>NC_081326.1:34376967-34685831 GCF_026419965.1 Kogia breviceps
AAGGCATTTCATTGGCACCACCACAATTTCCTCCTAAATCAGACCATTCCACAATTTGCAGTTCTGATTGGGACTGAGGACTCTTTCTTGTAGGGAGAGTGAGGAACCAACAAAATCTACTTTATAATTAAGAAGATTAGCATAGTTTGGGGATTTATAAAGAAGACAATTTTAAGGAGATTTTCTTTAAAGTGACAGGAAATGGTTTCTCCTTAGTTATAATTGCTGAAAAAATAATTGGTTCTAATTTTCTCTGACATAGATGGTAGACAAGCCAAATTTTGTATCAAGACAGTATGTATATAATTTCTAAAAAACATGTAATTTCTAAAGGAAATATTTAATTTTTAATTAAATAGGGAAATACATTTGTTGAATGGCTATATGGCAGGCACTTAATTGCATCATATTTAATCTTCACAAAAAACAAATAACAAGGTATTATTATTATTATTATTTCTCACAGCCTACAGTTAAGGAATCTGATACAGCAATTAAGTGATTTGACCAAGGTTACACAGTAGTGTAAGGCCTGGAGATTATTTCACGGCAACCTGAAAACAAAACTCAAAACTCTTTCCATTGTCATGCCACCTCAGTAAATTTTCAGATTTTTAGCTATTTATTTTGTATATCAGAAATCAAAAGGTTCCGATTCCAGTTTTTAAACTCACTTTCAGATGTTTCATCCTTGATGAAAAGGTGCTTGATTCTTTCCAGCAGTACAATATATTTGGATGTACAGTATAGAGGTAATTGCTTTAATTGCTGCCCTTATCTCTCCTCTTTTTATATCCATTATGTAGGATTTTTACAGTGTGGGAGTTGCTACAATGTAGCAATGTTATTCTTTTTCTCTGTGGACATTATTTTCTTTCTTGGAACATATCCCTTCCTCCATCCTACCTTTACGTTTGGAATTCATCTTGTGCTTTTGGACTTACTCCTCTTACTACTCTCCATCCCATCACTCTGCACTTGCCTCATTTTCTCCATTGTTCTTCAGAGCACTCACAGAGTTTTACTGTTTCAATTAGTCATTTTTATTAAAGACCTTTGCTTCCAAATTTTTTTCAGATATTTCATATTTTTAATATTATCTAGGAATTATTCTCTGCTTGTCATCTCTTCCTCCCAATAAAGAACTTGAATTCTCTTTTTATCTTTTGTTTTTAAATAAATTTATTTGTTTATTTATTTTTGGCTGTGTTGGGTCTTCATTGCTGCGCATGGGCTTTCTCTATTTGCGACAAGCGGGGGCTACTCTTCGTTGTGGTGCGTGGGCTTCTCATTTCAGTGGCTTCATTGTTGTGGAGCACAGGCTCTAGGCACGTGAGCTTCAGTAGTTGTGGCATGCAGGCTCAGTAGTTGTAGCTCGTGGGCTCTGGAGCTCAGGCTCAGTAGTTGCCACGCACAGGTTTAGTTGCTCCTCGGCATGTGGGATCTTCCCAGACCAGGACTCGAACCCATGTCCCTTGCATTTGCAGGTGGATTCTTAACCATTGCACCACCAGGGAAGTCCCCTCTTTCAATCTTAATTGTATTCTGTCTTCCCATCAGCCATGATAAAATTGCTAATGGTGAAGAAAAATCTATTACTGCTTAAAACAAAAACTGTCTACTGAGGAATCAAGGCAAATTATTTATTCACCTAACTGCAGTGTTCTTTCTTACCTTGCCAATACCCACCAAGTGGGTGAAATCAATTCAGTAAAATGTTAACCCCAATCTTTAAAAAAAATATGTGATGCTCACTTCTTGGGCAAGTCTCCATCTCTCATCTCCCATGTCCAATTCACCAATAAATTCTGTCCTTATTTCCCTCCAGTTTACTTATCCTATGAATCTATCTATTCCCTTTATTGTCACCAAATTCCCTAAGTACCTGCTTTCTCTCTTTTACAACTATTCTATTCTCAAAAATGATCTGTTTGATGGAAGAGTTACAATTGTTTTTCTCTATGACATCTTGAGATTTTAAAATTCTTGAAATAAATACAAATAACCTGAAAGTCATTGCTTACTTCTTACATGAATATTTGTAAAGAGCATTTTCTTTAGGAAAATACTTGCCCTCCACAATAAAAATTATATAAATAACATATGCTTCCTATTAAAAAAAATCAAACAATATAGAAATCATAACAAAGGGCAGAAAAAAACACCTGAAATTTCATTAGGTTACCATTACTTCTAATGTGTGTATTCAGTATTTTTTTTCTACAAATGACTTTATTTTATTTTAATGTCTTTATTGGTGCATAATTGCTTTACAATGGTGTGTTAGTTTCTGCTGTACAACAAAGTGAATCAGCTATACATATACATTTATCCCTATTTCTCCTCCCTCTTGAGTCTCCTTCCCACACGCCCTATCCCACTCCTCTAGTCGGACACAAAGCACTGAGCAGATCTCCCTGTGCCATGTGGCTGCTTCCCACTAGCTATCTATTTTACATTTGGTAGTGTATATATGTCCATGTCACTCTCTCACTTCGTCCCAACTTACCCTTCCCCCTCCCATGTCTTCAAGTCCATTCTCTACATCTGTGTCTTTATTCCTGTCCTGCCCCTAGGTTCTTCAGAACCTTTTTTTTTTTCTTTAGATTCCATATATATGTGTTAACCTTACTGTACATAACTCAATTTTGTTTCTTTTTATGGCTGAGTAATATTCCATTGTATATGTGTCACATCTTCTTTATCCATTAATCTGTTGATGGACACTTAGGTTGCTTCCATGTCCTGACTATTGTAAATAATGCTGCAATGAACATTGTGGTACATGATTCTTTCTGAATTATGGTTTTCTCAGGGTATATGCCCAGTAATGGGATTGCTGGTCGTATGGTAGATCTGTTTTTCGTTTTTGAAGGAACCTGCATACTGTTCTCCATAGTGGCTGTATCAGTTTACATTCCCACGAACAGTGCAAGAAGGTTCCTTTTTCTACACACCCTCTCCGGCATTGAGTGCTTGTAGATTTTTTGATGATGGCCATTCTGACTGGTGTGAGGTGATACCTCATTTTAGTTTTGATTTGCATTTTTCTAATGATTAGTGATGTTGAGCATCCTTTCATGTGTTTGTTGGAAATCTGTAGGTATTCTTTGGAGAAATGTCTATTTAGGTATTCTGCCCATTTTTGGATTGGGTTGGTTGTTTTTTTGATATTGAGCTGCATGAGCTGCTTCTATATTTTGGAGATTAATCCTTTGTCAGTTGCTTCATTTGCAAATATTTTCTCCCATGCTGAGGGTTGTCTTTTCATCTTGTTTATAGTTTCCTTTGCTGTGCAAAAGCTTGTAAGTTTCATTAGGTCCCATTTGTTTATTTTTGTTTTTATTTCCATTTCTCTAGGAGGTGGGTCAAAAAGGATCTTGCTGTGATTTATGTCATAGAGTGTTCTGCCTATGTTTTCCTCTAAGAGTTTGATAGTATCTGACCTTACATTTAGGTCTTTAATCCATTTTGAGTTTATTTTTGTGTATGGTGTTAGGAAGTGTTCTAATTTCATACTTTTACCTGTACCTGTCCCAGCACCATTTATTGAAGAGGCTGTCTTTTCTCCTTTGTATATTCTTGCCTCCTTTATCAAAGATAAGGTGACCATATGTGCGTGGGTTTATCTCTGGGCTATCCATCCTGTTCCTTTGATCTATATTTCTGTTTTTGTGCCAGTACCACACTGTCTTGATTACTGTAGCTTTGTAGTATAGTTTGAAGTCAGGGAACCTGATTCCTCCAGTTCTGTTTTACTTCACATTTGCTTTGGCTATTTGGGGTCTTTCATATTTCCATACAAATTGTGAAGTTTTTTGTTCTAGTTCTGTGAAAAATGCCAGTGGTAGTTTGATAGGGATGGCATTCAATTTGTAGATTGCTTTGGGCAGTATAGTCATTTTCACAATGTTGATTTCTCCAATCCAAGAACATGGTATATCTTTCCATCTGTTTTTATCATCTTTAATTTCTTTAAGCAGTGTCTTATACTTTTCTGCATACAGGTCTTTTGTCTCCTCAGGTAGGTTTATTCCTAGATATTTTATTCTTTTTGTTGCAATGGTAAATGGGAGTGTTTCCTTAATTTCTCTTTCAGATTTTTCATCATTATTTCATAGGAATGCAAGTGCCTTCTGTTTTAATTACAGAGAATTACTTTCTTTTGACTTTCTTCTCTTCCACTGTCTACCCCTAACCCACTCTCCATAACCAATCTTCACCAGCACCTAAAGTGTGATCTTCTGCATCTTTTTTCCATGCTTATGTAATTGTATATACATCTATATGTCTCATGAAAGCATTCCCTTACCTTCTTTTTTAGGTTAAATTTCTCATTCTGCCTTCTCATTGTAATATGTATCTCTCTGTGCAGCTCTTGAATCAGCTACAGTTTTATATTTGTTTTGTTTTTGATCTGCTCATGTTGCCTGGCCTAAACTTCATGAAGGCAGAGGTCATGACTCTTTATCTTTCCACTGATTTCCAGGACCTAGCATAGCATCTAGCACATATTACAAGTTCAGTGACAAGGGAGATATTTCTCCTATCCCATACCTTATACTATGCATTTTGCTTGATTAGCCCTGCCCCTCCCCTCTGCCCAGTAAAATTTTCCAGGCATCAAGGTCCACTGAACTCCACAAAAAGTAGTGCTGCAATGTGGAAAGAACTCAGGAACTGGTCAAGGTTAAATCCCTCGAGTATCTAGCTATGAGGACTATGGGTGGTCATTGTTCTTCAATGAACCCTAATTTCATTGGCTGTAAAATACAGCCAATATAAAAACCCAGCTTTCAAAGTTTAGCTGTAATGTATATAAACACCTGCCACAAAATAATAATTATTATTATGATATAATCACTAACCTTTTCTTCTTTCCTGTTTATCTTTATTCTCCAAATTTCCATAAGTATGGTTTATACTTTCATAAGGTACCACTTAATTATATGCCATCTCTTATATTTTGCTAATTGTTTCACTAGCATATTAATCTTGTCTCCAAATCTAAACTATAAACTCCTCTGAGGCAAGGGCATTGTTCTCACTACTGCAGCAATTACTGGAATACATTCAATAACGACTTGGTTGCTTGATGGACTGTTATAAAAGTCGGATATATTCATTAGGTATAAGAAAGGCATGCAAAGGTACATTGCTTGTGACTTTTAGACTTTAGAACCTGGCTGACTGACCACAGAAACGGTGATGCCACTGACAAATCCTGTTGAATAAAAAAGGAGAACTGACTCTTCTCCTTGGGGACAGAATAAATGATAAATCTGGCTTTGGACTCTCAGTTAAACAGTTTAAAATGTTTCTTTTAAAAAATAGTTATCTACCCCTATGAGTTAAAAAACATGAAATACAATGTTAAGATGTAAATGTGGATTATTTCCTTACTCTAACAGATTCAGAATATGTTCAAATTAAGAATTTCTTTTTGTCCCAGTATATTTAATACATGTATATGTTAAAAAAAGTTTTCAATGCTTAAAAAGAATCTCCTACTACATAAAATAGTATATTCTCTTTTATGATCTTAAAAGCTTTCTCATGGAGAAAAAATAGACTAAATAGAAATAGCTTTTAGCAGTTAAACTGTAGTAGAAAAGAAATCTGAGCATGGGTATCAGCTGAACATTATTGTTCTTTTTCATTCACTAATGGATTTAATGGTTTAATTTTATTTTTAAGTTTCCCTGGGAACCTATTTTTAATCAACTTTAGATTTAAAACAGTGATTCAGAATAATTAGAAATCTACTCATGGAGGGCCATAGAATTGTGATCATTTGCACAAATAATTTTTCCTCTATCATCCCATCCTCACTGCCATCAGGTAGAAATTAATAGATATAGACTGGCAAAAAGAGTTTCTCTTTTCGCTCTTTCTTTCTTTGAATTGTGAATAGTTTCTAAGTGAAAAACTCGGATTATCAAACTTGACTATTTTATTCCAGTTGAGATCATGGCTTCCAAGAAATTAGTCATTTTTTACCTACTTATTTATCTATTTATTCAATAAATATTGGGCTTCCCTGGTGGCTCAGTGGTTGAGAGTCTGCCTGCCGATGCAGGGGACACAGGTTCGTGCCCCAGTCTGGGAAGATCTCACATGCTGTGGAGCGGCTAGGCCCGTGAGTCATGGCCACTGAGCCTGCACATCCGGAGCCTGTGCTCCGCAACGGGAGAGGCCACAACAGTGAGAGGCTCACATAATGCAAAATAAAATATATTTCAAATATAGTTTATATTTTATATTTAACTTTGTTGCCCATGAAGCTAAATGTGTTTATGTCCTGGGTGGTCATGAACACTCAACGGGTTTATGTCTTTAAAATAGTGTGTAATCAGAGAGACCAGTCCAATGAAAAAATCAGGGTGTGTTTTTCCTTTACTTTTGGAAAATGTATGAAAAGTAATTATTCTCATTGTATTTGATTAGAACTCTTCTTTAGTGTGAAGAAAATAATTGGATTTCAAAGCCCATAACAGATATCCCCTGTCATAGACCACACAACAAATTTCTGTCCTTGATTTATTAAAGTTTTGGGCACAAGATTTCATAATCCAGGTAACATTAATCTCTGAAAATTTAATATAAAATGTTATAGATATGAAGTATTTTTATTCTGGTAAGAAGGAAAGTGGGATGATTGAAGCATTGTATCAGACATTTAATGTTCAATGCCAAAACAGCAAAGGAACCCTACATGAGATTCATCATCCCTCTTAACTTCTAAATCAGATGTCATCAGTTTTTGAAAATAATTTTATATCAACCTTGATGCAGCAAAAAAAGAGTTTATATATTGTAAGAGGCTACCACAAAAAACCACTGAAAGTTCTTGGGAATTTTAGGAAGGAGAATCCTGGAGATTAGGGTGAGAAGACTATTAAGTTTAACTATGAAGTCAACCCATGTCTAATATTCTGTCTTGCCCATGCAAACTGAGCTTGCATTCTTTCAACAGAGTACCTGAGTGTTTACTAAGTGCCAGATATTGTGCTAGGTACTGGGGATATAGTGGTGAACAAGAGATTTGTAGTTTAGAAGCAACATAGAAATGTAATTGCTTGATTAATTATGACAGGGAAATACAACTGTTTTGGCGTTGGGGAGTTAGGGCAGACCTAGTCTAAAAGGTCACATTCAGCATGACCATAACATCAAATTCAAGAGGGTGATGGTAAGAGGAGCTAGGGAAGCAAGCAAGGAGCCAAGTTGTGAAAGGTCTTGTGAACCAGTGGAACTTGTGAATTTCCACCCTCAGGTCAGTGTGAAGTTGTCAAAGGTCTTAAACATTGAAGTGACTGGATTAGGTTTATGTTTTATAATAGAAAATTGGATCCCCTCAAAATGAAGAGAATTGATGACAGTTGACAAGTCTGAAGACAGAAAGACCAATTAAGAGGCAGCTGCAGATGTACTTGAAAAGTGTTTATGAACCATAATTTTGAGAGTCTGTACTCTAGTCTTTCTGAGTTGGCTTAAATCTTCCTGATCCAGAAAGATTTTGGATGATAGTTACCCTGATGCTGCAGAACAATAATCATGGTTAACCTTTATGGGTAATTTACCATGTGCAAGATCCTGTTTTAAGCACCTTACATTCGTTAACTTATTTAATCTTTACAACAAACCTATGAGCGAGCCCATTTTGCACATGAGAAAACTGAAACACAGAGAGATCGAGTAAGTGTCCCAGAGTCACACAGAGAGCAAGGGGTAAGACTAGGCACTCTAGCTCTTAACCACTACTCTATACAGCCCCCTGTTAAATCAGTCTTTGTATGTACACTGTCTTGGTGTATGGCAGAGTGGTAATCTTCATTTTGTTTCCAAAATCCCTGGTCAAGCAAACTTTTCAGTGTTTTACTATCTTTGAATATTAAGTGGGGCTAATAATATTTTCTGGCAGTAAATTGTAAAAAATTCATGACACAAATGTTAAGAAACAGTTTAGTCTGCCATCCAAGGAAGGTTCTACATAAATATGTGAAGTTTGTTTGACTTGGGTTAGTAGTACTTGTGAGTACTGAAGTACTTGTGAGTGCAGAACCACATGAAGCACCAATTCACTGCTCATTGTTGCTTCCTGGGATTTAACAGGAGAAAAATGATGGCAGCTATGAAGCTACACTTTCACTCAGTTCTCTGCACACTGCCCTAGCTCTTCTTTGGGAGATATTGCTGATATCTGTGATAGGCACACTCTCAATAAATAGAAATCTAATATTTCAAGAGGTGTTACCAAAATGGTGGTGATGAACCTATCAATTTAGTGACCAAGTAGCTGAAATATCTGACTGGAAAATGTTTGTAGGAATGAACTATCTTTGGGAGAGAGCCTTTTAAGATTAACATCTCTCTTTCTGAAGAGCCTTAGTAATGTGAACTCTTGTTGACAGGAGTTGCTTTCTTCGTAATCATGGTTTCAGGATGCGATAGTATCTTGGAAAATATATTTTGAAAAAAAAAGATATTAGCATAGTATAGATATAGATGGGGATCAAAAAGACGTTGACTTAGTAATAATAGAATACTGGAGGCCACTTCAGCCTCTGGGTATCATCTAAGAAAGGGATTTAAAAACTGTTTGGGGCTGTGCCTCCATCTCTCTTCTCTTAGTGTTTAGTTTCTCAGCCATGAAAATGGTCTGGGGACTTGTTTTCAAAGATTGCAAGGAAAGGGGGGAAATGAGCAGACTGAGTTTTGGTCTTGAGAGAGAAGAAACTTCTTGGTGGATAATGGGGTTGTGGCAGTTCTGAGAATTAAAGGAAAACAGTCTGGGTAGCTCAGGCTTGAGAAGTAATTTGGGACACTTAACAGTCAGGACCCCATGCAATTCTCTAAAAGGTAGAGACTGTCAATGTCACTTACAAAAGATAATCTTTTAGAACTGGAATGGCTTCACCAATTTACAACTTGCATTTTAATAGGTGTCCTTTGGGTATACATGCTGTCGATCACATTTTGGCCACTGATATCTAATGCTTTCCTAAGATTGTTATTACAACAAAATAGCTTTTTGTTTAACACCGAAATTGCAGGAGCAATTATTTTACTGTGTCTCTAAACTTGCTTTTGATAACTTAAAAAGAAAGAAAATAACAGACATTTTAGTGTCATCAAAATGGAAACTGCAGTAATTATTTCATAATAGATTTATTCTATGAACATTGCTTGATCTCTATTTAGATGGAACTATGATAGTTGTAGAAGCCTCGAAAAACTTCTTCAGTGAACGTTTTAGAGTGTTCTTATTGTAAGAGACTAGCTATGACTGGTCTTCCATCTTGTAGAGCAAAAGATTCAAGACAGAAAATTTAGTTTTAAGTACTTTCAATGAGAATGCTTCAATCAAACATCAAGTATTTTTTTCAGTTTATGCTATTTTCTATTTGTTCATTTATTCTACAATTATGTGATTGCTTACCATAGCCCAAACGGTCCAGACTAGAATTGACCTATAGTTTAAAATAATATAATAATTTATTTATAATTATTTTTTCTTCCAACTTTATTGAAATATAATAGACATAATTGGCATACAGCACAGTATAAATTTAAGGTGTTCAGCATAAAGATTTGACTTACATATATCATGAAGTGATTATCATAATAAGGTTAGTGAATATCCATTATTTTATATAGATACAAAATTAAAGAAGTAGAAAAATATTTTTTCCTTGTAATGAGAGTTCTTAGAATTTACTCTTAACAACTTTTACACATAACATACAGCAGTGTTAATTATATGTATCATGTTGTACATCACATCCCTAGTACTTATACATCTTATAACTGAAAGTGTGTACATTTGGACTGCCTTCCTCCAATTCCCACAGACCCCAGCCTCCACCTCTGGTAACTACAAATCTAATCTTGTTCTATGAGTTTGTTTGTTGGTTGGTTGGTTTATAAAGTATAATTGACCTACAACACTATGTTACTTCCTATTACACAATATAGTGATTTGATATTTTGGTATATTTCAAAATGATCACCACAATAAGTCTAGTAAAGATCTGTCATCATACTAAGATATTGTTTATTGACTATATTCCACACACTGTACATTATGACTCATTTAAATATTTTGTAACTGTAAGTTTGTACCTTTTAATCTCCCTCACGTATTTCTTTCCTCTTGCCATCCCACTCCCCTCTGCAACTACCTGTTTGTTCTCTGCATCTATAATTCTGTTTCTGTTTTGCTTATATTACATATAAGTGAAAATATATAGTGTTTTTCTTTCTCTGTCTGACTTATTTTACTTAGCATAATGCCCTCTAGATACATCCATGTTGTTGCAAATGGCAAAATTTCATTTTTCATGTCTGAGTAATATTCCAGTGTGTGTATATATGTGTGTGTGTGTATCTCACATATTCTTTTTTTTAAACATCTTTATTGTAGTATAATTACTTTACAATGGTGTGTTAGTTTCTTCTTTGTAACAAAGTGAATCAGCTATACATATACATATATCCCCATATCTCCTCCTTTTTGCATCTCTCTCCCATCCTCCCTATCCCACCTCTCTAGGTGGTCACAAAGCACCAAGCTGATCTCCCTGTGCTATCTCACATATTCTTTATCCATTCAGCTACTGCTGAGCACTTAGGTTGTCTCTATATCTGGGCTATTGGAAATAATGCTGTAATGAACATAGGGGTGCATATATCTTTTCAAATTAGTGTTTTCATTTTCTTTATATATATATATATATATATATACACACACACACTCAAGAGTGGAATTACTGAATCATATGATAGTTCTATTTATAATTTTTTGAGAATTATCCATATTGTTTTCCATAGTGGCTGGACCAAATTACTTTCCCACAAACAGTATACAAGGATTCCCTTTTCTCCACGTTCTTGCAAATACTTGTTTTCATTGTCTTATTGATTATAGCTGTTCTGAATAATGTGAGGTGATATCTCATTGTGGTTGTCATTTGCATTTCCCTGATGATTAGTAATGTTGAACATCTTTTTATGTGCTTGTTGGCCATTTGTATGTTTTCTTTGGAAATTTTCTATTCAGATTCTCTGCCCACTTTTTAATCAGGCTGTTCTGATATTGAGTTGCATGAGTTCTTTGTATATTTTGGATATTAACCCCTTATCAGATATATCATTTGCATACATTTTCTCTCATTTAGTAGTCTGCCTTTTCATTTAATTGATAGTTTCCTTCACTGTGTAAAAGATTTTTAGCTTGAAGTAGTCCCATTTGTTTATTTTTGCTTTTGTTTCCCTTGCCTGAGAAGACAGAGCCCTCCCCCCCAAATTACTAAGATGAATGTCAAAGACCATACCATCTATGTTTTCTTCTAGGAGTTTTATGGTTTCAAGTATTACATTTAAGTCCTTAATCCATTTTGAATTTATTTTTGTGCATGGTCTGAGTGAGTAGCCCATTTTGATCCTTTTGCATAGCTGTCCAGTTTTCTCAACACCATTTATTGAAGAGGTTGTCTTTTGCTCATTGTGTATTCTTGCCTACTTTGTTATAGATTAATTGGCCATGTAAGTGTGGGTTCAGTTCTGAGCTCTCAATTCTGTTCCATTGATTTTTGTGTCTGTTTTAGTGCTAGTATTATAATGTTTTGATTACTTAGCTTTGCAGTATACTTTGAAGTCAGGGGACATGATACCACCGACTTTGTTCTTTTTCAAGATTGTTTTGACAATTCAGGGTCTTTTGTATTTCCATACAAAATTTAGAATTATTGGTTCTAGTTCAGTGAAAAAGTCCATTGGTAATTTGATAGGGATTGCATTGAATCTGTAGTTTGCCTTGAATAATATGATTGTTTTAACAATATTAATACTTTCAGTCAACAAGCACACTGTATCTTTCCATCTGTTTGTATCATTGTCAATTTCTTTCATCAGTGTCTTTTAGTTTTGCAAGTGCAGGTATTTTACCCACTTAGTTATATTTATTCCTAGCTGTTTTATTCTTTTTGATGTGACTGTAAATGGTATTGTTTTCTTAATTTCTCTTTCTTATAGTTCATTGTTAGGGTATAGAAATGCAACAGATTTCTGCATATTAATTTTGTGTCTTGCAACTTTACTGAATACATTGATGAGTTCTAGTAACATTTTGGTGGCATTGTTAGGATTTTCTATGTATAGAATCATGTCATCTGCAAACAATGACAGTTTTATGTCTTTCTATCCATTTTGGATTCCTTTTATTTCTTTTTCTTGTGTGATTGCTGTGGCTAGGTCTTCCAATACTATGTTAAATTAAAATGGTGAGAGTGGTCATACTTGACTTGTTCCTGATCTTAGAGGAAATACTTTCAATGTTTCACCATTGAGTATGATGTAGGTGGGATTGTCATGTATGGCCCTTTATTATGTTGAGGTATGTTCACTCTATATCCACTTTGTTCAGAGTTTTATCATAAATAGCTGTTGAATTTTGTCAAAAAGTTTTTATGCATCTATTAAGATGATCATATTTCATTCTTCTATTTGTTAATGTGGTATATCACATTGATCAATTTACAGTTATTGAACCTTCCTTACATCCTGGGATAAATCCCACTTGATCATGGTGTGTAATCCTTTTATGTATTGTTGAATTCTGTGAATTCCATGTGCTAAAATTTTGTTGAGGATTTTTGCATCTTCAGGATTATGATTCAGGATCCTTCAGTTATATGGGACTATAATTTTATGTTTTTTTGTGATATCTTGGCCTGGTTTGGTATCAGGCTGATGCTAACCTCATAGAATGAGTTTGGAAGTGTTCCTTCCTCTGCAATTTTTTGGAATTGTTTGAAAAGGATAGGTGTTAACTCTCCTCTAAAATGTTGGCTAGAATTCTCCTGTGAGGCCATATGGCTCTGGACTTTTGTTTGCTGGGGATTGTTTTATTACTGATTCAATTTATTTTTAAAAAAATATTTATTTATTTATTTAGGCTGTGCTGGATCTTAACTGAGGCAAGTGGGATCTTCATTGCATCATGCAGGATCTTTTAGTTGCAGCATGTGGGCTTCTTAGTTGTGGCATGTAAACTCTTAGTTGCAGCATACATGTGGGCTCTAGTTCTCCAACTGGGGATCAAACCTGGGCTGCCTGCATTGGGAGCATGGAGTCTTACCAAATGGTCCATCAGGGAAGTTCTCCTCAACCTCATTAAGAGTAATTAGTCTGTTCATATTTTCTATTTCTTCCTGGTTCATTCTTGGGAAATTGTACATTTCTAGGAATGTGTCCATTTTTTCTATGTGTCCATTTAATTGGCATTTACTTGTTTGTATTGATACCTTATGATTCTTTGTATTTCTGTGGTGTTGGTTGTAACTTCTATTTCATTCCTGATTTTATTTATTTAGGTCCTCTCTCTTTTTTTCTTGATGAGTCTGGCTAAAGGTTCATCAATTTTGCTTCTCTTTTCAAAGAACCTGCTCTAGGTTCACCGATCTTTTCTATTGTTTCTTTTAGTGTATAGTTCTTTTTTTCTTCTGCTCTAACCTTTATGACTTATTTCCTTCTAACTTTAGATTTCCTTTGTTCTTCTTTTTCTAATTGCTTTAGGTGTAAGATTAGGTTGTTTACTTGAGATTTTTCTTTTGTTGTATCACTATAATCATCCCTCTTAGAAGTGCTTTTGCTGCATCCTGTAGATTTTGGATTGGTGTGTTTTCATATTTAGTTGTCTACAGCTATTTTTAATTTTTTTTAATTTATTTTATGATTTTTCAGTGGTTCATTGGTTGCTTAGCAGTGTATTGTTTAGCATCCATGTGTTTATGTTTTTTTGTAGTTTTTTCTTGTAGTTGATTTCTAGTCTCAGAGCGTTATTGTCCAAAAAGGTGCTTGATGTGATTTCAGTTTTCTTAAATTTACTGAGACTTGCTTTGTGATCAAGCATGTGATCTATCCTGGAGAATGTTCCATGTGCACTTGAAAAGAATGTGTATTCTGCTGCTTTTGGATGAAATATTATAAATATATATGATCATGATGTAATGTCCTTCTTTGTCTCTTGTTACAGTCTTTGTTTTAAGTCTATTTTGTCAAAATAAGTATTGCTACCCTGGCTTTCTTTTCATTTCCATTCTCATGGAATGCCTTTTTGCATCCCCTCACTTTCAGTGTGTGTGTCTTTAGATCTGAAGTGAATCTCTTGTAAGGAGCATATATATGAGTCTTGGGTTTGTATCCATTCAGGGTCTCTGTGTCTTTTGATTGGAGGATTTAGTCCATTTACATTTAAAGTAATTTTTGATAGGTATGTACTTATTGCCATTTTGTCAATTGTTTTGGTTTATTTTCATAGTTCTTTATTGTTCTCTTCTTCTTTTGCTCTCTTTGTGATTGGTGACTATATTTAATGTTATTTTTGGATTTCTCTTTCTTTTGTATGTCTGTATCTATTATAGACTTTTGATTTATGGTTACTGTGAGGTTTATGAGAAACATTACATATATTATATATATGATTATTTTAAGTTTCTGATCTCTTAATTTCAAATATATTTTAATAATCATTCATTTTTACTCCCCTCCCCCAGCCAGGTTTACTGTGTGACATCATATTTTACACCTTTTTGTCTTCTGTATCCCTTAACTGCTTATTGTGGATATAGATGATTATACTAATTTTGTTCTTTAACCTTCCTACTAGCTTTATATCTGGTTGATTTATTAACTTTATTGTATATTTGCCTTTACCAATGAGATTTTCTTTTCCTACTTCATATTTCTAGTTGTGGCTATTGTTTTTCAGGTAGAGAAGTTCCTTTAACATTTCTTGTAAAACTGGTTTGGTGGTGCTGAACTCTGTGCATTTTTTTATCTGTAAAACTTTTCATCTCCCCTTCATATCTGGTTGAAACCCTGGCCAGATAGAGTATTCTTGTTTTAGGATTTTTCCCTTTCATCACTTAAAATACATCATTTCACTCCCTCTGGCCTGCAGTGTTTCTGCTCAAAAGTGAGCTGATAGATTTGTGAGAGTTTCCTTGTATGTAACCTATTACTTTTTCCTTGCTGCTTTTAATAATGTCTCTTTAACTTTAATTTTTGCCATTTTAATTACAATGTATCTTGGTGTACTCCTCATAGGTTGATCCTGTTTTGGACTCTGTGCTTCCTGGACCTGGATGTCTGTTACCTTTCCAAGTTAGGGAAGTTTTCAGCTATTATGTCTACAAATATATTCTCTGCCCCTTTCTCTCTCTCTGTTCTCCTTCTGGGACACCTAAATGTGAATGTTAGTATATTTGATGTTGTCCTAGAGGTGTCTTATACTGTCCTCATTCTTTTTATCCTTTATTTTTTCTTCTGTTCACCTTTAGCAATTTCCATTACTCTGTGTCTCAACTCACTGATCCATTCCTCTGCATCATCTAAATTACTGTTGATTCCTTCTAGTGTATGTTTATTTCAGTTATTGTATTCTTCATCTCTGCTTGAGAGTTCCTTATATATTCCAACTCTTTGTTTAAAATCTGTAACTTTGCACTCTGTGCATCCTTTCTTCTCCCCAGTTTTTTGATCATTTTTACCATCATTATCCTGAACTCTTTCTCTGTAGACTGCAAATCTCCATTCACTTAGTTCATCTTCTAGGGTTTTAATTTGTTCTTTCATTTGGAAAATGTTCCTCTGTCACATCATTTTGCCTAAGTTGCTGTTTTTATTTCTGTGTATCTGGTAGGTTGCTTATGTTTCTTGACCTTCAAGAAGTTGCCTTTTGTAGGAGACATTCTATGTGTCCCAGTAGTGCACTCCCCTCTGATCACCAGAGCTATATGCTCTACGGGTGTCCCCTATGTGGGTTGCATGAGTACTTCTATTGTGGTGGGATGATTACTGTAAACAGTCTGGTAAGTGTGGCTGGCCACTTGTCTGGTAGTGTGTTGTGCAGAGGCTGCAGGACAATGGTGGGCATTGGTGGGTCACAAGGTGGCTCTTTATTTATTATCACTTTTATTTTATTTTTAATTTAGTTTTATTTTAATATAAATTTTTAAAGGTTACTTTCAATTTACAGTTATTACAAAATATTGGCTATATTCCCTGTGTTGTACAATACATCCTTGGGCTTATCATATACCCAGTAATTTGTACCTCCCACTCCCTCATTCCTATATTGCCCCTAACCACTTCACATTGGTAACCACTATTTAGTTCTCTATATCTGAGGGTCTCTTATTTTTTGTTATATTCACTGGTTTGTTGCATTTTTTAGATTTCACATGTAAGTGATATCATACATTATTTGTCTCTCTCTGTCTGAGGTATTTCACTCAGGATAATGTCCACCAAATCCATCCATGTTACTGCAAACAGCAAAATTCCATTCTTTTTTATGGCTGAGTAGTATTCCACTGTGTGTGTGTGTTTGTGTGTGTGTGCCCCATCTTATTTACCCATTCATTTGTTAATGGACACTTAGGTTGCTTCCGTACCTTAGGAATTGTAAATAATGCTGCATGTATCTTCCTGAATTAGTGTTTTTGTTTTTTTCAGGTATATAAATAGGAGTGGAATTGCTGCATCATATGGTTATTCTCTCTCTTGTTTTTTATAAAAGCATCTTTATTGGAATATAATTGCTTTACAATGGTGTGTTAGTTTTTCCTTTATAACAAAGTGAATCAACTATACTTATATGTATATCCCCATATCTCCTCCACCTTACAACTCCTTCACAGCCTCCCTATGCCACGCCCTCAGGTGGTCAGAAAGCACCAAGCTGATCTCCCTGTGCTATGTGGCTGTTTCCCACTAGCTATCTATATTATATTTGTTAGTGTATATATGTCCATGCCAGTCTCTCACTTTGTCCCAGCTTACCGTTCCCCATCCCTGTGCCCTCAAGTCCATTATCTATGTCCACATCTTGATTCCTGTCCTGCCCCAAGGTTTTTCAGAAACTTTTTTTGGGGGGATTCTATATATATGTGTTAGCATACTATATTTGTTTTTCTCTTTCTGACTTACTTCACTCTGTATGACAGACTCTAGGTCCATCCACCTCACTACAAATAACTCAATTTCATTTCATTTTATGGCTGAGTAATATTCCATTGTATATATGTGCCACATCTTCTTAATCCATTCATCTTTCATTGGACACTTAGGATGCTTCTATGTCCTGGCTATTGTAAACAGAGCTGCAATGAACATTGTGGTACATGACTATTTTTGAATTATGGTTTTCTCTGGGTATATGCCCAGTAGTGGGATTGCTGCATCATATGGTGGTACCATTTTTATTTTTCTGAAGAAACTCCATACTGTTCACCATAGTGGCTGTATCGATTTATATTCTCACTAACAATGCAAGAAGGTTCTCTTTTCTCCACACCCTCTCCAGCACTGATTGTAGATTTTTTGATGATGGCCATTCTGACTGGGGTGAGGTGATACCTCATTGTAGTTTTGATTTGCATTTCTCTAATGATTAGTTGAGCATCCTTTCATGTGTTTCTTGGCAATCTGTATGTCTTCTTTGGAGAAATGTCTATTTAGGTCTTCAGCCCATTTTTAGATTACATTGTTGTTGTTGTTGTGTTTTTGTTTTTGTTTTTTTTTTTTTTTGAGCTGCATAAGCTGCTTGTAAATTTTGGAGAGTAACTGTCTGTCAGTTGCTTCCTTGGCAAATATTTTCTCCCATTCTGAGGGTTGTCTTTTCATCTTACTTTTGTATTCCTTTGCTGTGCAAAGCTTGTAAGTTTCATTAGGTCCCATTTGTTTATTTTTGTTTTTGTTTCCATTTCTCTAGGAGGTGTGTCAAAAAGGATCTCACTGTGATTTATGTCATAGAGTGTTCTGCCTATGTTTTCCTCTAAGAGTTTTATAGTGTCTGGCCTTACATTTAGGTCTTTCATCCATTTCGAGCTTATTTTTGTGTATGGTGTTAGGGAGTGTTCTAATTTCATTCTTTTACATGTAACTGTCCAGTTTTCCCAGCGTCACTTATTGAAGAGGCTGTCTTTTCTCCATTGTATATTCTTGCCTCGTTTATCAAACATAAGCTGACCATATGTGCATGGGTTTATCTCTGTGCTTTCTGTCCCGTTCCTTTGATCTATACTTCTGTTTTTGTGCCAGTACCATACCGTCTTGATTACTGTAAATTTGTAGTATAGGCTGAAGTCAAGGAGCATGATTTTTCCTGCTCCATTTTTCTTTCTCATGATTGCTTTGACAATTCAGGGTCTTTTGTGTTTCCATTAAAATTGTGAAATTTTTTGTTCTACTTGTGTGAAAATTGTGATTGGTAGTTTGATAGGGACAGCATTAAATCTGTAGATTACTTTGGGTATTATAGTCATTTTAACAATGTTGATTCTTCCAATCCAAGAACATGGTATATCTCTCTATCTATTTTTATCATCTTTAATTTCTTTCTTCAGTGTCTTAGAGTTTTCTGCATATAGGTCTTTTTTTATCCTTAGATAGCTTTATTCCTATGTATTTTATTATTTTTGTTGCAATCATAAAAGGGGCTGTTTCCTTAATTTCTCTTTCAGATTTTTTCATCATTAGTATATATGAATGCAAGAGATTTCTGTGCATAAATTTTGTATACTGCTACTTTACCAAATCCATTGATTAGCTCTAGTAGTTTCTGGTAGCATCTTTAGGATTCTCTATTTATAGTATCATGTAATCTGCAAACAGTGACAGCTTTACTTCTTTTCCAATTTGGATCCCTTTTATTTCTTTCTCTTCTCTGATTGCTGTGGCTAAAACTTCCCATACTATGCTGAATAATAGTCGTGAGAGTGGAGGTCATCTTCCTGATCTTAGAGGAAATGGTTTCAGTTTTTCATCACTGAGAATGATGTTGGCTGTGGATTTGTCATATATGGCCTTTATTATGTTGAGGTAAGTTCCCTCTATGCCTACTTTCTGGAGGGTTTTTATCATAAATGGGTGTTGAATTTTGTCAAAAGCTTTCTCTGCATCTATTGAGATGATCATATGGTTTTTTTGCCTTCATTTTGTTGATATGGTGTATCATGTTGATTGATTTGCATATATTGAAGAATCCTTGCATTCCTGGGATAAAACTCACTTGATCATAGTGTATGATCCTTTTAATGTGCTGTCTGATTCTGTTTGCTAGTATTTTGTTGAGGATTTTTGCATCTATGTTCATCAGTGATATTGGCCTGTAGTTTTCTTTCTTTGTGACGTCTTTGTCTGGTTTTGTTATCAGGGTAATTGTGTCCTTGTAGAATGAGTTTGGGAGTGTTCCTCCCTCTGCTATATTTTGGAAGAGTTTGAGAAGGATAGTTGTTAGCTCTTCTCTAAATGTTTGACAGAATTCTCCTGTGAAGCCATCTGGTCTTGGGCTTTTGTTTGCTGGAAGATTTTTTTTTTTTTTTTTTTTTTTTTTTGGTACGCAGGCCTCTCACTGTTGTGGCCTCTCCCGTTGCGGAACACAGGATCTGGATGTGCAGGCTCAGTGGCCATGGCTCACGGGCCTAGTTGCTCCATGGCATGTGGGATCTTCCTGGACCGGGGCATGAACTCATGACCCCTGCATCGGCAGGCAGACTCTCAACCACTGCGCCACCAGGGAAGCCCCTGCTGGAAGATTTTTTAAACACAGTCTCAACTTCAGTGCTTATGATTGGTCTGTTTATATTTTCTGTTTCTTCCTACCTCAGGGTCAGAAGGTTGTGCTTTTAAGCATTTGTCCATTTCTTCCAGGTTGTCCATTTTATTGCCATATAGTTGCTTGTAGTAATCTCCCATGATCCTTTATATTTCTGCAGTTTCAGTTGTTTCTTCTCCTTTTTCATTTCTAATTCCATTGATTTGAGTCTTCTCCCTTTTTTCTTGATGAGTTTGTCTAATGGTTTATCAATTTTGTTTATCTTCTCAAAGAACCAGCTTTTAGTTGTATTAATCTTTGTTATTATTTCCTTCATTTCTTTTTCATTTAATTTCTCAACTGATCAATGTGATTTCTTTCCTTCTGTTAAATTTTGGGTGTTTTTTGTTGTTGTTTTTCTTCTTTATCTCATTGCTTTAGGTGTAAGGTTAGGTTGTTTATTTGAGAAAGGACTGTATTGCTATGAACTTCCCACTTATAACTGCTTTTGCTTTATCCCATAGGTTTTGGGTCATCGTGTTTTCATTGTCATTTGTTTCTTGGTATTTTTTGATTTCCTCTTTGATTTCTTCAGTGATCTCTTGGTTATTTAGTAATGTATTTTTTATCCTCCAAGTATTTGTATTTTTTACAGGATGTTTCCTGTAACTTATATCTAGTCTCATGGCATTGTGGTTGGAAAAGATACTTGATACGATTTTAATTTTCTTAAATTTACTGAGGCTTGTTTTGTGACCCAAGATAGATCTGTCCTGAGGAATGTTCCATGAGCACTTGAGAAGAAAATGTATTCTGTTGTTTTTGGATGGAATGTCCTATAAATATCAATTAAGTCCATCTTGTTTCATGTATCATTTAAAACTTGTGTTTCCTTATTTATTCTCATTTTGGATGATCTGTCCATTGGTGAAAGTGGGGTGTTAAAGTCCCCTATATGATTGTGTTACTGTCTATTTCCCCTTTTATGGTTGTTAGCATTTGCCTTATGTATTGAGGTGCTCCTATGTTGGGTACATAAATATTTACAATTGTTATATATTCTTCTTGGATTAATCCCTTGATTGATATGTAGTGTCCTTCTTTGTCTCTTCTAATAGTCTTTATTTTAAAGTCTATTTTGACTTATATGAGAATTGCTATTCCTGCTTTCTTTTCAATTCCATTTACATGGAATATGTTTTTCCATCCCCTCACTTTCAGTCTGTATGTTTCCCTAGGTCTGAAGTGGGTGTCTTGTAGTCAGCACATATACAGGCCTTGTTTTTGTATCCATTCAGCCAGTGTATGTCTTTTGGATAGAGCATTTAATCCATTTACATTTAAGGTAGTTATCAATATGTATGTTCCTTTTACCATTTTCTTAATTGCTTTGGGTTTGTTACTGTAGATCTTTTCCTTCTCTTATGTTTCCTGCCTAGAGAAGTTCCTTTAGCATTTGTTGTGAAGCTTGTTTGGTGGTGCTGAATTCTCTTAGCTTTTGCTTTTCTGTGAAGATTTTAATTTCTCCATTGAATCTGAATGAGGTCCTTGCAGGGTAGAGTAATCTTGGTTGTAGGATTTTTTCCCTTTCGTCACTTTAAATATATCCTACCACTCCCTTCTGGCTTACAGAGTTTCTGCTGAAAGATCAGCTGCTAACCTTATGGGGATTCCCTTGTATGTTATTCATTGTTTTTCCCTTGCTGTTTTTAATATTTTTTCTTTGTATTTAAGTTTTGATATTTTGATTAACTTGTGTCTTGGCGTGTTTCTCCTTGGATTTCTCCTGTATGGGAGTCTCCCTGCTTCCTGGACTTGACTGACTATTTCCTTTCCCATATTAGGGAAATTTTCAACTATAATCTCTTCAAATATTTTCTCAGTCCATTTCTTTTTTTCTTCTTCTTCTGGAACCATATAATTTGAATGTTTTGCCTTTAATATTGTCCAAGAGTTCTCTGAGACTGTCCTCAGTTCTTTTCATTCTTTTTTCTTTATTCTGCTCTGCAGTAGTTATTTCCATTATTTTATCTTCCAGGGCACCTGTTCTTTTGCCTCACTTATTCTGCTATTGATTCCTTCTAGAGAATTTTTAATTTCATTTATTGTGTTTTTCATCCTTGTTTGGTTGCTCTTTAGTTGTTCTAGATCCTTGTTAAATGTTTCTCGTATTTTCTCCATTCTATTTCCAAGATTTTGGATTATCTTTACTACCATTACTCTGAATTCTTTTTCAGTAGAATGCCTATTTCCTCTTCATTTGTCTGGTATGGTGGGTTTTTAACCTTGCTCCTTCATCTGCTGTGTGTTTCTCTGTCTTCTTATTTTCTTAACTTACTCTGTTTGTTTTCTCCTTTTTGCAGGCTGCAGGTTTGTAGTTCCAATTGTTTTTGGTCTGCACCCAGTGGTATTATTGGTTCAGTGTGTTGTGTAGGCTTCCTGGTGGAGGGTACTGGTGCCTGTGTTCTGGTGGATGAGGCTGGATCTTGGCTTTCTGGTGGGCGAGACCACATCCGGTGGTGTGTTTTGGCATGTCTGCGACCTTATAATTTTAGGCAGCCTCTCTGCTAATTGGTAGTTTGTGTTCCTGTCTTGCTAGTTGTTTGGCATACGTTGTCCAGCACTGTAGCTTGCTGGTCATTGAGTGGAGCTGGGTCTTAGCATTGAATTGGAGACCTCTGGGGTAACTTTCACTATTTGATATTACATGGAGCCAGATGTCTCTGGTGGACCAATGTCCTGAACTCTGCTTTCCCACCTCAGAGGCACAGACCTGACACATGGCTGGAGCACCAATACTGTGTCAGCCACACGGCTCAGAAGAAAAGGGAGAAAAAAAGAAAGAATGAATGAAAAAATAAAACAAAATAAAGTTATTAAAGTAAAATATAGTATTAAAAAATTAAAAAGTAGTAAAAAATGGACAGGCAGAACCCTAGGACAAATGGTAAAAGCAAGGCTATGCAAACAGAATCACACAAAGAAGCATACACACTCACGAAAAGAGAGAAAGGAAAAAATATATACATATGTATACATAGAAAAAAAAAGAAGAGAGCAACCAATTCAGTAAACAAATCTACCAATGATAATAAACTCTAAATACTAAATTAAAGTATACATAAAACCAATAACAGATTAGCTGCAGAAAGCAAATCTCAAGTCTACATTCACTCCCAAAGTCCACTGCCACAATTTTGGGATGCTTTGTTTTGTATTCAGGTATTCCAGAGATGCACGGTACATCAAGTTGTTTGTGGGGTTTAATCCGCTGCTCATGAGGCTGCTGGGAGTGATTTCCCTTTCTCTTCTTTATTCTCATAGCTCCTGTAGCTCAACTTTGGATTTGGCCCTGCCTCCCTGTGTAGTCACCTGAGGGCATCTGTCAAAGTAGCAGCTGATTAGGGGCTTCCCGCTCAGTCAGGTCAGGAGGAGGGAGGGGTACGGAATGTGGAGTCAGCCTTCGGAGACAGAGCCAACACGACGTTACAACAGCCTGAGGCACTTCGCGTGTTCTCCTGGGGAAGTTATCCCTGGATCACAGGACCCTGGTAGTGGCAGGCTGCGCAGGCTCCTCGGAGGGGAGGAGCTGTGCTTGCACACAGGCTTCTTGTTGGCTGCAGCAGCAGCCTTCACATTTCGTACCCATATCTGGTGTCTGCATTGATAGCCGCAGCTTGTGCCTGCCTCTGGAGCTCTTTTAGGCTGTGCTCTGAATCCCCTCTCCTTGCACACCCTGAAACGATGGTCTCTTGTCTCTTAGGCAGTTCCCAACTTTTTTCCAGACTCCCTCCTGTTTTGCTGTGGTGCACTAGCCCCCTTCAGGCTGTGTTCACGCAGCCAACCCCAGTCCTCTCCCTGGGATCCGACCTCCGAAGCCCAAACCTCAGCTCCCAGTCCCCACCCACCCCTGCTGGTGAGCAGACAAGTCTCTCAGGCTGGTGAGTGCTGGTTGGCACTGATCCTCTGTGCGGGAATCTCTCCACTTTGCCCTCTGAACCTTTATTGCTGCACTCTCTTCTGTGCCTCTGAAGCTGCCACCCTGCTGCTCCCCTCTCTGCCAGTGAAGGGGCTTCCTAGTGTGTGGAAACTTTTCCTCGGTCACAGCTCCCTTTCAGAGGTGCAGGCCTGTCCTTAATTTTTTGTCTCTGTTTTTTCTTTTGCCCTACCCATGTACAAGGAGAGTTTCTTGCCTTTTGGGAAATCTGAGGTCTTCTGCCAGCATTCAGTAGGTGTTCTGTAGGAGTTGTTCTACATGTAGATGTGTTTCTGATGTATTTGTGGGGAGGATAGTGACCTCCACATCTTAATCCTCTGCCATCTTGAAGGTGTCTCCCACATGGTTGTTCTATTTTTTGCTTTCTGAGAAACTTCCATACTGTTTTCCACAGTGGCTGCAGCAATTTATACTCCCACCAACAGCATTCCATTTTCTCCACATCCTTGCCAGCAGTTGTTATTTGTGGTCTTTTTGATGAAAGCCATTCTGACAGGAGTCAGGTAATATCTCATGGTTATTTTGATTTACCTGTACCTGATAATTAACAATGTTGGGTATCTTTTCATGTGCCTGTTGGATGTCTACATTTTGTCTTTGGAAAAATGTCTATTCAGTTCTTCTCCCATTTTTTAATTGGGTTGTTTATATTTTTGATGTTGAGTTGTGTGAGCTGTTTATATATGTTGGATGTTAATCCTTTATTGGTCATATCATTTGCAAATGCTTTCTCAAGTAAAGCTACTTCTTACTCACTGGTGGGTGGAACTGAGTTCTAGGGTGGGTGTTTGTGGGGTTGAGGGTCCCATGTGTACTGTTGGCCTGCTGGCTGGTGGGGTGGTTCCTGACACTGCTAGCTGAGGGTTCCATAGTTGACTGGCTGAGGGGTCCAAGTTGTCCTAGAGCAGGTATTGGCCTGCTGGTAGGCAGTGTTGGAGTCCTTGGGTCCAGGGGCTACTACCAGCTTACTGATTGGTGGACCAGGTCCTGGAGTCTTGGCTACAGGGTCCCGGGGGTCTAGGATCTGGAGTTAATCCTTTGGTGGGCAGGACCAGTTTCATACAAGGCTGGCTGCAGGGTCCTGGTTTTCCCAAAGCTGGTGTTGTCTCACTGGTGTGTGGGGCTGTATCATGGGTAGCTGGCTGAGGTGCCTAAGTTATCCCAAAGTTAGTATTGGCCTGCAATTGTCCCAGCTGTGGTCCAGATGGTCCTGGTGCTGGTGCCTGCACACTGGTGGGTGAGGAGGTGTCTCAGTGGCTGGCTGTGTCACTCCAGGTGCCCTGGAGATAGTGCCAGTGAACTACTATGAGGGCCTGGGTCCTGGGCCCTCTGGTGGACTGGACTGGGCTCCAGGGTGGCTGTGGGCCCAGGGAATCTTAAGGCAGCTAACCTGCTCTGGGTGGGGCTGTGTCCCCACCTAACTATCTGCTTGGCCTGAGGCATCCCAGTATTGGTGCCCACAGGCTGGTCAGTGGGGCCAGATCCCAGTGTTAATAGGCTAGATGGAGGATTCCAAAAGGGCACTTGCCAGCACCAGTGTCCTCATTGTAGAATGAGCTCCCCAAAATGACTTTGGCTAGTGTCTATATATGCAGGATGAGCTCCGGTTTCCTCTTGTCTCTCCAGAGTCTGTCCAAGAGCAGCAGGTGGGTTTGTCCCAGTCTTCTTTCAAATTAATGCTTCTGTCCTGGGTTCCAGAGCATGTGAGATTTTTGTGTTCCCCTTTTAAGAGTGGAGTTCCTATTTTAAATAGCCTTTTGACTCTCCTGAAAATAAACCCCACTGGCGTTCAAAGTCAAGTGTTCCTGGGAGTTCATCTTTCTGGTGCAAAGTCCCCAGTATGGGGAGCTGTTTGTGAGGCTGACTCCTTGTTCCTTGAGGAGAACTTCTGCAATTGTAATTATCCTCCCATTTGTGGGTCACTTATTCAGGGATTGGGTCTTGACTGTATTGTGTCTCCACCTCTCATATCCATCTTCTTGTAGTTCCTTCTTTACATCTTTAGTTGTAGAAAATATTTTCTAATCTTCAGTCTTTCTCATCAATAGTAGCTCTGCAAATAGTTGTAATTTTGGTGTGCACATGGAGGAGGTGAGCTCAAGGTCTTCTTAAGCCTCCACCTTTTGCAACTTATCCTTAGAATAATTTAGATTATTACTCAGATTTGTTATTTTATGGTAGAATACTCAAAAAACAAGTTAAAATTTTCCTGTATTATTCATTTTTAATAAAGCTTTTAACAAAACAGTCATAGTTGATCATTGGGTGTAGTAATAATTTCCATCTTTGTAATAAAATTATTTTCTTTTGTGTTTGAACTCTCCAAATCAGAAAGAGAAGGGACTAGAATGAACTATAGTCTAGAATTGATTTAATATGCCAAAATTATACAAGGAAAAAGGGAATTCAATGTGACCTGTCAAACAAAGTAGTTGCTAATTCACTTCAAATCATTTAAATTTTCTGTTATGGATGTCAGAAAGGAACAGAGAGAGGAAGATAAAAATGGAGATGTGGAAGGGAGAAACTAGATGGTTTAAAAGAAAGGTAAGTAAGATAAGAAAGGGATAGGAAAAGCAATGTCCCTTGATATTCATTTCAATAACTTAAATATGGCTTTGTGCACAAAGCAGCACATTTCCCCAAAGCATGTTATGAATTAATGGAGAATAAGAAGATTTAAGCTTGAAGAAATCTGGCATAATGTCAAAGAGGCCAGGGGAACTGGCATTCTGGAGCAGATAGTGAATCTTGGAGAGAAGGGAAAAATGAATCATGTAAAGATCATTTGTCATAAATACAGAGAGCTGACAAATCTGTAATACATGATACAGAAACACCATAAAAATCATAATGTATGCTTTATTGGACAGCTCAGAGGAAAGAGCACTGGATTAGGAAACAGGAGATATTGGGTTTTGTTACTTTGTCTATATCTTATTAGTGGAGTTCAAGTCTCTTTTTTCCATTGAAATCATTAAATTCTTATTTAGTTTTTAATTTTGTTTATTTCTTTCCTTCCCCAGTACACAGGATCCAGTGTCTCCTTCATTAAATTTAGTTAAAATGAATGAATATACTTTTGTTGTTGTTGTTTATAGTTTTATTGCTGGGGAAGGAGTGTTCTGAGAGAAATGTATCCGTTAAAGTCTCTCCTGGATACCTTACTTGCATTGTGGAGAAATATCTGATTTCACCTTAAATGAATGTTTGTCAGGAAGAGTACAAGCTAACATTTACCAAATTCCTACTTTTTGCAAAGCACTGTTTTAAATATTTTATGCTTTTACCTCCTTTTAAATTACCACCACTTATCAAGGCCCTGAAAAGTTCAATGTGACCTTCAAAAGTTCAAGGGTCACATAACTTGTAAAGGATGGATCAGTGAATCAAACCAGAACTTCGTAGTTTCAAAATTTAAATTTTCTCATAATAACATGCTTTCCCATTCATCCCTCACTTAAGCATTTTAAACAGAAAAAACTAAGGCTGTGAATGATTGACTAATTTGCCTAAGCCATGCTCTTTCATTCATAGCAAGTCACTGATACTCCTTAGAGTATTTTTTAAAGTTTTTGGGGGAGGAGATATAAGATTTAAAACCATACTTGATTTTATTATTTATTTATTTATTTATTAAGATTTAATTTTATTTATTTTTGACTACTTTGGGTTTTCATCGCTTTGCACGGGCTTTCTCTAATTGTGGTGAGCAGGGGCTAATCTTCTTTGTGGTGTGCATGCTTCTCCTTGCAGTGGCTTCTCTTGCTGCGGAGCACAGGTTCTAGGCACACAGGCTCAGTACTTGTGGTGCACAGGCTTAGTTGCTCCGCAGCATGTGGGATTTCCTGGACCAGGGATTGAACCTCTGTTCCCTGCATTGGCAGGCAGATTCTTATCTACTGCACCACCAGGGAAGTCCCTGATTTTATTTTTTAAACTGCATCTATAAAGAAAACTATTAGGAAACTAGTATAATTCAACCCAACTGAAACAAAGATCACATTTTTTTCTAATGATGTGTGTATTTAATATATTATTTCTTTGCATGTTCAAATTTGCAATTATCCTAAAATATAGTACCATTTGAAGCTGAGAAAAACATAGTTATACATGGATTATTATTTGCACAAAAATGTTCCCAAGGAATTAATGTCCCCTGAAGCCAAACTCCCACAGCAAAATGCTTAAAGAAGGAATCTCAGAGAGTGCTATGAAGGCATGTGCTCTGTGAATACACCTGTTGGAGTTCATTTGGTGGTATCATCAAGTCAAGGATGCTAACTCAGATAGACCATTACAGTCTATATTGTACCTGTCCCAGCTTCTTTCACTTATTATCTCCATTGGAGCTTTCTCTGCTGTTTGTACTGCTTCACCCAGAAACAGGATCTTATGGTATAGCTGAGCTGTAGCACAAAAACATGGAAACAGCTCCCTGGGAATAATGGCTAGAAGGATGGCACTTATAATTAAATGGGAATCACCTGTGTTGTTTCTAAGAGGGTAAGGCACTTAGGTCTTTGTTGTGAGGTGTATACCAAAGTATCTGTGTGTATGTTTATTATTTAAAGTAATAGTAACAGCTGATATCTATTGAGTGCTTACTCTTTGCCTGACCCTGTCAAGTGTTTCAAGATTTATCTCCTTTAATTCTCAGAACAACCTGTAAGGCTAAATTTATCATTATCTTCATTTTACAATTGAGTAAACTGAGCCTCAGAGCAGTTAAGTAACTTGGCTAAGATCACACAGCTACAATGTGTAAGAGTTCGATTCAAACCTAATCAGTCTGATTCAAGAGAGTTTACTATTAGTCACCTACTGGTAGATCTCAACCTTGTCTGCCTATTGGAATTACCCTGGGAGCTTTTAAAAAATTACTAGGCCAAGGCTGTACCCAAGACCAAATAAATAAGAAACGGTGGCAGGGCTTTGGCATCAGTATTTTTTAAGCTTTCTAGGTGATACTAATGAGCAGCCAAGGGTGAGAATCACTGTACAATGACCCATTGCTGTTCCTGATATGCCTCTCCCTTCTGGGAGGCACCTCTATTTGAGATATTTATAGAACACTGAGAATGATACCAATAAGTTAAGAATTTTACTACCCATGTGCTCAAGTATTTACTAACCTAGGAGGGAGATAATACATGAATTACATTTACCAGCTAAATAACAATACAAGGCAGTATCAAGTGGGTTGATTTGGAGAAAAATGCTAAGAACCCAGGATTTCAAGGATGGGTCTTAAGAGTTCTCAAACTACCAAACTAGTTTTTTGTATATTTATATGCTATTTCTTGGTGGCTAAGTAGTTGGAGATGGTTCCTGGTTTTAAAAATTCTCAATAGGGTCAGTATGCACAAAAGGCTAAGAACGACAGTTGATGGTTCAGAAGAGTGGAAGTCAAAGATTGGCTGGAGTGGTCAAAAACAGCATTGTAAAGAAGGTGGAACACACGCAGGGCATTGCAGGGCCTAACATGATGATATGAGAGGAAGGAAGTTGTCTTTCCAGGTCCAGGGAAGAGAAGGAAAAAGTTATGGAAGTAGGAATATGTCTCCTAGTAGAAGAGTATTATGAGAGAAGTTAGGTTTTGGGCTCTTTGGGAGAATTTTTAAATTAAACATCAAGGATGATTTTTTTTCTTCCTTATAAATCTCAAACTAATTAAAGCTTCCATTTATGAGACTGTGAGTAAAAATTTCAGAATCCTAAGAAGATGCCATCAGTCAGTCCAAAGGGGTTTCTATAAATCCCTTTATTTTCTGTTCAAGATAACATTCAGTAACAATCAGGTATCACCCTGACTGGCTCTTCAGATTTCTACGATGGTGAGGTCTCTGTTGGAGCTGTTTTTATGCCCAAGAAGAATTGAATACACTCCCCACAATGTCTTCTCTGATCTTAGGAGGCACAGTCAAGGAGAGGTTCACCCACAGGCAAGCTCTGAAAACAGGAACTTCTCTCCCTCAAGGTAACCCAATGTGACTGGCAATGATGACATACAATTTCACCTTCCTTTTCTTCATTTGAGCTTCTGACAAATAAACAAGCATGGAAAATTTCCCTGACATAGGGAAAGATATAAAGTCTAAAGAGTATCTCATGCATTTATCTTCTTTCCCTTGTCATAATATCATAGTATTACTTGGAAATAGAAAGACTTAGTCCTTCAAAATGGTGTCATTCTCTCCTAATAATAGGTAATCAGTTCTATATGGTTAAGGGTAAAGGAAATGCTGGCACATGGTAAATGACTAAGAATCCTTCACCCCTTTGATATACTAAAGCATAATTATCTAAATGTCCCTTGGAATGATAGCTACCACTTTGGGGAATACTAATTATGTGCCAGGCAAGGGGCTAAAGGCATTATATATATTAGGTTATTCAATCTTCACAAACAATCCATTGAGAAAGGTATAATTATTTCTATCCCTAATTTATACATGAGGGAACTCTAGCTTAGAAATCTAAGCAACTTATATAAGTTCAGTAGCACATCTGGTCAACGGTGGATCCAAGCAAAATCTCACATCTCCTGATTCTCTGCTGCTACAAGATACAGCCTCACAGTACAGATTTAAACCCAGGTTTCAAACATGAGACTATATCTTGAGAATGGGATGTCATCTGGTAGCAATGAATTGGAGACAGAATTTCCTGGACTTAGGAGGAACAGTTAGAGATGAGCGCACTGATGTGGGACTTCTTTATACGTAAAATTACCTTTCAGTTAGTTTGGAGGTAGCCTGTCTTAACAGTTATACTCATTGAGTAGGCCTTTTATAAATAAATTACGGTACATTCATTTGGTAGAAAACCACTATAATAAAATAGTGAGACAACACTATAAATAATGAGACAACACTATATTTATGGATAAGAAATATGTCCAAGATATATTGTCATTAAATCAGCAACATATAGAATAGCCTGTACAATATGCTACTTTTTGATTAAAAAAGAAAAAAAAATGCATGAATTTGTTAGTTAATATAAGAATATTCTTGGAAAGATACACGTGAAACTGGAAATAATATATGCCCTACCAGAAGTGTGGTAGCCCTACCTAGCTGTGTGGCTAGGAGTTGAGGTAGGAGGAAGACAGACTTTTCACTGGAGATGCCATTTTATCTTTTGAATGTTATGTTTTATACGTATAATTATTACCTGCTTAAACAAACAAGAACACTGCCTGCATGATGACAAAGACAAAGTTCTCAATGGCAGCAGGGATATTTGAAATAAGCTTGCAAAATTGAATTTTAGAAATCTTAGTAAAATGAGATATTTTATGAGGCAAACCAGTGAAACAGGTTCATGTACTGGTCCTGAAGGGGGATAAGCAGGCCATTGAGGGAATATATTGCTAGCACATGTATGCAGACTTTTACATGTGATTATGTTTAAATTTGTATGGATTTTCTTTGAGTCTGATTTTTTAAAATATAGGATCACTACCCAGCCATATTTTTGAGTGGTTAAATTAATCAGTGGAATGGAAGAGATTATATTCCATATAGGTGATATAAAATGTATGCAAAGTCCAAAATGTTTCTACAAAGTATTTATTTTCCCTCCCCTAACTCACATACAAAATTCAAAACATCATATAATTGCTAATAGTACCTCAGAATGTTGGAATAGATCCCATGTGTCTTGGTTCCACATAATAACCTCCCTCTTTTTTCACTTATAATGAACATTTTGCTTAATTTTTATAATTTCTGCCCTTTCCAATAACATAAATATATATAAACTCCAAAACAATTGATTTTCCCCTCATGTCCATATCAAGCACTTGAATGGATTTTGTTGAAAACACAATATTGATTTTAAGAAAGAAAAAGAAAAAAAGGAAGAATTCATTTTTCACTAATAAAGCTTTCTCCACTGTATTGAACAATTTTCTGGAATGTTTCTTCTTGCCTTTCTTATACTGTCTGTCTGATGACAAAGACTGAATTCTCAAAGCAAAGTGATATTTGAAATAAGCCCTCAAGATTGAATTTTAGAAATATTAGTAGAAAGATCAAGAATTTTATGAGGCATGCTAGGTTCAGAATTATGCATAACAATGCATTTCATTGCATAAAAAGAAAGGTATAAACATCCTCCATCATTTTTCCTACTCTCCAAAGTAACCATTTTATTTCTCTGAATTGTTTTTTTCATTTTGAAAAGATTGAAACATTAATAGTCATATCAAACTTTCTTAAATTTGGACAATTTCCCAATGTTTTTTGTATATTTACAAAAAAGGGTGTGCAAGTTTTCTAAGAAATAGTTTATTTGATTTGAGAGAAAGTGTTAAAGGTAGAGTATTAAGAGGGAAGGACTGACTACCAAAATCACCTTGGCAACTTCTTTAAAGAGATTCCTAAGTCACACCTTGAGCTTTAAGGGTTTGGCCTGGAAATCTGCATTAAAAAAATTCCTCATGTGGTCCAAATGCTCAGCCAGATTTAGAAAACTCTAAACTAGAAAATAGACATGGTTATGAACTGATTAGATTTCTGCCTTTAAAAAATGTTTTTTTAGGCTAGAAGAAAGGAATATGCCTTCTTGGCTTCGAGGTTACAGCTGTGCTTCAAACCCCTCCTTCCTGTCTCTGCTTGGCGTCTCTCCATCTGTTACCTCCTCTTTCCTCTCAGTGTCCTGGTTCCAGTCTGTAAATATAACTTTCTCCCTTCATTTGAATCCATCTCCCTATGTCTCCACAGCCCTACATTATTTTTTTCCTTTCATGCCACATTTCTCCAGAGAGTGATTGTTATACTATGCCTGCATTGCCCTGGCTCCAATATCAGGAAAGGACTGAAACTATTGTTTCAAAAGTTGCCAAAGACAGTAGGTGTAAGTTGCAGTGGTTCTTCTTCATAACTTATTGTGCTTTTCTTAAGTATAGTGAACTCCTGGAATTCTCTTCTCCTTGACTTCTGAGACAACGATCTCCCCTGGCCATTCTACTTAGGCTACTTCCCAGTATATCTTCCACTGAGGATTTGTTTGTTTGTTTGTTTTAATCACCATAGCTCATTTTCCCCCAGCTTTATAGAGAAATAATTGACACACAACATTGTATTAGTCCAAGATGTATAACATATTGGTTTGATATGTGTATATATTGCAAAATGATTACCGTAAGTTTAGTTGACTTCTATCACCTCGCATCATTACACTTTTTTCTTCTTGGGTATAATTTCAAATATACAATACAGTATTGTTAACTACAGTCACCGTGCTATATGTTACATCCCCTTAACTTAAATCTTAACTGGAAGTTTTATCTTTTGACCCCCTTCACCCATTTCCCCCACCCAACACTGCTCACTCTGGCAACCACCAATCTGCTCTCTTTATCTGAGTTTGTTTTTTTTTTTTTTTTTTTTTTTTAGATCCCACATATAAGCAGGTATTTGTCTTTCTGTATCTGACTTATTTCACTTAGCTTTATGCCATCAAGGTCATCCATGTTTTTGCAAATGGCAGGATTTCTTCCTTTTATAGTTGAATAATATTCGTATATATATATGTATATATACATACACACACATCACACTTTCTTTATTCATCCTTCTACAGGCACTTAGGGTGTTTCCATATCTTGGCTATTGTAAATAATGCTAAATTGAACATGGAGGTGCAGATATCTTTTCAAGATAGTGATTTCATTTCCCTTGGATATATAGCCAGAAGTAGAATTGCTAGACTATATAGCAGTTCTATTTTTTTTTGAGGAACCTCCATTCTGTTTTCCAGAGCAGTTGTACCAGTTTACATTCCTATCAACAGTGCACAAGGATTCCTTTCTCTCCATATCTTCATCAACACTTTTTTCTTGTTTTTTTGATGAAAACCATGCTGAAAGTATGAGGTGATATCTCATTGTGATTTTGACGTGATTTCCCTGATTAGTGAGGTTTAGTACCTTTCATGTACCTGCTGGCCAAATGTGTGTCTTCTGTGGAAAAATGTATAAGTCCTTTGATGACATTTTAAACAGATATATATATATATATATATATATATATATATATTGCTTTTGACTTGTATAAATTCTTCATATATTTTGGATATTAACCCCTTATGTATATATGATTATACATAATATATCATGATACATGATTTACAAATATCTTCTCCCATTGTGTAGATTGACTTTTCATTTGTTCATTGTTTCCTTTTCTGTGCAGAAGCTTTTTAGTTTAATGTAGCTCCACTTTTTTCCTCTTTTTTTCTTTTGTTGTCTTTGCATTTGCATTTTTTAATTTGTCAAATTAAAAAAAATCATTGCCAAAACCAGTGTTTAGGAGTTTACCCCATATGTTTTCTTACTGGAATCTTATGGTTTCAGGCTTATATTCCAGTCTTTAATACATTTTGAGTTGATTTTTGTGTATGGTCTAAGATAGTGGTCTGATTTTGTTCTTCAGCATGCCATTGTCCAGCTTCCCAACATAATTTATTGAAGAGACTGTTGTTTCCCCTTGTATATTCTTAAACTCCTTTATCACAACTTAATTGACCATATATGCATGGGTTTATTTCTGGGTTCTCTATTCTGTTTCATTGATCTACATGTCTGTTTTTATGACAATACCATACTGCTTTGATAACTATAGCTTTGTAATATAGTTTGAAATGAGGAACTATGATACCTCTAACGTTGTTCTGTCTCAATATTGTTTTGGCTATTTGGAGTCTTTTGTGAGTCCATACAAATTTTAAAATTGTTTTTTCTATTTCTGTGAAAAATGCCATTGGACTTTTGATAGGGATTGTACTGCATCTTTTTCCCCCTTTTTAACATCTTTATTGCAGTATAATTGTTTTACATTGTTGTATTAGTTTCTGCTGTACAAAAAAGTGAATCACTTATACATATACATATATCCCCATATCCCCTCCCTCTTGTATCTCCCTCCCACCCTCTCAATCCCACCTCTCTAGGTGGTCACAAAGCACAAAGCTGATCTCCTTGTGCTATGTAGCTGCTTCCTACTAGCTATCTATTTTACATTTGGTAATATATATACATCAATGCCACTCTCTCACTGCTTCCCATCTTACCCTTCCCCCTCCCCGTGTCCTCAAGACCATTCTCTACGCCTGCCTCTTTATTCCTGTTCTGCCCCTATGTTCTGGAGAACCATTTTTTCTTTAGATTCCATATATATGTATTAGCATGCAGTATTTGTTTTTCTCTTTTTAACTTACTTCACTCTGTTTGACAGACTCTAGGTCCATCCACATCATTACAAATAACTCCATTTTGTTTATTATTATGGCTGAGTAATATTCCACTGTATAAATGTGCCATATCTTCTTTATCTATTCATCTGTTGATGGCACATCAGTTGTTTCCATGTCCTGGTTATTGTAAATAGTGTTGCAATGAACATTGTGGTACATGACTCTTTTACAATTATGGTTTTCTCTGGGTATATGTCCAGTAGTGGGATTGCTGGGTTGTATGATATTTCTATTTTTAGTTTTTGAAGGAACCTCCATACTGTTCTCCATAGTAGCTCTATCAATTTACATTCCCACCAACAGTGCAAGAGGGTTCCCTTTTCTCCACACCCTCTCCAGCATTTACTTTTGGTAGATTTTTTGATGGTGGCCTTTCTGACTGGTGTGAGGTGATACCTCATTGTAGTTTTGATTTGCATTTCTCTGAGGATTAGTGATGTTGAGCATCCTTTCATGTGTTTGTTGGCAATCTGTATGTCTTCTTTGGAGAAATGTCTATTTAAGTGTTCTGCCCATTTTTGGATTGGGTTGTTTGCTTTTTTGATATTAAGCTGCATGAGCTGCTTGTAAATTTTTGAGATTAATCCTTTGTCAGTTGCTTCATTTGCAAATATATTCTCCCATGAGGGTTGTCTTTTCATCTTGTTTATGGTTTCCTTTGCTGTGAAAAAGCTTATAAGTTTCATTAGGTCCCATTTGTTTATTTTGGATCTTGCTGTGATTTATGTCATAGAATGTTCTGCCTATGTTTTCCTCTAAGAGTTTTATAATGCCTGGCCTTACATTTAGCTGTTTAATCCATTTTGAGTTTATTTTTGTGTATGGTATTAGGGAATGTTCTAATTTCATTCTTTCATTCTTGTCCAGCTTTACCAGCACCACTTACTGAAGAGGCTGTATTTTCTCCATTGTATATTCTTGCCTACTTTGTCAAAGATAAGTTGACCATATGTGCATAGGTTTATCTCTGAACTTTCTATCCTGTTCCATTGATCTATATTTCTGTTTTTGTGCCAGTACCATACTGTCTTGATTACTGTAGCTTTGTAGTATAGTCTGGAGTCAGGGAGTCTGATTACTCCAGTGTCATTTTTCTTTCTCAAGATTGCTTTGGCTGTTTGGGGTCTTTTTTTTCGTATTCATACAAATTGTCAAAATTTGTTCTAGTTCTGTGAAAAATGCCATTGGTAGTTTGATAGGGATTGCATTGAATCTGTAGATTGCTTTGGGTAGTATAGTCATTTTCACAATGTTGATTCTTCCAATCCAAGAACATGATATATCTCTCCATCTGTTTGTATCATCTTTAATTTCTTTCATCAGTGTCTTATAGTTTTCTGCATACAGGTATTTTGTCTCCTTAGGTAAGTTCATTTTAGGTATTTTATCCTTTTTGTTGCAATGGTAAATGGGAGTGTTTCCTTTGCACTGAATCTTTAAATGGCTTAGGTAAACAGCTAAATAAGGTAATGTTTGAGGTGACAAACACTTTAGTACTTTAATTTTTTTTTTATTATGGAAACACTAGAGACCTAGATTCCTCTTGGAATCCTTTGTCTAGCTTTTTAACAATGGGACCTGACCCACTGACAAGTCTATGACACCAGTACTAGCAGATCTCAAGAAAAAAAAATATCCAGTTGGAGAAACAGCCCCATCTACCAAGAGGCTGGTTGCAGTAGGACACACACCAAGACACATAATTAAAATGACAAAAATTAAAGAGACACTATTAAAAGCAGCAAGAAGGGCTTCCCTAGTGGCACAGTGGTTGAGAGTCTGCCTGCCGATGCATGGTACGCGGGTTTGTGCCCCAGTCCAGGAAGGTCCCACATGCCACAGAGCGGCTGGGCCCATGAGCCATGGCCACTGAACCTGTGCATCCAGAGCCTGTGCTCCACAACAGGAGAGGCCACAACAGTGAGAGGCCTGCATACTGGAAAAAAAAAAAAAAAAAAGCAGCAAGGAAAAAGCAACAAGTTACATACAAGGGAACTCCCATAAGTCTATCAATCAGTTCACTTTTGAGGAGGAACACTGCAGGCCGGAAGGGGTTGGCATGATATATTTTAAGTGTTGAAAGGGAAAAACCTACATCAAGAAACTATATCTGGCCAGGTTTACTTCAGATTTGAAGGAGAGATGAAAATTTTTACAGACAAGCAAATGCAAAAAGAGTTCAGCACCACCAAACCAGTTTTACAAGAAATGTTAAAGGAACTTCTCTAAGTGAAACACAATGGCCAAAACTAGAAATATTAAAAGTATAAAAGGAAAAATCTCATTTTTAAAAGCAAATTACAGTAAAGGTAGTAAATCAACCAGATATAAAGCTAGGAGGAAGGTTAAAAGACATAAGTAGTAAAATCATACCTGTCCACAATTAGTTCCTTATTTAAGGGATACAGAAGACAAAAATATGTAAAATATGATGTCAAAAACACTAAATGTGATGTAGGGGACAGTAAAAATATATGGTAGTTAAAATATTTGAAATTAAGAGATCAGCATCTTAAAATAATCATGGATACATACATACATACATACATACATACATACATACATACATACATAGTTGGCTACATAGAAACCTTACAATAATCACAAACCAAAAATCTATAATAGGTACACAAAAAATAGAAAGGAATACAAACATAACCCTAACCATTGTCATTAAATCACCTTGGAAGAGTGCATAAGAAAAAGTAATAAAGAACTGCAAAAACAAACCAAAAACAATTAATAAACAGCAATAGGTACATACCTATGAATAATTATAAATGTAAATGAATGAAATTTTCCAGTCAAAGGACATAGAGAGGCTGAATGGATTCAAACACAAGACCCATATCTATGCTGCCTATGAGAGACTCATGTCAGACCTAAAGACATACAAAGACTGAAAGTGAGGGAATAGGAAAATGTATTCCATGCAAAAGGAAATGTAAAGAAAGCCAGGATAGCAATATTTATATAAGAAAAAATAGACTGTAAAACAATGATTGTAACAAGAGACAAGGAAGGACATTACATAAAGATCAAGGAAACAAAGAAGAGGATACAGCAATTATAAATATATATGCACCCGACATGGAAGCACATAATTACATAGGAAATATCAACAGGCATAAGAGGAGAAACTGACACTAACAAAATGTTAGTAAGAGCCTTTGACATCCTACTTAGATCAATGGACAGATCATTCAGACAGAAAATCAGTAAGAAAACATTGGCCTTAAATGACACTTTAGACCAAATGTCCATTTCACCACCAAACAGCAAAACACACTTTCTTTTCAAGTGCACATGGAACATTCTCCAGGATAGATCACATGCTCAGTCACAAAACAAGTCTCAGTACATTTAAGAAAATTGAAATCATGTCAAGCATCTTTTCTGACCACAGCACTCTGAGACTAGAAATCAACTAAAAGAGAAAAAGTCAAAAAACACAAACATGTGGAGGCTAGACAAAATGCTACTAAAGAACCAAAGGTTCACTGAAGAAATCAAAGAAGAAATTAAAAAATACCTGGAGACAAATGAATATGAAAATATAGTAATCCAAAATCGATGAGATGCAGCAAAAGGAGTTCTAAGAGGGAAGTTTACAGTGATACAAGCCTACCTCAGGGAACAAGAAAAATCTTGAATAAGCAACATAATCTTACACCTAAAGGAACTAGAAAAAGAAGAATAAAAGAAACCCAAAGTTAGTAGAAGGAAACAAATCATAAATATCATAAATATCAGATCAGAAAGAAATGATATAGACTAAAAAAGAAAAAAGATAAATGAAACTAAGAGCTGTTCTTTGAAAAGGAAAACAAAATTGATAAACCTTTAACAGTCTCATCAAGAAACAGAGAGAGGGCTCCCCTGGTGGCGCAGTGGTTGAGAGTCCGCCTGCCGACGCAGGGGACACGGGTTCGTGCCCTGGTCTGGGAGGATCCCACATACCGCAGAGCGGCTGGGCCCGTGAGCCATGGCCGCTGAGCCTGCGTGTCCGGAGCCTGTGCTCCGCAACGGGAGAGGCCACAACAGTGAGAGGCCCGCGTACCGCAAAAAAAAAAAAAAAAAAAAAAAAAAAAGAAACAGAGAGAGAGGGTCTAAATCAATAAAACAGAAATGAAAGAAGAGAAGTTACAGCCAAAATCACAGATATACAAAGGATCGTAAGATATTACTATGAACAATTGCCAATAAAGTGGACAATTTTGAAGAAAGCTTATATCTAGAAATGTACAACCTCTCAAGAGTAAACGAGGAAGAAATAGACAATATGAATGGAATTCTCTTAATGAAATTGAATTAGTAATAAAAAATACTCCCGACAAACAAAAGTTCAGGCCTCAAAGATGAATTATACCAAACATTTAGAGAAGAGTTAACACCTACCTATTGCAAACAATTCCAAACAATTGCAGAGGAAGAAACATTTCCAAACTTATTCTATAGGACCAACATCACCCTGATGCCAAAAGCCAAAAAGATATCACAAAAAGAGAAAATCACAGGCCAATATCACTGAAGAACATAAATGTAAAAATCTTCAACAAAATTTTAACAAACCAAATTCAACAATACATCTAAAAGTTCATGCACCATGATTAAGTGGGATTTATCCCAGGGATGGAAAGATGGTTGAATATCCATAAATCAATCCATGTGATAAAATATATTAACAGCTTGAAGAATAAAAATCATATGATCATCTTAATAGGTGCATAAAATCCTATTGACAAAATTCAACATTCATTTATGATAAAACTCTCAACAGAGTGGTTATGGAACACACATACCACAACATAATAAAGGGCCATATATGACAAGCTCACAAGTAACATCATACTCAATGGTGAAAATCTCTAAGAACAAGATCAAGAAGAAGACAAGGATGTCCAATATTGCCACTTTTATTCAACATAATATTGGAAAACCTAGCCAAAACAATCACACAAGAGAAAGAAATAAAAAAAGATCCAAATTGAAATGGAAGAAGTAAAAAGTCACTGTTTGCAAATGACATGATACTGTACATAGAAAATCCTAAATACACTACCCCAAAACTACTAGAACTAATTGATGAATTTGGTAAAGTTGCAGGATACCAAATTAATACATAGAAACCTGTTGCATTTATATACACTAACAATGAACTATCAGAAAGAGAAATTAAGAAAATAATCCCATTCAAAATCATATCAAAGGGCTTCCCTGGTGGCGCAGTTGTTGAGAGTCCTCCTGCCGATGCAGGAGACACTGGTTCGTGCCCCAGTCCGGGAAGATCCCACATGCCGTGGAGCGGCTAGGCCCATAAGCCATCGCTGCTGAGCCTGCGCGTCCAGACCCTGTGCTCTGCAACAGGAGAGGCCACAGCAGTGAGAGGCCCGTGTAATGCAAAAACAAAAACAAACAAAAAACCAAAATCATATCAAGAAGAATAAAAAACCTTGAAATAAATTGAACTAAGAGGTGAAAGACCTGTACTTGGAAAACTATAAGACACTGATGAAAGAAATTGCTGATGACACAAACAGCTGGAAAGATATACCATGTTTCTGGGTTGGAATAACTAATATTGTTAAAATTACCATACAAATTAGGACAATCTACAAATTTAATTCAATCTCTATCAAAATACCAATGGCATTTTTCACTGACCTAGAACAAATAATTCTAAAATGGCAAGGAAATGCAAAAGACACTACATAGCCAAAATAATCTTGAGAAAGAACAACACTGGAGGTATCACACGCCCTGATTTGAAACTATAGTAATCAAAACAATATGGTACTGGCACAAAAACAGACAAATAGATCAATGGAACAGAATAGAGAGCCCAGAAGTGAAACTACACTTATTTGGTCAAATAATCTATTATAAAGTAGGCAAGAATATACAATGGGCAATAGACAGTCTCTTCTCTAAATGGTGGTCAGAAAACTGGACAGCTACATGCAAAATAATCAAACTGGACTACTCTCTCACTCTGTGCACAAAAATAAATTCAAATGGATTAAAGACATAAATGTGTGACCTGAAGCCACAAAGCTCCTAGAAGAAAACACAGGCAGTATGCTCTTTGACATCAACCTTAGTAATTTTTATTAATCTTTCTCCTCAGGCAAGGGAAATAAAAGCAAAAATAAACAAATGAAACTGAAAAGCTTTTGTCCTGTGAAGGAAACTATTAACAAAATTAAAAAGTATTGTACGAAATAGGAAAAGATATTTGCAAGGGATATGTCTGATAAGGGCTTAATATCCAAAATAACAAAGAATTCATACTCAATTCATACTCAACATCAAAAGAGCAAACAACCCAATTAATAATAGGCAGAGTATCTGAATAGACATTTTTCCAAAGAAGACATACAGATAACCAACATGTACATGAAAAATATTCAGCATCAAATCATCAGGGAAATGCAAAACATAACCACAATGAGATATCACCTCACCCCTGTCAGAATGGTTATTATCAAAAATACAGTAAATGACTTGTATTGGTGAAGATGTGGAGAAAAGGAAACCTTCATGCACTGTTTGTGGAAATGTAAACTGGTGCAGCCACTGTAGAATACAGTATGGAGATTCTTCAAAAAATTAAAAATAGAACTAATTGTTTCCTGAAGAAAACAAAAACACCAATTAGAAAAGATATATGCATGGTCTCCCAGACTTACCCTGGTGTAACATGTGAGGGCACTTACACAAAATATGAATACCAGGAGGCAGGGGTCGGGGGCCTCCTTAGAGGCTGGCCATTAGATTCCAGGGTTTGAATCACTCAATAACATTTGTCTCAGTTTACACATATGTAAAATGGGAATAATAGTAGTATCTGCTTTTTATGACTAAAATAGCTAATATATTTTAAAAGTTAAGAATGTATTTAAGATATTTATGAGTGAATTATAGTACATCTGGCATTTGCTTTAAATATTCCAGAAAAAAAATTGAAGGAGGAGAATGATGGTGGTTAATAAAATATATATGGCAAAATGTTAAAATGTTGATGATAATGATTTAAAGTGGGCAATGCATACATAAAGTTTTTTTAATGATCTTTAATTTTTAAAAAATTTTATTGATGTATGGTTGATTTACAGTGTTGTGTTACTTTCTGCTGTACATCAAAGTGACCCTGTTTTATATATATATATATATATATATATATATATATATATATATATATTCTTTTCCATTATGGTTTATCACAGGATATTGAATATAGTTTCCTGTACTATACAGGAGGATCTTGTTGTTTATCCATAATGATCTTTCTTTTATTTCTTAAGTTTAAAATTTTCCATAATAAAAAGTTACATAATTTTTTACATAAAATGTTTATAGCAGTACCTGGAATATAGGACACAGTCAATAAATGCTGGTTATTATTTTTGGAGAAAATAAAAGATATATGCCGCCCTATGTTCATTGCAGCATTATTTACAATAGTTAAGATATGGAAGCAACCTGAGTGTCTATTGATAGATGAATGGATAAAGGATGTGACATATATACATAAATATACATGAATATTAACCATTAAAAAAGAATAAAGTCTTGTCATTTGAGACAGCATGAATGGACCTAGAGAGTATTATCCTAAGTGAAGTAAGCAGACAGAGAATGACAAATAATGTATGGTTTCACTTGTATGTGGAATGTAAGAAACAAAACAAATGAACAAACATAATAAAACAGAAACAGATGCAGAGAACAAACTGGTGGTTGCCAGGGGGAGGGAGTGGGGGGAGGAAAGAATTGGTGGGGGAGATTATGAGGTATAAAAATTCCAGTTGCAAAATTAATGAGTCACATGTATGAAATGTATAGCATGGGGTATATAGTCATTATTTATATAATATCTCTGTATGATGACAGAACTTAACTGGACTTATGGTGGTGATTATTCTAAATGTATAGAAATACTGAACCACTATGTTGTGTAACAGGAACTAACAGTGTTGTAGGTCAATTATACTCCCCAAACAAACAAGCTCATAGAAAGAGAGATCAGTTTTGTGGTTACAGAGGCAGGGTGTTGGGGAAGGAGGAATTGGAGGAAGTCAGTCAAAAAGTACAAACTTTCAGTTACAAGGTATATAAGTACTAGGGATGTAATGTACTACATGATAAATATAATTAACACTGTGTATATTATACATGAAATTTTTTAAGAGAGTAAATTCTGAATTCTCATCACAAGGAAAAAATTTTAGTTTCTTTAATTTTGTATCTGTATGAGATGATGGATGTTCACCAAACATATTATGATAATCATGTCCTGATGTATATAAGTGAAATCATTATTCTGTATACCTTAAATTTATACAGTGCTATATGTCAGTTATATCTCAATGAAACTCTAGGAAAATAAATAAATAAATAAAATACATTTTTCCAGAAAAATAAAAAGGATTTCTTCTTACCCCCTGTGAATAGCCTTGAGCACTCCTTGCCACATTCTTGCCCAGACTGTAGTTCATACCATTCACCTTTAAATTCTTTGATTCCAAATAGACAAAAAGATAAGGTAGACATTTCTTAGACTATCACATGAGGCTTTTCATTTTTTAGTCGGATTTTTTTCATAACGAGCTATGTTCTAGCCACAGGAATTACTCAGTTTTTTGAGCAGATTAGTAATTTAGAAATTTCATAGCATACTCTTAACCCTTCAAATTTTTATTGAAAATGGTATTTCTCTAACTGGAATTTTCCTCCTTTCTTTGTTTTTTTTACTTGTATTTAACCTTTGAGAATTAGTCTTCAAATTGTATCCTCTATTATATAGTCCCTGATAACGTTTACCAGTTACCCACTTCCCCCCAGTCTATTTTATTGCATTTTATTTATTTATTGCATAAGTCTACCTCTAAATTGAGCTGCTAGAGACTAGTGATCTGAGATATTCATCTCAGTAGTTCTTGCAACCTATTTATCTATGGCAGTTAGAACAATGCCTGACACATAGCAGTATATGTTTGTGGGATAAATTAATGAATGAAGAGGATTCCACACCAAAGCTATTACAGAAGACTTTACATATTCTATCTGATAGCAAATATTACTCTACAAAAGATTTACTCTAGTATGAAGATGTCATTTGCCCAGGATCAAATATTCAATGTCCTAAGATAAAATCCTGACTTTAAAATTATATAACAAATTTAGTGATGGAACTGGTAAAAGGACTGGTGTTTGAAATGCTTACACCAGTGTCCCTCTTGTCTATCAACCTGACTACTTCTTAAAGGAGGACTGAATTATGAAGTTTATTTACATTGAGTTTTGACATGTACCATCTGTATGTAGTCAAAGATTTTCAGTTAACTGATGTTTGCAGTTTGTTTTTATTCGTCTTCATCTTCAAAATGTTTACTTGTATTCCTGTTTCACTTAAACCTTTAAAAATAAGAATGAATGTTGAATTTTATTTAATTCACATTTAGTATTTGTTAATATGATGGTTTTTCTCCTTTAAATTATGATGTAGTGTTATATTGATGTATAGCTTGATATTGGACCATTCTTGAATTCCTGTACCATATCTTCCTTGGTCAAGGCATTATTCTTCTGATAGTAATGTATTATATCAGCTAACAGTTAATCTGGCTCTTTTGAAGTTATTTTCATTATAGTAATGGGTTTCTATTGTTTACATGTAAATATTAAGCAATGTAACTCTTCATTATATTTTAGAAATCATTTGAAATAAGCATTGAATCAAACTTAACCCAAAAGTTGAATTTAGATATGGAAGTTCTAGCAGTTCTACCAAGTCAGGAATATGACAGCTAACATTTATTAAGTGTTTAATTTGTGCCAATTACTCTTTTAACTGCTTTATATTTATTAACCAATTTAAATACTGTGACATTCCTATGAAACAGAAATTATTATTATCCCCATCTTGGGACTGAGGAACTGAGACACATAGATGCAAAGTACTCAGTGTCACATAGATGGTAAATGGTGGAGTTAGGATTTCAACTCAAGTGTTCTGTCTCCACAGCCTACATTCTTTAAAATTATGCAGTATTCCCCCAGCATGACCTGGGGGAGACACAAATCCCAATAATTATCTGTTTAAAGACAAAATCTGGGCTTCCCTTGTGGCGCAGTGGTTGAGAGTCTGCCTGCCGATGCAGGGGACACGGGTTCGTGCCCCGGTCCGGGAGGATCCCACATGCCGCAGAGCGGCTGGGCCCGTGAGCCATGGCTGCTGAGCCTGCGCGTCCGGAGCCTGTGCTCCACAACGGGAGAGGCCACAACAGTGAGAGGCCTGCGTACCACAAAAATAAATAAATAAATAAAAATTTTAAAAAAAATTTAAAGACAAAATCTGACAGTCATTGCTAATATTTGGTTGACTACTTAAACAGTGTAGAATCTATAAGAGAAAATACCATAACTACATATCATCTATTAATATAACAATACAGATTGGGGAATAACTGTATTTAACTATTTAAAAACTTAAATATTACCAAAATAATAATACTTTTTTTCATCTTTTCAGCAATCTTGACACAGAAGAACTATGTGGTAAGTTTATTTAAAGCCAATCAAACCCATTACTTGCTTTAGAATAAAAAAGAACACTGTCTTACATATTCCTACAAAACCTGAAATTAATGTCATAGATTAGGGGTTCTGGAATAAAGTAAAAGATAGTTGAGAACTCAAGGAATTTATCTTTATCCATGAGTTTTGCTCAAGCATGTATTTCACTGAAGAAAGAGCTGGCCCTTATTAATTTGTTCATAGCAGGATAATTGTAATTAGTACAATAAGTTTCACAAGAATATATTCCACCATCTTGAATATATTTTAAAATTGTTGTTTAATACAACTTCATTATTCACTTCAAATATATTGTACAGAGGCTTTGGTTATGTTTTTGCAAAGCTGATCCCTTGATATGTAAAAACAACTTTGTCCCATACCTTGCCTAAACCATTCTGGAATGTCACTTGCAAAACAAATGATTCAGTGGGGAGAGATGTCTTAACAAATTCCTGATTTAGTGGCCTCTTCATTTATTTTCTTCGTTTTTGTGGGTGGAAACAAAAGTAATAGGCTAGAAATATGAAAAGGCAAATACTTTTGAGATTTATTCTTCGTTCTCAAAAATATGACTTCTCTAATAATAGAACTAGATTAAGGACCTACTCTATATTTATTTAAAAAGCTTTGACTATGATTTCCTGCATAATTTTAGTTAGGGAACTAGTTAAGGGGTTTTAATTCAGCAGAATTGCTCTATATTTTTAAACCCAGTGATTGTACTCCTAATTGTGTGTTATAATACTCCCCCTCTGTTCAAGAATATGCATTTTAATTTCCAGAGTGGTTTCATTTTTCATTATTTTGTGAATATAAAGTAAATATATTCTAATCAAAATGCATTATAATTAAAACCAAAGTTTTCAGTGCTAGCAAATGAAATATGTAGACTCACACCCAGAAAAAATACTCCCTTTTATGTGGGAGGGGCAGTGTTTGATTGACATGGAAAATGGATTTCTTGTGCTCTTTAGTAGAAACCAATTAACGGGTCCAAGTATCTAAAACTTTCATTCTGTTGCTTTTATTTGGTTTGTCAGTTTACTAAATTATGTACCTAGAATTCAAAATACTTTAATAAATCCTTTATTAAAATAAAGTATAGCTATTTCTTATTTTATTTACTAAAGTAATATTTAACTATTTTTTTTAAAATTTAGCAACACAGAATTATATAGGTGTGTAAGAGAAAATGTCAGAGGCTCTCACTCACTTCTCTTTCCCCTGATACTGATCTCCACTGCTAATTGCTTGGAATGTATCCTTCCAAACATTTTTACACATATAATGACATTGATATATATGTGTATGTTTTTTTTCCAACAATGTGTATACTATATGATCAATACAAGTGCATACAGCTCTATATAATTTTATTAAAAAGGCTGCATAGTGCCCCATTTACCTTAAAATTTTTAACCAAATCCTTTTCAGTTGTTTTGGGTTTTCAGGTTGTTTCCGAATTTCCACTGGGACAAACAGCACTGAAGTAAATATCCTTGTTTGTATTCTCTTTGCACACTTATACAAGTAGTTCTGGAAGATAGATTCCCAAAAGTGTAGTTACTTGGTCAAAGATTCTTCCAGTGTGCCTGCCCAGCAGTAGTATATAGGCAAGTCAAGATTACTCATTTTCCTAAAAAGCAGCTTTAGGCCATAACTTATTCCTTCCAGTCAATATATAACTTGACTTTAATTAGGTAATTGTGTATGAACTTTAGCATTGAGTCTTTGGTTTCCTATTTGTGTCATCTTTAGCTATGATCTAATATCTATTGGGAGCAAAATTATTTCTTTCCTGATCTTACGCAGCTTATAACTGCTTTTGTACTCTTACTCAATTTTTTATTAGCGTATAATTGCTTTACAATGTTGTATTAGTTTCTGCTGTACAAAGAAGTGAATCAGCTATATATACATATATCCCTTCCCTATTGGACTTCCTTCCCACCCCCCCCATCCCACTTATCTAGGTCATCACAGAGCACAGAGCTGAGCTTCCTGTGCTATGCAGCAGGCTTCCACTAGCTATCTATTTTACATATGGTAGTGTATATATGTCAGTCCTAATCTCCCAATTCATCCCACACTCCCCTTCCCAGTCTGTGTCCACATGTACATTCTTTCTGTCTGCAACTGTATTCCTGACATGGAAATAGGTTATTCTCTACAGGTTTTCTACGTTCCACCTATATGCATTAATATACGATATACGTTTTTCTCTTCCTGACTTAGTCCACCACATCTCTACAAATGACACAATTTCATTCCTTTATATAGCGAGTAATATCCCATTGTATATATGTACCACATCTTCTTTATCTATTCATTTGTTGTTGGACATTTAAGTTGCTTCCATGTCCTGGCTATTGTAAATATTGCTGCAATGAACATTGGAATACATGTGTCTTTTGAATTATGGTTTTCTCAGGGTATATGCTCATACTGGGTCATATGTTAGTTCTATATTTAGTTTTTAAAAGGAACTTCCATACTGTTCCCCACAGTGGCTGTATCGGTTTACATTCTCACTAACAGTGCAAGAGGGTTCCCTTTTCTCCACACCACCTCCAGCATTTATTGTTTGTAGATTTATTGATGATGGCCATTCTGACCGGTGTGAGGTGATACCTCTTTGAAGTTTTGATTTGCATTTCTCTAAATATTACTGATGTTGAGCATCTTTTCATGTGCCTCTTGGCCATCTGTATGTCTTCTTTGCAGAAATGTCTATTTAGGTCTTCTGCCCATTTTTGCATTGGGTTGTTTGTTTTTTTGATACTGAGCTGCATGAGCTCTTTGAATATTTTGGAGATTAATCCTTTGTCCGTTGCTTCGTTTGCAATTTTTTTTTCATTCTGAGTGTTGTCTTTTTGTCTTGTTTGTAGTTTCCTTTGCTGTGCAAAAGTTTTTAATTTTAATTAGGGCTCATTTGTTTATTTTTGTTTTTACTTTCATTACTATAGGAGGTGGGTCATAAAAGATCTTGCTGTGGTTTATCTCAGGGAGTGTTTTTCCTGTGTTTTCCTCTAAGCGTTTTATAATGTCCAGTCCTACATTTAGCTCTTTAATCCATTATGAGTTTCTGGTGTATGGTGTTAAGTAATGTTCTAATTTCATTCTTTTACATGTAGCTGTCCAGTTTTCCCAGCACCACTTATTAAAGAGGCTGTCTTTTCTCCATTGTATATTCTTGCCTCCTTTGTCAAAGATAAGGTGACCACATGTGCATGGGTTTATATCTGGGCTTTCTATCCTGTTGCATTCATCTATGTTTCTGTTTTTGTGTCAGTACCATACTATCTTGATTGCTATAGGTTTGTAGTATAGTCTGAAGTCATGAAGTCTGATTCCTCCAGATGCATTTTTCTTTCTCAAGATTGCTTTGGCTATTCGAGGTCGTTTGTGTTTCCATACAAGTTGTAAAATTTTTTGTTCTAGTTCTGTGAAAAATGCCAATGGTAGTTTGGTAGGGATTGCATTGAATCTGTAGATTGCTTTGGGTAGTATACTCATTTTCACATTATTGATTCTTCCAATCCAAGAACATGGTGGCATATTTCTCCATCTGTTTGTGTCATCTTTGATTTCTTACACCAGTGTTTTATACTTTTCTGCATACAGGTCTTTTGTCTCTTTAGGTAGGTTTATTCCTAGCTGTTTTTTTCTTTTTGTTGCAATAGTAAATGGGATTGTTTCCGTAATTTCTCCTGATCTTTTGTTGTTAGTGTATAGGAATGTGAGAGATTTCTGCACAATAATTTCATATCCTGCAACATTACCAAATTAGTTGATTAGTTCTCATAGTTTTCTTGTGGCATATTTAGGATTTTCTGTGTATAGTATCACATCACCTGCAAACAGTGACAGTTTTACTTCTTCTTTTCCAATTTGTATTTCTTTTTATTCTCTGATTTGCATGACTAGGACTTCCGAAACTATGTTGAATAAGAGTGACGAGAGTGGACATCCTTGTCTTGTTCCTGATCTTAGAGGAAGTGATTTCAGTTTTTCAGCATTAAGAATGATGTTTGCTGTGGGTTTGTCATATGTGACCTTTACTATGTTGAGGTATGTCCCTTCTATACCCAGTTTCTGGAGAGTTTTTATCATAAGTGGTGTTGAATTTTATCAAAAGGTTTTTCTGCATCTGTTGACATGATCATATGGTTTTCATTCTTTAATTTGTTAATATGGTGTATCATATTGTTTGATTTTCATATATTGAATAATCCTTGCATTCCTGAGATAAATCCCACTTGATCATCATGTAAGATCATTTTAATGTGTTGTTGGATTCTGTTTGTTAGTATTTTGTTCAGGATTTTTGTGTCTATGTTCATCAGTGATATTGATCTGTAATTTTTTTGTGATATCTTTGTCTGGTTTTGGTATAAGGTTGATGGTGGCCTTGTGGAATGAGTTCAGAAGTGCTCCTCACTCTGCAATATTTTGGAAGAGTTTGAGGAGGAAAGGTGTTAGCTCTTCTCTAAATGTTTGGTAGAATTTGCCTGTGAAGCCATCTGATCCTGGACTCTTGTTTGTTGGAAGATTTTAAATTACAGTTTCAATTTCATTACTTGTGATTGGCCTGTTTATATTTTGTCATCTTCCTTGTTCAGGCTTGGAAAGTTGTACCTTTCCAAGAATGTGTTCATTTCTTCCATGTTGTCCATTTTTTTTTGCATATAGTTGCTTGTAGTAGTCTCTTATGATCTTTTGTAATTCTGCTGTGTCCATTGTAATTTCTCATTTTTCATTTCTAATTTTATTGATTTGAGTCCTCTCCCTTTTTTCTTGATGAGTTTGGCTAAAGGTTTATCATTTTATTTTTTATCTTCTCAAAGGACCAACTTTCGATCTTAGTGATCTTTGCTATTCTTTGTCTCTATTTCATTTATTTCTTCTCTGATCTTTATGATTTATTTCCTTCTACTACCATTGAGTTTTGTTTGTTCTTCTTTCTCTAATGGCTTTAGCTGTAAGGTTAGATTGTTTATTTGAGATTTTTCTTGTTTCTTAAGATGAGGTTGAATTTCTATAAACTTCCCTCTTAGAACTTCTTTTGCTGCATCTGATAGGTTTTGGGTCATCGTCTTTTCATTGTCATTTGTTTCTATGTATTTTTTTTCTCTTTGATTTCTTCAGTGATCTTTTGGTTATTTAGCAGTACACTATTTAGCCTCCTTGTGTTTGTGATTTTTACAGGTTTTTCCTGTAACTGATTACTAACCTCATAGTGTTGTATTCAGAAAAGATGCTTGATATGATTTCAATATTCTTAAGTTTTCTGAAGGTTGATTTGTTACCCAAGATGTGATATCTCCTGGAGAATGTTCTGTGTACACTGAGGTGAAAATGTCTTCTGCTGATTTTTTGTGGAACATCTATAAATATCAATTAAATCTATCTGGTCTATTGTGTCATTTAAAATTGTGTTTCCTTATTTATTTTCTGTCTAGATGATCTGTCCTTTGGTGTAAGTAGGGTGTTAAAGCCCCCCACTATTATTGTGTTACTGTTAATTTCCTCTTTTATGGCTGTTAACATTTGCATTATGTATTTAGGTGATGTTATGTTGGATGCATATTCATAATTGTTATATATTCTTCTTGGATTGATCCCTTGATCATTATGTAGTTTCCTTATTTGTCTCTTGTAAAATTCTTTATTTTAAAGTCTATTTTCTCTGATAGGAGAATTGCTACTCCAGCTCTCTTTTGATTTCCATTTGCATAGAATACTTTTTCTGTCCCCTCACTTTCAGTCTGTATGTGTCCCTAGGTCTAAAGTGGGTCTCTTGTAGACAGCATATATATGAGTCTTGTTTTTGTATCCATTCAGCCAGCCTGGGTATTTTGGTTGGAGCATTTAATCCATTTACATGCAAGGTAACTATTGATATGTATGTTCCTCTTACCATTTTGTTAATTTCTTTGGGTTTGTTTTTGTGGGTCTTTTCCTTCTCTTGTGTTTCCTGCTTAGAGAATTTCCTTTAGCATTTGTTGTAAAGCTGGTATGGTGGTGCTGAATTCTCTTAGCTTTTGCCTGTCTGTGAAGTTTTTGATTGCTCTGTTGAATGTCAATAAGATCCTTGCTGGGTAGAGTAATTTTGGTTACAGGTTTTTCTCTTTCAACACTGTAAATATATCCTGCCACTCCTTCTGACCTGCAGAGTTTCTGCTGAAAAATCTGCTGATAACATTATAGGGATTCCCTTGTATGTTATTTTTACTTTTCTTTGCTGCTTTTAACATTTTTTCTTTGAATTTAATTTTTGTTAGTTTGATTAATATGTGTCTTGGTGTGTTTCTCCAAGGGTTTATACTGTTTGAGACTCTCCACTTATTTGACTTGGGTGGCTATTTCCTTTCCCATGTTATGGAAGTTTTTGACTATAATCTCTTCAAATATTTTCTCATACCTTTTCTCTTTCTCTTCTTCTTGGACCCCTGTAATTCGAATGTTTGTGCATTTAATATTGTCCCAGAAGTCACTGAGACTGTCTTCAATTCTTTTCATTCTTTTTTTTAAAATCTATTCCTCAGCAGTTATTTCCACCATTCTATCTTTCAGCTAACTTATTTGTTCTTTTGCCTCAGTTATTCTGCTATTGATTCCGTCTAGTGTATTTTTCATTTCAGTTATTATTTTGTTCATCCCTATTTGTTTGTTCTTTATTTCTTCTAGTTCTTTGTGAAACATTTCTTGTATTTTTTTGATCTGTGTCTCCATTCTATTTCTGAGATTTTGGATCACGATTACTGTAAATTCTTTCAGGTAGGTTGCCTATTTTCTTTTCATTTATTTGGCCTTGTATGTTTTTACCTTGCTCTTTCATCTGTAACATATTTTTTTGTCATCTCATTTTTTTGATGGGTGGGGCTGTGTTTCTTCTTACTGGTTGTTTGGCCTGAGGCCTTTCTCACTGAAGTTTGCAGGCAGTTGACAAGAGCCAGGTCTTGGTGCTGAGATGAGGACCTACAGGAGATCTCCCTCCGATTAATATCCCCTGGGGTCTGAGGTTCTCTGTTAGTCCAGCAGCTTGGACTCAGTGCTCCCACCAAAGGAGCTCAGGAGCTACCCCTGGCTTGCTTATCACTGAATTCCGTAACTGAGATTTGCCACTTTATTTTCACCTTGCAGAGCTATTCTCAGAAGACATGTAGAATGTAGTTTCAGACCCTCTTGAGTGGTTCTTTTAAAATCTTGAATATCTTCTGTTCATAAACCAGTTCAGTTGCACTTCTCTCTCAACCAAAAAGTTCTCTCTACTCTTACTCATTTTTATTGAACTATTTGCAAATCTTCAACTTGGTACCTGAGTATTTTAAGATACTTATGGATGGGTGATGAATAATTGCAATGAAAGTTCTTGTAGCTAGAGTGCTTGATCTGAAAGCATATAGAAATCTTTATGAGTAAGTTTGAATATATTCAGTAGTCTACGTTTTCATCTAGTTAGTTTTTGCCTACCAATTACTTTAAAAGTTAGCTAAATACTATAAATAAGATTGATAAAACTGAGGAAACTCCCATAAAAATTGTATAAGCCTTATATGCAAGTTTCCTTTAAGTTGCTGTGCCCAAATTCCCCCTAGTCAGACTGTATAGGAGCACCACCTTGCATTGCCAGATCCTGGGCAGTGCTGAGGGCCTTGTGCCAGCTGAGTCTGGGTACTAGAAAATCAAGTCTCTACTCCAGACTTTTAGAGCTGTGACTACTTGGCACATTTATAAAATCACCTAAAAGAGTTGTAAATCAGTTTGAGTGACACTGATCTGTATCCCCTCAAAATAACTCATTCTTAGATTTCCGACTTTATTCACAACATGGGTGTTCTAGCTCTCTCTTTTTGTCTTGGTCATCTCAGTTATGTTCTTTCCTATCTAATAAAGTTCTTGGGAAGTTACAGCAAGGTACACACTGTGGGCCTCATCTAAACTCATGAAAATGCTTTGTGAGATCAGTTCCCAGTGTGATCTTTGTGGCAGCTAGTTCTCTGGTTCTGACTTGGAATTCTTGGGTCAGATCCAAAAACTCAACAACTTGGAGGACTGAGATGCAGAATAGAAGAAAACTCTGTAATCTGGTGATGTGACACCACCAATTAAGTACAGTAGTGAAGGAGGAAGGGAGAAACTAACCTTTGTTTAACATTTCTTTTTCTTGTTTTGGCCATGCAGCTTACGAGGTTTTAGTTCCCTGACCAGGGATTGAACCCATGTCCTCAGCAGTGAAAGCACAGTCCTAACCACTGGACAACCAGGGAATTCCCTTGTCATCATTTTAATAGAGAAGATGTTGCATTGAACATCATGAGGAGATAATTTACTTTCTGACAGATAATTTTAAATGCATTTGTTTATAACTCTTGCTCTACTTTTTAATTATACTCAATATCCAGACTCTTACTTTTCAAAGCCTCTTCACTTAAACTGAGGATAATTGGTTCTCACACATTTCCATATGTGATATACAGTTCTGTTTTTCTCTTGCCCATGAAACTCTATTGGCTTGCAAATTGGCCCTTGTACACAGAGGGCACAGGGAAACCAAAGAAAGAGGTAGACTACTCCACATTGGTAGGTGGCAGGTTTAGTATACAAGGGAACTTACCCTTCCATACAAGGTTTACAAACAAGGCTTGTCTTGGGCAGCTAGCAAACGAGTAGATCTCTGCATCCTCCCACCAGAATCTTAAGTTTATATAGAGGTCTTAACTGGATTCAGTCACACACAACGTCCAGATTGCTCTCTCAAGGTAGTGTCCTTGAAAATGGCTCCCACTGTGGGAATGTTGGGGAAAGCATACATTCCAAGGACAGCAAAGTGGATGAAGAGCCTCCAATTGCCCAGGTATAACTTGCAGTTCAACCAGTGGTCACGTCCTCTACATGACCTTCTCCAAACCCACATACAGGTTTCAATAAAAGTAGGTCTTTTCTCCTGAATGTTATCCCAGTTACAAAGGATAAGAGTTTGAAAGAGTAAATATTTGTTCTAAATTTTTCTCTCTAATGCTAAACACATTTTCCCAGCTTACATTGGCAACATGATTCAAATAAGGAAGATGAGTCATAGTAACAGGAATAAAACGTTAATTAGTTCAAGCTTAGCCACTTCCAAAGCCATCCCTGACCTCCCCTCCCTGCTTGCCATATCTTGGGGTATACAGATATACTCTTGAAGTTTCAGACTCCTACCCACTACCACCTCAAAGCTTTGATATGACCTATGGTCCTTTTTCTGTGACTAAATTACTCCTGGCAATTGCTTCTACTCTTATCTCTCCTGATGGTGTATCACCAGTATTCCCCAAACCTTCCATAGTGTGTTCAAATAACACTTTTAATAGAAAAATTTGAGGATGTCATTCTCCTTTTCAAAATTGCTCCATGAGTCCACATTGCACATAGTGGTTCTCAAATCTAATATGCCATATAATCTCCTAGTGAGCCTGTAAAAAAAAAAAAAAAAAAAAAAAAGAAGAGAAAGAAAGAAAAATGATGAGGCCTGGGCCTCAACTGAAAGATTCTGATTTAATAGATGAGAACTAGCAATAATATTCATTTCTAACAAGTACATCAGGACAGTGCTTCTCAAACTTCAATGTGCCTATAACTCATCTGGGGGCTTATCAAAACACAGATTCTGACTCAGTATGTCTGAGGTGGCATTCTAACAAGTTCCCAGATGATGCTGATGCTGCTGTTCTACAGGCCAAATTTTGAGCAGTGAGGCTCTAGGGAATTCTCTGGAGGATCTGATGAAGATGGTCAAAAACACTGACCTAAACTTCAGGATAAAATTTAGAGCACCTAGCAAGGAATATTTCCAAATATTCAGCTTCCTCTCTCAGAACCGATTGTAGCATCCTGCTTTCTTGCTGTCTCTTCTCCTTAAATATCTCCCAATCTTGTCCCTTATATCCTACCAATGCTGAACAACACATACTCCTACAAACATGAGAAGACATCATCTGCTTCCATGCCTTTGTTTACCCTCCCTCTGATTATCCAGCAGATTACTATTTATCTGTTAATTCAGGCCTTGTTGATGTCTCTTCTGTGAAACTGTCTCTGACTTACTCCACGTGAACTTGGGCATTCTTTGCTCTGTATTTAAATTGCACACTATACCTGGCTCTTGAACCATTGTCTTGAATAATGATCATGTGTATAGCAGTTGCTTATTGGAGTGTTTATTTCCCCTACCTGATTGTAGGCTTCTTAAAACAGAGGCTCTGTCTTTTTATCATTGTATTCCAAGTTCCTAGTATATCACTTGACATATAGAAGGAACTAAGTGTGTGTGTTAAGTCATGGAATGAGTAAATGAACCCTTGTCATGAAGAAGTGGAGAGAGAATTATCTCCTTTTATCTATGTTAAATGTCTCTGACTTTTTCACCTAACTTCCCTCTTTGAGTTCATTGGACCCCTACTTGCCCTGGCACATGTCCTGCAGTGTGTAACTTTAAAACAGTTTGAATGACACTGAGCTGTGTCACCTCAAAATAAACATTACAATTAGATTCACAACTTAAGCTCCTGTTCAGAGCTTGGGTGTTGTAATTCTTTCTTCTCATTTACTTCCTTTCTAATTGGGGAGTGATTTTTTTTTTCCTAACTACTTTAAATAGGTGAGAAAAACAAATGAAGAAAGGAGGGAAGGAAGGAAGGAAGGAAGGAAAGAAGGAAGGAAGGAAGGAAGGCTACATAGTCACCTACGAATCCTCTAATCATTTTCTTCTCGTGTACTTTATCAGCACATGCCTGCATAAATTTGATTTCAAATTGGAAAGGCAACTTTTGTTCTCTCCAGGGATCTTTACTGATTGAGCCAAATACCTTCTATATGAATTGAAATATTTATTTTATTTATGTTTTAATTGAAGTATAGTTGATTTACAATATTGTGTTAGTTTTAGGTGTACAGCATAGAGATTCAGTATTTTTGCAGATTATATTCTGTTATAGGTTATTAGAAGATAATGGGTAAAATTCCCTGTGCTATATATCTTTGTTGCTTATCTATTTTATATATAGCAGTTTGTATCTGTTAATCCCATAACCCTAATTTGCTCCTCCCTGCTTCTCTCTCCCCTTTGGTAACCTCAAGTTTGGTTTCTATGTCTGTGAGTCTGTTTTGTTTCTTTCTTTTTTTTTTTTTTTTTTTTTTTTTTTGCAGTACATGGGCCTCTCACTGTTGTGGCCTCTCCCGTTGTGGAGCACAGGCTCCGGACGTGCAGGCTCAGCAACCATGGCTCACGGGCCTAGCTGCTCCACGGCATGTGGGATCTTCCCAGACTGGGGCACAAACCCATGTGCCCTGCATTGGCAGGCTGAGTCTCAATCACTGCGCCACCAGGGAAGCCCTGTTTCTGTTTTGTATATAGATTCATTTGCATTAGTTTTTAGATTCTTACATAAGTGATATCATATAGTATTTTTCTTTCTCTAACTGACTTATTTCACTAAGCATAATATACTCTAGGTCCATCTACATTGCTGTAAATGTCAGTATTTCATTCTTTTCATGGCTGAGTAATGTACTGTGTATAGATAGATAGATAGATAGATAAATATAGATACACACACACATATATATATATATACACACATCACATACATCTTCTTAAGCCAGTTGTCTGTTAATGGGTATTTGGGTTGCTTCCATGTATTAGTTATTGAAGACAGTGCCACCATGAATATTGGGATGCATACATCTCTTTGAATTAGTATTTCTGTTTTATCTGGATGTATATCCAGGAGTGTAATTACTGGATCCTATGGTGTTCTATTTTTAGTTTTTTAAGGAACCTCCATACTGTTTTCCATAGTGGCTATACCAATTTACATTCCCACCTGCTGTGCATGATGGTTCTCTTTTCTCCACATCCTCTCTAACATTTGTTATTTGAAGACTTATTGATGATAACCATTCTGACAGGTGTGAGGTGATACCTCATTGGGGCTTTGATTTGCATTTCTCTAATAATTAGTGATGTTGAGCATCTTTTTATATGTTTTTTAACTATCTGTGTGTCTTCTTTGGAGAAATGTCTGTTTTGATATTCTGCCCATTTTTTGATTGGATTGTTTGTTTTCTTGATATTGAGCTTCATGAGCTGTTTGTATATTTTGGATATGAACCCCTTGTCAGTTGCATAATTTGAAAATATTTTCTCCCATTCCATAAGTTGTCTTTATGTTTTGTTCTGGTTTTCTTTGCTATGAAAAAGCTTTTAAGTTTAATTAAGTCCCATTTGTCTATTTTTGCTTTTATTTCTTTTGACTTAGGAAACTGAACCAGGAAAATATTGCTATGATTTATGTCAAAGAATGTTTCACCTATGCTCTCTTCTAGGAATTTTATGGTTTCATGTCTTACATTTAGGTCTTTACACCATTTTGAGTTTATTTTTGTATGTGGTGTGAAGAAATGTACTAATTTCATTGTTTTACACGTAGTTGTCCAGTTTTCCCAGGACCACTTATTGAAGAGACTGTTTTTCCTTCATTGTATATTCTTGCCTCCTTTGTCATAGATTAATTGACCACATGTGTGTTTATTTCTGCACTCTCTATTCTGTTACATTGATCTATGTCTCTGTTTCTGTACCAGTACCACACCACTTTGATTACTATAGCTTTGTAGTATAGTCTGAAGTCTGGGGCATTTATATGTTCTGCTTTGTTCTCTTTTTCTCAGGATTGCTTTGTCTTTGGGTGTTTTGTAGTTCCATAAAATTTTAGAGTTATTTGTTGCAGTTCTGTGAAAAATGTCCTGGTTATTTTGATAGGGATTGCATTAAATCTGTAGATTGGTTTGGGTCATATGGCCATTTTAACAATATTAATTCTTCTAATATAAGAGTATGGGATATCTTTCCATATCTTTGAATTATCTTCAATTTCCTTCATCAACTTTTTATAGTTTCCAGAGTATAGGTATTTCACCTCCTTGGTTGAGTTTATTCCTAGTGTGTTTTTTTGATGTGATTATAAATGGAATTTTTTTTTTTTTACTTTATCTTTCTGTTAGTTCACTATTAGTGTATAGAAACAGAATAGATTTCTGTATATTAATTTTTTATCCTGCTACCTTTCTGAATTCATTTATTAGTTCTAATAGTTTTTGTGTGAAGACTTTTTTGTGTGAAGTTTCTTTAGATAGGGTACAATGTCATCTGCAAATAGTGACAGTTTTACCTCTTTCCTTCCAATCAGGATTCCTTATATTTATTTTTCCTGTCTGATTGCTGTAGCTAGGACTTCCAATACTATGTTAAATAGAAGCAGTGCAAGTGGGCATCTTTGTCTTTTTCCTAAATTTAGTGGGAAGGCTTTCAAGCTTTCACCATTGAGTATTATGTTAGCTGTGGGTTTGTCATAAATGGCCTTTATTATGTTGAGACATGTTCCCTCTGTACCTACTTTGATGAGGTACATGAATCATCATGAATGATGTTGAATTTTGTCAGATGCTTTTTCTGTGTCTATTGAGATGATCATTTCCTTTTGTTAATGTGGTCTATCACATTGATTGATTTATATATAATGCCCTTCTTTGTCTTTTGTTATAACCTTTGTTTTAAAGTCTATTTTTTCTGATATAAGTATTGCTATCCCCACTTTCTTGTCATTTCCATATCTTTTTCCATCCTCTCACTTCAAGTCTGTGTGTGTCTTTCTCCCTGAAGTGAGTCTCTTGTTGGCAGCATAATGGAGGGTCTTGGTTTTTTATTCAATCAACCACCCTGTGTCTTTTGACTGGATCATTTAGTCCATTGACGTTTAAAGTAATTGTTGATAGGTATGTACTTACTGCCATTTTATTCCTTTTTTCCAGTTGTTTTTGCAGCTCTTCTTTGTTCATTTCTTCTTTTTGAGGTTTCATTGTGGTTTTTTGTTTTTTGTGTTTTTTTTTTTTTAACATCTTTATTGGGGTATAATTGCTTTACAGTGCTGTGTTAGTTTCTGTTTTACAACAAAGTGAATCAGTTATACATATACATATGTTCCAAAATCTCTTCCCTCTTGTGTCTCTCTCCCTCCCACCTTCCCTATCCCACCCCTCTAGGTGGTCACAAACCACCTAGCTGATCTCCCTGTGCCATGTGGCTGCTTCCCACTAGCTGTCCACCCTACATTGGGTAGTGTATATATGTCCATGACACTCTCTCACTTCATCACAGCTTACCATTCCCCCTCCCCATATCCTCAAGTCCATGCTCTAGTAGGTCTGTGTTTTATTCCCATCCTACCCCTAGTCTCTTCATGACATTTTTTTTTCTTAGATTCCATATATATGTGTTAGCATATGGTATCCGTTTTTCTCTTTCTGCTTATTGTGGTTTAATGACTTTCTTTTGTCATATTCTTGAGGTCCTTTCTTTTTGGTTTTTGTGTAGGTTACCATGAGTTCCCCATAATTATACCTACTTGCTTTAAACTGATAATCACTTGGTTCAAACACATTCTAAACACATTTTGTTTGTTTTTCAATATACCTACTAGCTTATCTAAGTGACCTTCAAACCTTACTAAAAATTTGCCTTTCTTATTGGAATTTTCCCTTTCCTATAGATTTTTCCATTTAGAGAAGTCCCTTCAAATTTTCTTTTATGGTATATTTAATATTGCTGAATTTTTTTTAGTTTTTGCTTCTCTGAGAAATTCTTTATTTCTCCTTCTATTCTAAATGATCTTGCTAGGTAGAGTATCCTAGGTTGCAGGTTTTTCCCTTTCAGGACTTTGTATGTCACTCTCTTCTGACCTGCAAATTTTCTACAGAGAAATCAGCTGATAGCCTTATCAGGGTTCCCTTGTAACTGACTCTGTTTTTTTCTTGATGCCTTTAGAATTCTCTTGTAACTTTTGCCATTTTAATTATATGTCTTGGTGTGATCTTTGTGTTCATCTTGTTTGGGATCCTCTGTGCTTCCTGTACCTAGATATCTGTTCCTTCTTTAGGTTTGGGAAGTTTTCAGCCATATTTTCTTCAGATACACTTTTGATCCCTTTTTCTCTCTTCTTCTGGAACCCCTATTATGTGTATATTGGCACATTTTATATTACTTCATAGGTCTCATATATTGCTTTTGTTTTTTTCTTTTTCATTTGTCTTTCTGTCTGCTGTTCTGATTAGGTGATTTCCATTATTTCATCTTCCAGATCACTTATGTATTCTTCTGTGTCATTTAGTTGGCTATTCATTACTTCTAGAGTGTTTTTTTATCTCAGAAATTGAATTGTGTATTTTTGATTGGGTCTTCTTTATAGTTTACAGTTCCTCGTTAAAATGGTCTAAGTTCACTCTTTTTCTTCTTTTAAATTTAATTTTATTTATTTATTTTTAAACAGCAGGTTTACAAATTGTGGTGTTGAAGGAGTGTTTTTATGTGGGAGCATCCCTGTGTAGACTCTTTCTGTCCACTGTCTTTTGTGTAAGGGCTGGTTTTGATATGGATGCCAGCCACATCTTACCTCAGGGTGTGCTGGCTGCTATCCCTTCTAGAGAGGGTATGTTTGGTGTTGGAGTATCTAAAGCCTGTGTGGAGTGTGAGGCAGGACTTCCTCTCTGCTCCGTGGCTGTCTCTGCCCTGTCAGGGGTGGGGTTTGCTCCCAAGTTGCTGGAGTAGAAGCCATGAGGGTCAGGCTGGAGCTGGCTGTCTTCTCTTTAAGTGTGTGTTTTTCATCCTCCCTGTACTGAGGCTTTTGCCTCAAAGAAGTGGAGTGCTGAAGTAAGTGGGACTCATGCACTTATAGTGGTCTGGTATGCTGCCTGTGTGTGCATCTGCATCTCCCCTCATCAACATGTTAAAGTCACATCTTTTCCCCTGCTGTGGTCATCTCAGATCTAGTGAAAGTTTGTGGTTAGGATTGCATGTGACAGGAGAATTCACTAGGTTAGGACTGGAGGTACGGGCATTGTGGTTAGAAGAACTGAAGTAGCTGAGCTGCTGGTAGAGGTCTGGAGTGCTTCTGGGACACTCTTTAGGTAAGTGGCAATGCTGGCTGCTGCTGTCCCACCTGGACCACAGCTCAGGGCCCCAGGCAATCTCTGTGCTGCTAGATCAGGTCTTTTCTCAGGACGTGGCTAATCTCGGAGCCAGGTCCTATACCAAGCTCAGAGCCTGTACCAAGGCTGTGGCATGAAGTGAGTGGGCTGGGATATTCACCTAACTCAGGTTGGGGAGTGTGGTGAGGCATCAGCTGCTAGGGCAGACTTCTCTCTGACCTGTCTATTGGCAAGCCAGCACACACACCCTCTCTGTGAGTGAAGTCTAGGCTTCTCCAGCCTTTCTATCTGTCCCAATGGTTCTCCCAGCAGCCAAAGGAAGATAAGATGTGCTTATCTCCTCCACATCAGACTCAGGATGGGGACACCCAGTCTGTGGCTTGATCCCCTCACTCCCCAGGTCAAGAGTCTGCCTATGCAGTCTTTCTTTTCCTCTTAAATCCTTCCCAGGGGCACAGGTTCCAACTAGACGATATTTTTCCCATCCTACCCAGGTACAGGGGACTCTTTCTTGAATCCTTGGTTGTATAAGAGTTCTTCTGCCAGTTTCCAATTAGTTTTTTAATGAGAACTTTTCCACATGTAGGTGTATTTTTGATGTGTTTATGGGGGCAGGTGAGCTCCATGTCCTCTTATTCTGCCACATTGATCCTCCTCCCTGAAATATTTATTTTGAAAGATGACTTTCCTTCTTTTTTAAAATAACCATGCAACTAACCAAAAACGATTTCAGAAAAATATTGATTTCTATACGCAAATATAAGGTTTTGCATTTATGTCTATTATATTTCAATTTACTACCTTGAGATCAATATGTATTCCATATCTTTAATTTTAATGGTAACATCTAATGTAATATTAATTCTAATCAACTGAAAAATGTATTAACCATGCCTTTTCCTCTGTCTAAATTATTTAAAAATAATTAGATAATGACAGGAATAATTACATGCAAGGTTCCATAGGAGACTGTCCTTGTGTTTAAATTCTTACCTTTGAAGAGAGCATACTTTCTAAAATGTCTCCCAGAAGAAACAATAACATTTCACTTAATTTTTTTAAAAATTACTGTCCTAGAGAAGTTTATAATGATATGTTGTTGGGAACAGCTTTTTTTTTTTTTTTTTTGCTAACATCCTTACTGGAGTATAACTGCTTTACAATGGTGTTTTACTTCCTGCTTTATAACAAAGTGAAACACCATTACATATACATATAACCCCATATCTCCTCCCTCTTGCATCTCCCTCCCACCTTCCCTATCCCACCCCTCTAGGTGGTCACAAAGAACCGAGCTGATCTCCCTGTGCTATGTGGCTGCTTTCCACTAGCTATCTATTTTACATTTGGTAGTGTATAAATGTCAATGCTACTCTCTCACTTAATCCCAGCTTACCCTTCCCCATCCCCGTGTCCTCAAGTCCATTCTCTAAGTCTGCGTCTTTATTCCTGTCCTACCACTAGGTATTTCAGAAAATTATTTGTTTGTTTTTTAAGATTCCATATATATGTGTTAGCATACAGTATTTGTTTTACTCTTGCTGACTTACTTCGCTCTGTATGACAGACTCTAAGTCCACCCACCTCTCTTCAAATAACTCAATTTCATTTCTTTTTATGGCTGAGTAATATTCCATTGTATATATGTGCCACATCTTCTTTATTGATTCATCTGTCAATGGACAATTAGGTTGCTTCCATACTGTGGCTATTGTAAACAGTGCTGCAATGAACATTGTGGTACATGACTCTTTTTCAATTATGGTATTCTAGGGTATATGCCCAGTAGTGGGATTGCTGGGTTGTATGGTAGTTCTATTTTTAGTTTTTAAAGGAAACTCCATACTGTCCTCCATAGTGGCTGTATCAATTTACATTCCCACCAACAGTGCAAGAGGGTTACCTCTTCTCCACACCCTCTCTATCATTTATTGTTTGTAGATTTTTTGATGATGGCCATTCCAACTGGTGTGAGGTGATACCTCATTGAAGTTTTGATTTGCATTTCTCTAATGATTAGTGATGGTAAGCATCCTTTCATCTGTTTGTTGACCATCTGTATGTCTTCTCTGGATAAATATCTGTTTAGGTCTTCTGATCATTTTTGGATTGGGTTTTTTTTTTTTTTTTTATATTGAGCTGCATGAGCTGCTTGTAAATTTTGAAGATTAATCCTTTGTCAGTTGCTTCATTTGTAAATATTTTTTCCCATTCCGAGGCTTGTCTTTTCATCTTGTTTATAGTTTCCTTTGCTGTGCAAAAGCTTCTAAGTTTTATTAGGTCCCATTTGTTTATTTTAATTTTTTCCATTTCTCTAGGAGGTGAGTCAAAAGGGATCTTGCTGTGATTTTTGTCACAGCAAGAATGTTCTGCCTATGTTTTCCTCTAAGAGTTTTATAGTGTCTGGCCTTATGTTTAGGTATTTAATCCACTTTGAGTTCATTTTTGTGTATGGTATTAGGGAGTGTTCTAATTTCATTCTTTTACATGTAGCTGTCAGGTGGTCCAGCACCACTTATTGAAGAGGCTATCTCTTCTCCATTGTATATTCTTGTCTACTTTACCAAATATAAGGTGACCATATGTGCAATGGATTTTCCCTGGGCTTTCTACCCTGTTCCTTTGATCTATATTTCTGTTTTTGTGCCAGTACCATACTGTCTTGATTACTGTAGCCTTGTAGTATAATCTGAGGTCTGAGGTCTGATTCCTCCACCTTGTTTCTCAAGATTGCTTTGACTATTCAGGGTCTTTTGTGTTTCTATGCAAATTGTGAAATTTTTTGTTCTAGTTCTGTTAAAAATGCCATTGGTAGTTTGGTAGGGATTGCATTGAATCTGTAGATTGCTTTGGGTAGTATAGTCATTTTCACAATGTTGATTCTTCCAATCCAAGAACATGATATATCTCTCCATCTGTTTGTATCATCTTTAATTTCTTTCATCAGTGTCTTGTAGTTTTCTGCATACAGGTATTTTGTCTCCTTAAGTAGGTTTATTCCTAGGTATATTATTCTTTTTGTTGCAGTGGTAACTGGGAGTGTTTCCTTAATTTCTCTTTCAGATTTTTCATCTTTAGTGTATAGGAACGCAAGAGATTTCTGTGCCCTAATTTTGTATCCTCCTACTTTACCAAGTTCATTGGTTAGCTCTAGTAGTTTCCTGGTAGCATCTTTAGGATTGTCTATGTATATTATCATGTTATCTGCAAACAGTGACACCTTTACTTATTCTTTTCCAGCTTGGATTCCTTTTATTTCTTTTTCTTCTCTGATTCCTATGGCTAAAACTTCCAAAACCATGTTGAATAATAGTGGTGAGTCTGGACAACCTTTTTTGTTTCTGATCTTAGAGGAAATGGTTTCATTTTATCACCATTGAGAACTCTGTTGGCAGTAGGTTCGTCTTATATGGTCTTTATTATGTTGCCATAAGTTTCCTCTATGCGTACTTTCTGGAGGGTTTTTTTAAAAATCATAAATGGGTGTTGAATTTTGTCGAAAGCTTTCTCTCCATCTATTGAGATGCTCATATGCTTTTTCTACTTCATTTTGTTAATATGGTGTATCACATTGATTAATTTGTGTATACTGAAGAATCCTTGCATTCCTGGAATAAACCCCACTTGATCATGGTGTATGATCCTTTTAATGTGCTGTTGGGTTCTATTTGCTAGTATTTTGTTGAGGATTTTTACATCTATGTTCATCAGTGATATTGGCACATAGTTTTCTTTCTTTGTGACATCTTTGCCTGGCTTTGGTATCAGGGTGGTGGTTGCCTTGTAGAATGAGTTTGTGAGTGTTCCTCCCTCTGCTATATTTAGGAAGAGTTTGAGAATGATACGTGTTACCTCTTCTCTAAATGTTTAATAGAATTCACCTCTGAAGCCATCTGGTCCTGGGCTTTTGTTTCTTGCAAGATTTTGAATCACGGTCTCAATTTCACTGCTTGTGATTGTCTGTTTATATTTTATATTTCTTCCTGGTACAGTTTTGGAAGGTTGTGCTTTTCTAAGAATTTGTCTCTTTCTTCTAAGCTGTCCATTTTATTGCCATATATTTGCCTGTAGTAATCTCTCATGATCCTTTGTGTTTCTGCAGTGTCAGCTGTTACTTCTTTTTCATTTCTAATTTTGTTGATTTGAGTCTTCTCCCTTTTTGTCTTGATGAATCTGGCTAATGGTTTATCAATTTTGTTTATCTTCTCAAAGAACCAGCTTTTAGTTTTATTGATCTTTGCTTTCATTTCCTTTATTTCTTTTTCATTTATTTCTGATCTGATCATAATGATTTCTTTCCTTCTGCTAACTTTAAGGTAATTTTGTTCTTTTTCTCTAATTGCTATAGGTATAAGGTTATGTTTTTTATTTCTTGCGGTAGTATTGTATAGCCATAAACTTCCCTCTTAGTACTGCTTTGGCTGCATCCCATAGGTTTTGGGTCACTGTGTTTTCATTGTCATTTGTTTCTAGTTATTTTTTGATTTCCTCTTTGATTTCTTCAGTGATCTCTTGGTTATTTAGTAGTGTATTTTTTATCCTCCATGTGTTTGTATTTTTTACAGGTTTTTTTCTGTAATTGACATCTAGTCTTATAGTGTTGTGGTTGGAAAAGATACTTGATATGATTTTATATTTCTTAAATTTACCAAGACTTGATTTGTGACCCAAGATATGATCTATCCTGGAGAATGTTCCATGAGCACTTGAGAAGAAAGTTTATTCTGTTGTTTTTGGATGGAATGTCCTATAAATATCAATTAAGTCCATCTTGTTTAATGTGTCATTTAAAGCTTGTGTTTCCTTATTTATTTTCAGTTTGGATGATCTGTCCATTGGTGAAAGTGGGGTGTTAAAGTCCCCTACTATGATTGTGTTACTGTCAATTTCCCCTTTAATGGCTGTTAGTATTTGCTTTTTGTATAAAGGCACTCCTATTTTGGGTGCATAAATATTTACAATTGTTATTTCTTCTTCTTAGATTGATCCCTTGATCATTATGTAGTGTCCTTCTTTGCGTCTTGTAATAGTCTTTATTTTAACGTCATTTTGACGGATATGAGAATTGCTATTCCAGCTTTGTTTTGATTTCCATTTTCATAGAATATCTTTTTCCATCCCCTCACTTTCAGTCTGTATGTGTCTCTAGATCTGAAATGTGTCTCTTGTAGACAACATACATACGGATGTTGTTTTTGTATCCATTCAACCAGTGTATGTCATTTGGTTTGAGCATTTAATCCATTTACTTTTAAGGTAGTTATCGATATGTATGTTCCTATTACCATTTTCTTAATCACTTTGGGTTTGTTATTGTCAGTGTTTTCCTTCTCTTGTGTTTCCTGCCTTGAGAAGTTCTTTTAGCATTTGTTGTGAAGCTGGTTTTGTGGTGCTGAATTCTCTTAGCTTTTGCTTTTCTGTAAAGTTTTAATTTCTCTGTCAAATCTGAATGAGATCCTTGCTGGGTAGAGTAATCTTGGTTGTAGGTCTTTCCCTTTCATCACTTTAAATATGTCCTGCCACTTCTTCTTGCTTGCAGAATTTCTACTGAAAGATCAGTTGTTTATCTTATGGGGATTCTCTTGTGTGCTATTTGTTGTTTTTCCCTTGCTGTTTTAATATTCTTTCTTTGTATTTAATTTTGTTAGTTTGATTAATACATGTGTTAGAGTGTTTCTCCTTGGATTTATCCTGTGTGGGACTCTCTGCACCTACTGGACTTGATTGAGTATTTCCTTTCCCATATTAGGGAAGTTTTCAACTATAATCTCTTCAAATATTTTGTCAGTTCCTTAGTTTCTCTCTTCTTCTGGAAGCCCTATAATATGAATGTTGTTGCATTTAATATTGTTCCAGAGTTCTGTGAGACTGTCCTCACATCTTTTCTTTTTTCTTTATTCTGCTCTGAATTAGTTATTTCCATCATTTTATCTTCCAGGTCACTTATATGTTCTTCTGCCTAAGTTATTCTGCTATTGATATATTTTAGATAATTTTTAATTTCATTTATTGTGTTTTTCATCACTGTTTGTTTGCTCTTTAGTTCTTCTAGGTTCTTGTTAAATGTTTCTCATATTTTCTCCATTCTACTTCCAAGATTTTGGACCATCTTTACTATCATTACTCTGAATTCTTTTTCAGGTAGACTGCCTATTTCCTCTTCATTTGTTTGGTGTGGTGGGTTTTTACCTTGCTCCTCATCTGCTCTGTGTTTCTCTGTCTTTTAATTTTGCTTAACCTACTATGTTTGGGTTCTCCTTTTCATAGGGTGCAGGTTCATAGTTCCTGTTGTTTTTGGTGTTTGCCCCAGTTTCTAAGATTGGTTCATTGGGTTCTGTAGGCTTCCTGGTGGAGGGGACTGCAGCCTTTGTTCTGGAGGATGAGGTTGGATCTTGTCTTTCTGGTGGGCAAGACCATGTCTGGTGATGTGTTTTGGTTCATCTGTGACCTTATTATAATTTTAGGCAGCCTCTCTGTTAATGTCTGAGGTTGTGTTCCTGTCTTGCTAGTTGTGTGGCATAGGGTGTCCAACACTGTAGCTTGCTGCTTGTTTGGTGGAGCTGGGTTTTTGCATTGAGATAGAGATATCTTGGAGAGCTTTTGCCATTTGATATTATGTGGAGCCAGGAGGTCTCTGGTAGACCAATATCCTGAACTCAGCTCTCTCACCTCAGAGGCACAGGCTGACACCCTGGTGGGGCACTGAGACCCTGTCAGCCCCACAGCTCAGAAGAAGAGAGAGAGAGAGATAGAGACAGAGACAGAGAGAGAGAGAGAGAGAGAGAGAGAGAGAGAGAGAGAGAGAAATAGAGAAAGAAAGAAAGAAGAAAGAAAGAAAAGAAAGAAAGAAAGAAGGAAAGAAAGTTATTAAAAAATTAAAAATATTAAAAATTAAGAAGTAACAAAAAAGGAAAGAAACAAAGAAAGAAGAGAGAAACCAAACCAAAAAACAAATCCAGCAATGATAACAAGTGCTAAAATCAATACTAAAAAAAAAAAAAAAAAGGACAGAAAGAACCCTAGGACAAATGGTAAAATCAAAGCTATACAGACAAAATCACACAAAGAAGCAAACACATACACACTCATAAAAAGAGAAAGAGGAAAAAAATATATATATCTTTAAAAAAAGGAAGAATGCAACCTAATCAACAAACAAATCTACCAATGATAATAAAGTCTAGATATCAATCTAAGATAAACATAAAACCAGAAAAAATTTAGAGAGAGAAAGAATACCCCAAGTCTACAGTTGCTCCCCAAGTCTACTACCTCAATTTTAGGATAACTCGTTGTCTATTCAGGTATTCCAGCAATGCAGGGTACATCAACTTGACTGTGGAGATTTCATTCACTGCTCCTGAGGCTGCTGGGAGAGATTTCCCTTTCTCTTCTTTGTTTGCACAGCTCCTGGTGTTCAGCTACCCTGCCTCTGTGTAGAGGTCACCTGAGGGCATCTGTTCTTCATTCAGAGAGTATGGGGTTAAAGTAGCAGCTGATTAAGGGGCTCTGGCTCACTTAGACCTGTGGGGTGGGGGAAGGAGGGGAATGGACTGTGGGGTGAACCTGCAGTGGCAGAGGCTGGGGTGATGTTGCAACAGCCTGAGACATGCCATGCATTCTCCCAGGGAAATTGTCCTTGGATCATGGGACCCTGGCAGTGGCAGCCTGTACAGGCTCCTGGGAGGGGAGGTGTGGATAGTGACCTGTGCTTGCACCCAGGCTTCTTGGTGGCTGCGGCAGCAGCTTTAGCGTTTCATACCCATCTCTGGGGTCTGCACTGATAGCCGCAGCTTGTGCCCGTCTCTGGATCTCATTTAGGCAGTGCTCTGAATCCCCTCTCCTCATGCACCCTGAAACAATGGTCTCTTCCTTCTTAGGCAGTTTCAGACTTCTTCCCGGAATCCTTCCTGGCTAGCTGTGGTGCACTAGTCCCTTCAGGCTGTGTTCACACAGCCAACCCCTGTCCTCTCCCTGGGATCTGACCTCCAAAGCCGGAGCCTCAGCTCCCAGACCCCACCCACCCCAGCGGGTGAGCAGACAAGTCTCTCAGGCTGGTGAGTTCTGCTCAGCACTGATCTTCTGTGTGGGAATCTCTCCGTTTTGCCCTCTGCACACCTATTGCTGTGCTCTCCTCTGTGGCTCCAAAGCTTCTCCTCCACTCCACCCCCGACTCTGCCCATGAAGGGGCTTCCTAGTGTGTGGAAACTTTTCCTCCTTCAAAGCTCCCTCCCAGAGGTGTGGGTCCCATCCCTATTCTTTTGTCTCTGTTTTGTCTTTTTTCTTTTGCCCTACCCAGGTACATGGGGAGTTTCTTGCATTTTGGGAAGTCTGAGGTCTTCTGCCACTGTTCAGCAGGTGTTCTGTAGGAGTTGTTCCACATGTAGATGTATTTTTGATGTATTTGTGCAGAGGAAGGTGGTTTCCACCTCTTACTCCCCTGCCATCTTGAAGGTCTCTTGGGAAAAAGTTTTTATTGAAGCAGTTGTGTATATAAATCCGCTTCATTTTTTCCCTGTTTTTGTAAGATAAAAAGAATAACGGTAACCCTCAAGGTTTTTTTCTTCTTTAATGAAAGTATATTGATACTTTAGTTAGTCTCATTTGAAAATTTGTCGGTTTCATCCATTTGTTTTACTCATTTATTGTGTAAATCTTTAGCTGATATTTTGTTTTATCATTACCTAAAGGCAAACATGTATTTATTTCAATATTTTTACTTTTCAGAATATTTTTCTCAGCATTTGGGCGAGTATGAGAATGTACTAACAGCACTCGAAGACTTAAATCTTTCCATCCTGAAGGCAATGGGAAAAACAAAAAAAGTAAGGAAATTTGATTATTGTCTACAAAATCTCTTCAAAGAGGGACACAGGGCATTCTAGGAATTGAAGTTGGCCAATAAGGCTAAAATACAGAAAATCCAAGAGTGGCAATGTGTGAGGTAAAACTGTTGTTGTAGGGAGGGGTTGCATCTTTCACAATGTTGCTGGTAAACCTAAAGATTTAGACTTGTATCCTAAATGCAAATAAATTAACCATTTTAAGCAGAGGTATGAAAACTCATGTAGTCTTTTCAGAAGACTGTGTAAGAATTAGCTTGGGATTAGGGTGGAGAATGTGGAAGAACAGAATTAAGAAGATGAATAGAAGGCTAGTTTACTAATTCTGATGAGAGATGTTGGTAGTTTGGCAGTACTGGCAGAACAAATGGAGAAACATAAGTGAATTGCACATATATTTGAGATCCCATCAATAGAATTTGGAGAAGGATTGAATATGCAGACTGGGAGAGAAGGAATTTTCAAGAATTAATCCTAGTTTTCAGCTTGTGTTCCTGGACAGTGGCACTATCTAGACAGAGAATGCTAAAAGGGGACCAAGTTTAATGAGATAAGATCATAAGTTATTTTTTAGACATATTGGATCTAAACTACATTTGAGACATCTAAGGAAAGTCAAATAAGCCATTGTATACATAGATCTAGACCTGAGAAATGAAGTCTAGACTGGAGATATACAATATGTGAACTGTTAGTACTTAGGCAAATAACTTGAGTGATATGTCATCTGAAGAGAGACTATAAAGTAAAAAGAGGAGGGAACCTAACACTGAACTTTAAGGAACTTCAGCTTTGATGGTGAGTAGAGGGGAAAGAGCTAGCAAGAGTGTCTGAGATGGAATGGGAAGAAAGGTAGGAGGAAAGACAGGAGAGTATAGTGTCCAGAGTTGAAGAAGAGAGTTTCATAAAGTAGGAGGTGTAGAATAGTGTTGACTTCTATGAAGAGGCCAAGAGAGATGAGAATTAAGATTTCCACTATCAGTAAGTCAAAAAAGACATTTTAGCATATAGAGTGCATAACAAGAAATTTTAAAAATTAAAGAACATACAGAATTTCTGGATAAAGAAACCACAGATTAATACATACAAGTAATTCAGCTTGCTCTTGAAGCTCCATGAAAAAGACTGAAATTAGATTTTTTAATGGCAAAATTTGTAGCAGCAAAATTTGGAAACTGAAAAGCAAATGGACAACCAATAGTTGATAGAAGACCTGAGATATTTGATTGCTTGGTCTGGACTGAGCAAAAGGAGAAAACCACCAACTTGATTTGTAGAAAGGCTCAGGAATTCATGTCACTAGTTGCCACTGGGAAACAAGGGGAATAGTAGGGCTAAAACAAGGGGACCTATTAGAAATCTGAGTAGGAAGCAGTTAGATTCCCCCGATCCCCTGTTCTCCTCTACCCAGCTAAGCAACTGCATCTTTATCAATCCAGGTAGAAAACATACTCTCGTTCTCTGAAAAGGTAAAAGAGAGCCCTGAGGTGGCATCAGTCATAGATAAGGGATTAAATAAAAGTTTATTTACTGCATGAAAAGACATCCAGCTCTTTTCCGTAACTTAACTCTGAGTATGGCAACCAGACATATATCCTCCTGGCAGAAAGGAAGAGGTTGTCTCTGAGAAGTCTAACCAATACAAGAGAAAAGATCTATGAATCCTCCAGTGATGGAGCTTGACCTGATCTCTCCTCCCATTGTGTAATCAGCTTGTTTGCATCCCATCCTTAAATATGCAGTCAGCCAAGTGCCATCAAACTTCTTACAGGAGAGAAAGAGACCAAAACAAACTGTAAAAGAAGAAGGAGGGAGGGAGGGACTAAGACAGCATTCTATGCAGGAAGATGACAACTTCAAGGTAATATCCCCAACCTCTTCCAAGAGATAAGAGAAGATGTAGCATCCATGAAGCAAGAATAGTATGACAAACAGTGGGCAACCAGAAAATAAGAAAATGCTTTTGGAAATTTAAACAAGAGAGCAGAAATAAAAAGACTTAACAGAATTTTGGAAAATAAAGTTTAAAAAGTCTGCCAAAAAGTAAAGCAAAATAGTAGATGAAAAAATGGAATATCGGTCTAGGATGTCCTATATCCAAACAACAAATTTCAGAAAAAGAAAACAGGAAAATGAAATCTAAATACATTTTCTCTTGACCTCTTCAGGAACATTTGGAAACTGCATAAAATTTTATCCCTTGGGACCTTCTCTCCAGAAATGGTAATTTTTAAAACTCTGCTTGATATGGCTGGCTTCTCTTTGTTTAGATCTTATCTTAAATACAATGTTCTCATAAAGGTCTTCTCTGACCATCTTATCTAAGAAAGGCTGTCTTTTTAGAGTAACTCATTTGTTCCTTGCTGGCAATTATCATCATGAGTAACTATATATTTTTTTGTTTACTTGCTGTCTATAAGGAGGGAGAAAGGCAGTGTCTTTTTTGAATACCCAGAGTCTAGCAATTGAAATGAACCTGACAATTAAAATGAACTCAATAAAAATTTATTGATTGGCTAAATAATTGATGAAATAGATATTCATACAGCTCCAAAGGCTAAATAATTTTGCTCCTAAAAGAAAAATTCCTAAGTTCATTTAGGAAGCTTTCAAATTTTTACTTAATCAAGGATATGCTCTTTGATTTTTTTAAAAAAGAAAGAAAATCAGAAATAGTCAAAAATAAAATTAGAAAGGTTACTTGCATGATATCTCAAAATGAGTGAAACACAGGAGTTTTGACATTTTTCAAGCCACTGTTAAACTGACATTTTCTCCATACTGTCTAGCACAAAGAACCCTTCTGACTGAGAAATCCAGTATTTCTCTTTTGAGAGTCCTTATATATTTTTACCCAGATGAAAAGTCCTGTCTCAGTAGGAAGGGCTGAGCATTCTAGGTTTTAAAGAAAAATGAAATGCAAGCCATTTGTGGTCTATCTTCACTGGCAATACACTTATCTGCTGTGTGAGAGAATGGACAAAATGAGTTCCAGCTGCTTAACTTAAATTCCAGGAGGTAACTCAGGACAGGTATAATCTGTTATCATTATTTTCCCTTCCTCCTCCTCTTCCTTTAACCCCAGCCCTTGGATAGATCCTTAAAGAGTTACCTGGATTATTTTACTTTGCTCATTTTTCTGGAACAAGCACCACAAGTCAAATTTCAAATGGTCTTGAAAGCCTTGAAGGTAGCTAAAACCAGAACTTCTTGAATTTGAATTTTACACACACACACACACTCACACACACAAGCAAATTGGATTTGTCAATTTGTTTTTCTTCTTTCTATAGTGGGGTGATAAATAACTTATACCATCAGTATGTGATGTGCTTGTAATCTCAAAGCACATGTAGAATTCTGATGCTTAAGCTAAAATTTAAATGGGATATCCTTAAGGTTTATTAGTAAGTCTTAAAAGGAGATTATCATAAGCTAAAATGAAGAATGGTGTTCTTAAAATAATTATTTAGGGTTTGATGGTCACGTTGCTGAGTGAAGCTGTATCTATATATAAAATGCATATATATACTATTTAGTTTTCTCCTAAAAGGTATTTTTCAAATAAGCACATCCTCCAATACATCATCAATGATTTTAAGAAAAAATAGACTTGAGTCCTAGCATTGCTGAGCATCTGTCTCTCCCTTGCTTCTCACATCTGCCTTTGGAATGCAAGTTGTTTGTCTCCCTGGCGTCTGTACATGTCTTCATTTCAACCTTTCTATCTCTCCTCTATCCCTATTTCCTTATATTTAGCATCTGGGCCTCCCAGAGCCCCATAATTCTTTCACTAGTTAAAAATTATAATCATTTCATTTATGAGAATTCTTATTATAAAGAAAAGAAGAAAAGAAATAGGTCTCAGAATTCCTATCTGGGGAAAACATCATAATTACTATTTTTATATTGGATTTATCATTATAAATGTCCCTTATTTCAGGCAAAGTATAGGAGCTGAAATACTACCATGTACGGAATAGTGAAACCCTCTTAAGCTCATAGAAGAAACACCCTCTTAGGCTTATAGAAGGCAGGCATTTTCATTCTTCATTATAGTTTCATTACAATCCTTTTAAGTATTCATTTAAAATGAAATGAAAAATATATCCTTAGACTTCAGAGCAACCATAGGAAAACATTTTCCAAAAAACTTATTTGACATCTCATTTGCTCTTTAAAATGATCTTTAGTGTAATGTATTTAGGGAATGGGAGATAGAGACTCAGGGCATGGAAACTAGGAGAGTAGTGTCTTGAGGTCGCAAATTTGGCTCTATAGCAGAGCTGCCTTCTGTCAGGCCTAAGCCTTAGAATCTCTTTCAAACTTGGCCAGACTTTTGCCCAGCCTGGCAAAGTGGAATCCCAGGTCCTTGGAAAGGCTGCTTTATTAAGTCATGGAGGACAGAGTCCTCTAGGAGACCCAGGTCTCCTGAAAGAGTCTGAAGTATTTGCTGACTTATAGAGTGAGAATCCTGGGCAGAGGAACTTGCCATCTCTGTCTGGGGAAGGATGGGGCAGAACTGAGATCACTTGACCCAGTTCATGTGAGTATGACTTTTGGGGCAATTTAAAGGTGAGATTACGGGTAGGGTACAGACCTTAGGGTGGGTGATTAGTTCAGGCAAAAAACATCAGCAAGGTGGTAGTTAGGAAGGTAAGGGACAGAATGAAGTCTGATCAGGCTTAGAACTTGGATTGGCACCCACTTGCCAGCCATATCATTAGTTTTTTCTATTGCCGCAGTCCTGCCAAATTACCTGACCACTGACTGACTTCCCTGAGCCAAGTTACCAAAGCCCAATGTGTCTTTTTTCCTGTTAGTTTAAGGCTAGAGTAGCTTTGACCAAAAAGGGAATGAGAATTAACAATAAGTGCCAGCTAACATTTATATAGTGCCTTAGAGTATTCAACATTCTTTAATACACATTATTTCATTTATTTTTTTGTAAAATCCTAGTGAGGAATGTTAGGCAAATGAAAATATACTTATTTCAAAAATGTGGAAACTGAGTCACAAAGTGCTTAGTTGATTTATTAATATCATAAATTTAGTGAGATTTAAGCCAAGTGATTTTCATTTGAAATTTTTTGAGGTTTATGTGGCTCCATATTGAATGTATTACAAACATATAATTCTAAGTTGTATCATGGCACAAAAAAAAATTTCTGTTGTTAGATAAATTTGCTCTTTGAAACAATTAAACTCTTCAGAATTTGGCTGTGGATCAGCAAAGGCTAGAGACTTCCAGCTTCTCTGATAAAGTTACTTTCAATTTTGAAAGTGAACAAATAGGTGCCCAGAGCTTAGGGTAATATATGAAGAAAGTATGTAAGAAATTATAGTCAGAAGTAGATGATAATTAAATGCTAAAATAATTAAATGCTAAAATCAAAAGATGAATAGTACATATGCAACATTCTAGACAAGGAAGTTCATATATCTTAAAATACATAGTCTAATGTCATCAGAGAAATAGATGGAGATTTAATTGGAAAACAAGGGAAGTTACATGCCATATTTAGCTTTTTACTTGGAGAATAAATATATCCAAAAGAAAAGCTAATATACCCGAGACCAATAAGCAAAAATATTGGTGGCCCTCTGAGCTCTGGGTAGATTTATAAAGGATCCAATAGCATCCAAGTAGAAGTCCAATTGATTTTTTTTCCAAATAGCCACCTAACTATTTCAACGCTTTTCATTCTTTATCTACTCACTTAAAATACCACATTTAGGGCTTCCCTGGTGGCGCAGTGGTTGAGAATCTGCCTGCCGATGCAAGGGACACGGGTTCGTGCCCCCGCCCGGGAAGATCCCACATGCCGTGGAGCGGCTGGGTCCGTGAGCCATGGCCACTGAGCCTGCGCGTCCGGAGCCTGTGCTCCACAACGGGAGAGGCCACAACAGTGAGAGGCCCGCGTACCACAAAAAGAAATAAAAAATTTAAAAAAAAATACCACATTTACCATTTGCTATATACATATTTATACTTGAGTCTGTGTCCAAGCTAAATGTCCTGTTCTACTGATAAAACTGTATATTCTAGTTTTATTAACACATTAAATTCTTGCTTGAATACTTGGGTATATTTGAAAATGTGAAAGTACAAGTCTACCCTGGTTGTTCTTCTTTACCAAAGAATGTCTTTTTTTGGTTTGTTTTGCCATTATTTAAGTTTTATATTGTTTTTTCCAATTCTAAGGAAAAATTCCATGGGAATTTTTATTGGATTTGCATTCCTTTTGTAAAGTGATTTTGAGAGATTGCCATCTTATGCCTTCCTGTGCAGGTACATACATATTTCTTCATTTATCCAAGCTTCCTTTTAGGTATCATTACATTTTTTGATACTTCATATAGTTTCAAAACATGTCTTGTTCAATCAACTTATAGATATTCTATATTTTTGTCACTTTTATAAATGGTCTGCCTCTCCATATTCCTACCTTTATATTGGTGGTATATTGGAAAATGATTGATTTTTTTGTATATAAATTTGGCAACTAGGTTGGCTACTATCTTGAGTAGCTGCTCCATCTGTGACAGTCTATTTATCTTCCTTAACTGATATTACAGGCTTGAACACTGAGATCCATTGCCACTTAGTGAAAGGAACAACCTATCTCATCTGTCTTCCAGAGAAATCTAACCAGTTGCTACATTGTCTTGAGCTTTCTGGCTCACTGTATCCCATTTTTCTAATCTGAACTTTAAAGCTTCACTTTATGCCTATTGTTATTATGTAAAGTTTCAAAATTTTCTTCAGTGTCACAAGGCCATACTAAGTTGTGACTCTACATTTAAAATCTTATATCTTAGTGGAACAAGATAATTTCCCAGATTATCAAATAAAGCTTTAAAATGGTTTCACAAAATACTACAAATACAAACTTGTAGAAAACATAAATAGATTTATTATATTTTTATTGGAAGAGGAAAAACAAATAATAAAACAGTGAATAAAAAACATATTTAATTAACTGCTAATGCATTAATATAGGCTATGAATAAACTTGATGTTCAAAAACAATAGTCAGAAAAAACTTCAGTGGGTGGAGGTGAGACTTAAGCAAGAATGTGAGAATGGGCCGGACTTTAGTAGAGAAAGAAGCTAGAAGAGCCTGCATGTCTTTGACCTTTTAAGTAGGCAGTTTGGGAGTCTGGTTCTGCCAAAGACCTTCATTCATGTCCACAAGAGGCTATGGTTTATCAGTGGATAGGGTCTGGTTATGTTGACTGCAGTTTGTTACATTTTACCTTATTTACTGTTTCCTGAATGAGTGTGTAAACAGCAAGCAGTGATCTTGCATATAATCTTGAGTTGAGAGGACTTGAAAAAAACAACTCAACAAATTCCTAGAACTGTGACATTTAGAGTCTCCAGGTAAATCTCTGGTGCAACCCAATGCCATAGGGATCCTTATAAATAATCCCTTTTTTTCATGATCATTTTTTATTTTTAGACAATACTACCAATCCTTTCAACTCTACTCTCTTTCCTTCACCAAACCAGAAAAAAAGATATGGTGAGAAATTATTGTATTTTTTGTCATGTACTTATAGTTTTGGAGCTGTTTATTTCCTTCATGGGAATCTTTTAAAATTTATCTTTATTAAATCTCTGACTGGAACACATATGTTCTTAATAGAAGTTGGGAGTTAATTTTCTGCCTAACGAAGTAATGAGTACAAAGTATACTACTTTATTTAAACAGAAAAATGAGGTTTGCTTAAGTATATATCTCTGAACTACAGTTGCCTTCATGAAGTAATAGCCCTATTTCTGAGGAACTGATCTTTGAAATGTTCAAAGCTAGATAAGGTAAAGAGAAATTAATACAAACATTTTTAGGGGATACACAGCTCAGCATGTGATTCCTTCTGTCATGAGAATAAAATTTGATATGACTCATTTCTTTTGCCTAAAGTGTAAAAGTGCAGAGGGAGAGATTAAAACTTGGTCTGTGTTGTATTTCTAAGATCCAACAGACATCAGTTATTATCATGTTGAAGTTGTTCTTTCCCTTTCTTGTTTGCTATTGCATACAAAAAATGCTAAATATTATTTGAAGAATATTTACTATTTCCAAAGTCCTTATTTGAATAATATATTCAAAAACAAAATAAATATGTGGTACATTATACTTTTGCTTCCTGTGTGGCTACAAGGTAATAAAGCTCATGACCACATAGTGTTGTATGATGTCCCCTTTGGAATGATTTATTTAGTGATCTGACAGTTGTGTACTAGCACATGGCCTGTAGCTCTAACGGCCTTACAGGGCTGTAGCATGGTCTGAGATCTCTGGTGTGGTTCAAAAGTGACACACTCTTAGAGTTTCTTTGAACTTGGACAGTATTCAGTTTGAATTTCTGTTATAGGTCATATTCACTTTTCAAGACATTCACTAGCCCTGTAAGTGGCTTGACTTCTGACAGTATGGGAAGGAGTTTGTTTTCATTAATTTTACACTTATGTGTCTGAATACTAGCTGTGTGTTTTTACTCTGTGAGATTGAATGTCTATTCAGGCAACCTCTTAGCTTTTCTTTTTAAACCAGAATAATAATAATAAAGCTAACATTTATTGAGCAATTACAACTTACCAAAGACTATGCCAACACTTTTAGTTTAGTATCTTATTTAATTCTAATATTTTATTAGGTAGGTTCTGTTTTGTTCCTATAGTGAATAAAGAAACTGAGGAAAAAGTGTTAGGTCATACAGCTATGATGTAGACAGTAATCTCAAAACTGATGCCCTATGAATTTCCTCCTAGCTTCCTTGGCTTGAATCTGCCATGGTTTCTAGTCAATTTCTTGAAAAGATGACAAAAAAACCATGATTGGTTAGAGAGAAAAGAAAAATATTTTAGGACTTGTTAGTTATCACAGTTATCTACTGTTGTGTAACAAATGTTTCCCCTAAATTATGAGTTATTTCATGCAGTTTTTGAGGGTCAGGAATTCAGGAGTTGCTTAACTGGGTGATTCTGACTCAGAGCTTATAGTCAAGATTTGAACAGAGACTGTAGTCATCTGCAGGAGTTTGAGGAACTGCTTCTGAACATCTGTTGGCATATTCAGAGGGAATAGAGAGTCAGTCATGTAGCTTTAGTTCCTCATCATGTGAGCCTCTCCTTAGTGCAGCTCATATGACATGGCAGCTGGCTTTCTCCAGAGCAAGATCCAAAAAGAGGAAAAGACAAAGATAGTCAGGCAAAGAGACATACAAAGAGAGATTAAGATGAGAGAGAGAGACTATGATTATAATATAACCTTGGCAGTAACATCCTATAACTTCTACCACATTCTGTTCATTAGGAGCAAGTCATTAAATCTAGCCCTCCTCAAGGGGAGGAGATTTAAACTCCACTTATTCAAGGGAAAGGTATCATAAAGTATGTGTACATATCTTTAAAACCACTGTAATAGTTAACTTTTAATGTGTTTGCGTGTGTGTGTGTTGAGATGGAGTGGTAAAAGGGAATCTTTACCTGTTTTTTTTCTCTATTAATATTTGCCCCCATTGAAAGAAACCAAATTGATTTTTTAAAACTGACATACATGTCCATTCCTCATCTTAGTTGAGTATTAATAATGCTGAAAGATAGTGATAATCAATTATGTTTTTAGAACTGTGCCTCAAGCCACATATACAAATGTATGTATGATGAAATAGGTATCAAAAGAGCCAAAGCATGCATAACAAGAGAGGAAATACATTTTTATGTGTTTGAATTAATATTAAAGATGACTATTCTAAAATAAGCTTTTAAGGAAGTACTTCATAAGTACCAGCTTTCAAAGAGTGTTTCAGTTTTTTTTAATAACTGAAAATCCATGTCTTTTAGGAATGACTCCATTCAGTCACTCATTCAGCAGAAATGCTGTGCTAGGAAGTAGAAAGGAATCTAAGTTTTACCACACAATGTCCTCAAGAGGCTTACAATAGAGTTGAATGGGTAATGCAGGACTGTCTGTAATGCAAAACTTTGAACAGATTTGCTAAGAATGGTTCAAACCACGTGGTAAGCATAGAAAATAGGAATGCATCTCTTTGTCCAGCTAATCTGGAAAGTTATCAAGGAGTAAATGGCATTTCAGCTGAACTTCAAAGAACAGAAATCTCTGTCTATGGGTAGAGATTGCTGGAGTAATAGTGGGAATGGAATTCACTTTCAGGAAAACAAATAACATAAGCAAATGTGTGAGAAACAGTGTATTTTCATGGAAGTACAGGGAATAATGCATGTTTGAAGCATAAGGCTATTTTGGTTGCTAGTTGGTGTTCAGGCTGAAAGGCAAACTGGTTGGAAATTTAGTTTAATTGTTAAGCAGTGGAGGGACATTGAAAATTTAACAGAGGGAATATTCAGTGCAGTGGAGGTCAATTAAGAGAGCTCTTACTTCTCTCATATATATTTATTTGGTTTCCCAGCTGTAACCTCTAAATTCAGAATAATATTTACTCCAGTCATAGTATTGATTTTTATTCTTTTAAAGAAAAGTTACTGTGTCCATTCTGCCATTTTGCGCATATTTATGTGTATGTGAATTTAGGTGATTTTTATGAATTCTATAAATTTTTCAACAAGAATTACATATCCACGCAGAAAAAAAATGCAACTATTTTAAAAAATAACTATTTTTTAAAAGTGTTATTCTTGATCTGATTATCTTTTTGGTTGTTAACAGTCAAAATGAATTAAGACAAGGTTGCCAGCACTGTTTTCCTATTTGGATATATTTTTGTGTGCTCCAAAAGTAGTGGATAAAGACCAAGAATTTTTGGCTTACAACAGCAAACAGTTATGCAAAATGTTCAGAAAATATTTATGTGAGGATTTTTCTTTCTTTTCTCAGGAATATCAAAATATGTAAGTGATCATTCTTTTTTCCTCACATGGTCATATCATTTTTCTGTACTACTCTGAAAATCAGTATCTCAATTACATGAAATGCGGGTAGGTGAGGGAGTAACTCACAGGTATTATCTCTATTAAAGCAGAGAAATGCATTTTGATTTGCCTTATGATTCAGTCAGATATGGGCAAAAATAATCTTATTGTAGTAAACATGTGTTAGCATCATGACTTCTATCTTAAGAAAAACATTATATCACTAAATATCACACCTATCAAATTTTCTTTGTAATATATACAATATTTAAAATGACATTATAACAATAAAAAATATATTTTAAATGAAAAAAAATCACCCATATGACTAACACTCAAATAAAAGGGTTAATTTCAAATTTGTGTCCCCTTCAGTTCTTTGTCACCTTCTACTCTTTCTTTTATCGCCTGTGATAGAATCAATCTCCTAGTCCCAATGATTTAATCTCTTTAATATTGTTCACATCCTCCTCTCTCAACCCACTGTCTGAGCCATGGTTGGCAGAGTTGCCATGATTCTCACTGGAATTATTTGCCACAGACACCAAATTCATTATTCTGCTCCCAATGTGTCTTTAGGTCATGCTCCATTCTGCAGGATGCGAAATCTTTCTAAAAAATAAGACTTTCCCTCATCTGCCTAAAACCTTGCAATGGCTCTCCACTGCTCTCAGGAGAAAGTCCAGACTCTGCCCAGGGCACACAAGACTTGGCCCTCTTGTCCATCTGGCACTGCTGCTCATCTTTCCAGTCCCACCTTTAGCCAGTTCTATGTGATTTCTGTCCCAATCATACTCAGCCATTTACTATCTTGAAGTATCTTATAGTGCTAGGGCTAGTTAAGCCACTCTAAAGTTTTTTGAAATATATTAGATCACAGGAAAGGCTGTGCTGCAGGTCACTGCTGATCTTGTATCAGCTGAAAGTTAAGAGGGCCTCAGTGACTGCAATACAGTTCTTGTCAAGCTGGAGAGTCAAAGTGACTGTTCATTCCAAGGAACTAGGGAAAACATAAGGAGGGAGCAGATTCACAAAATTTCCACCAAAAACTGTTTCTAAAATTTGGAAGGTTTAGCTGCCCAGGGCAGCAACATACTGTTTCTGAATTTACCAAAACATGAAGTGAGAACTGCCTATCTCTAGCTTGCCTGGGTTCCATTGGTGCCAGAGACATTCAGGGCTCCCTGGCAAGGGGCCAGAGGCATTTTGTAGCCAGCTGGAGAGGACTGAAAAAAGAAAAGGATTAGCAGTTTTAATTTTAGTGCTCATACAGTTTGTATTTTATAAAGGATGCCTTTTTTTTAAAAAATTAAGTCAACATCAAGTTTTCTCGTGGTTGGATTTTTTTCCTTATACCATTATGTTGAACTTGCCTTTAAAACAGTTTTGTCTATGACACGTCTTCAGTTCATGATCTTCTGTTCTGACATTTGAGAGCTATAACCAAGATTATAATGTGGCAGAACAGGGTAGGTGTAGGTGAGTAATATTTTTAGAGTTTCTTAGAAACAGAAGCCTCATTTTCATGCCGATAAAGAGCAAGGAAGAAAAAGAGACATATAGCATAAATTTCATATAAAGTACATTGATAATATATTCAGTTATATGTTTCTTAACAGTTCTAAACACTTTTTTCCCACATAAATATTTTTAATAATGATGAAGCAAAATGAGCTTGTTTCTGGGAGAACTTCAGTCTGGTGAATGCATAGAAGTGCATGTATATCCCTGAGTGACAGGCCAAACTGCTACTTATGGGTAGAGACACACATGAGTATGTGGAGGTACAAATGTCTTTCAATAACAGAATTATCAAAATCCAACAGAAATTAATTCATGACAATATAGGAGAATAACTGAAAAGGAAGCACAATTCTTAGTCAGCCATCTCTTCATTTATATGATCAAAACAGATCATTTGCAGTGATAGAATATTTACTCCTACAACCCCCTTAGAAGTACAAAGGGTATAAATAGCTTCAGGAGCAGAATCCAATGCCTCTGAATCCTAGAGAGCAAACAGGAAAAGTAGCTTCAACAATAGGAGGGCTTCCCTGACGGTGCAGTGGTTGGGAATCTGCCTGCCAATGCAGGGGACACGGGTTCGAGCCCTGGTCCGGGAAGATCCCACATGCCGCGGAGCAACTAAGCCCGTGAGCAACAGCTACTGAGCCTGCGCGTCCGGAGCCCGTGCTCCTCAAGAGAGGCCGTGATAGTGAGAGGCCCGCGCACCGCGATGAAGAGTGGCCCCCGCTCGCCGCAACTGGAAAAAGCCCTCGTGCAGCAACGAAGACCCAACAAAAATAAATAAATAAGTTTTAAAAAAAACAATAGGAAACACAGACTTCTTTTGAAAAGCAATAAGCAAACAAACAAACAAAAAAAGGGTGTGGTGTGAAGGGCATAGGATGCTTTCTCAATCCAATATAATATGCACACTAGGAGCACCTACTACATTCAAGGTGTTACCAAGTCTTAAGCACCAAGAAGATTGTAACAGGAAACAGAAATTACCCAAGAGTGGTGATAACAAAAACACTTTTATTAATAACTATTCTACTATCTTGATCATTGTGTTACCAGATTTTTTCGGCTGATAGAAAAAGTGATTGTTGATCTAATAAAGAGAAACAGTAGGAAATTTTGTAATCCCCTTTCCCTGTGCCACAAAGTATTAAAGCAAAATAATCAACTCTTCAGCCTTTTTGCAAAGATGAGACTACTGTGAGGCTGGACCTGTGGCCATAGGAAAAGAGCAGTAACTGGAAGGAGCTGTTTTCTTCCTTTAATTTTTACTCTCCACTCCCTTTTATATTTTCTCATGCATATCAGAGGCACAAGTAAAGCTCAATGAGCTGATTATCGGTACAAGAATAATTTGTCCAAGTTACTCATTTTAGACAAAGCATTATGTAGAGAGTCCATATTTTATGTAGCCTAAGAGAAATTTTGAAAATGAGTCTTATAGAATTAACAGGTAGAAAGCAGCAATAAATGTCCCCTACTTCAATTTCAAGCTAAATTCTTGGCAACTCTTTCTCTTCTGTTCCCACAATCTTCATGGAGATTGTTTGAGGAGGAGTTAGGATGCAAATTTGCTACCACTTCTATTTGCAATTCCAAAATCCATAAAGTTCTGAAAACTGAATGCTTTGGCTTTCTTTTTATTGTTGTTTGTTGTTGATGTTATTTGATAAGCTTAGCACCTAAATTCACTTGGTAGCAAAACCTATTTTAATACTCAGTATCGTGCTGCAAAAACATCAATATAGTCATTGAGTGCTGGGTGCTGCCCCAGACCCTGATAAGGATATTATATGATACATGGTATATACTATTACCTTTATAGATTTTGAAAATTTCTGAATTTTGAAACACACTTGGCGCTGTTAGTTTCAATAAAAGATCGAGTTGAGATGGCTATATCATTGTATATGGTATGGTAATAGATCTCCTAATTAGTCTTTCAGACCACCAGATTGTATATTTCAGCAATGCTGAAATGTAATACTATCTTACATTAAAAACAAACTACCAATTCTTTGAGAACTTCATTGCATTTCAAGAGCAGCAGGACACATCGTGAATAGGCAAATTGAAAACGGACCCCTGGGGCTATGGGGAAAGTATGGATGGATTTATTAACCTTTCAAAAATGACACCCTTATGAGACTGGACTAATTATGTTTGTGGCAGGTGTACTGGCATGTAATGAATTAAGAATGCTTTCACTTGTAGGCTTAATTTACTAAGAGGAATCAGGAGCTATCTTCTGAAAGTCACTGATGACAGATCACTTAGATGGCTTTGAGCATAATCAATTGGTCTAAAGAATAATTATTCCTTTTATATTGCTACAAGATGAGATTAATTATTGCTTCTTTACAAGTTTTTTATCCTCTGTAGTGTTCTGGAGGAACTTTTCTACTTATAACCTGTATCTTCTTAGGAGGTAAAGAATGTGACCTCAAGATTGTGTCTTACATCTGGAAAGTCTCTTTAATCAAACTACAGTTAAGAAAAGCCCATAATCACACACCTAACTATGGAGATGCATTTTAAGCAGATGAAAAAGTTAACTGCTAAGCCTTGGAGTTCTCAATGAGAACAAGTTCAGATAGAAAGGAAGTCAAGATCTCACACCAAGGCCCTGTATGCTCTCTCTTCCCCTCTTCCACCCACCACCACTCAGGGTCTCAAATCCGAATTAAAAAATATAGCCTTGTAGGACCACTTATAAATTGATACCAATAGTTCCTCATTCACTGAAATCAGACACTATATTAACCATGTAGGGACCTGCAAAACCACAGAACCCTGAAAAATGAAAAAATAATTAATATTTGGGTCCACCAAGGGTGAATATCCCCAGAAGGCCTAAAACTTCATTAGTAACAGCAGCTCCTAGGGAGTTCTTCTCAGCTATCCCAAGATGACTGAACCCAGATTACTACTTGGACTATGCTCCCTTCAAGATCCCTGACCTCTTTTCTTGCCTGATTCTTTGCCTCTTTCCTAACTCTTGATATCTCATACCCACCTGACCTTTTCATACAGAATCTAATGTAATTCTTTATAATAATGATATCTATTTATTGAACATTTAATACATATCAGCTACTGAGAACACATTATTTCAACTAATCTTTTAGTCCAACTGCATGAGATTCTCTTACAGCTAAGCACCCAGCAAATGCTAGGTACTAAATCTTGTTTCCTCACCACTCTCTTCACCTCCTCTAATAGTTCATGTATTTCATGCTGAGATTCCTTTATCTGACCCAAACAATATTTATGCAGTGCTGTGTCTGCTCAAATCCTCTGGAAAGCAGATGCCAAGATGGATCTAGGAGTGCAAGAAATTTGTTGGGAGAAATACCTCTGAAGAGTAAAGGGGAAAGGAAGCAGGAATAATGGGAAGAAGCTTTGCACTGTGATGCTTATCTGACATCTGGAGAAAGACATGAAAGTTGAGCACGAAATACCTCTAAGTTCTGACCAGGCTAGTGGGGAGCCCCAGAGCAAAGCCTGCCCTAAAAGGAGTTCCACATCAGGCAGAAATGGCCCAGCTCTTGAACCTTCACTATGTTCAATCATTAGTTAGGAATAACCTGGAGAGAATGTGGCTTCAGCATTAACATTTCAGAGGATCCCTAAGGTATAGTAGCTGGAAGCTGTCAAATAAGTATGTTATTTTGACAGGCTTTCTATGGTAGCACCTCCGTGGCTGCAAGAGTACCTACTATATACCAGAATATGATTTCAGGATCATGGGCAAAGATTTACAAATCCGTAAAAATTCACCTTTAATGATCCATTTCTCTTAAGTGTCAAAAGCAAATGTCCATGGGAAGGGAAAGACCTAATGTCTTTGTTATCTAATAACTTAGCAAAGGATAGTGGGAAGCTTGCTAAGAGTGAAAGGATGGGAACCAAAATTTCGGAGCTGGAGAAAGGTGAGAAACTCTGAGACAGAGAGAGATGTGCAGAAAGGGATAGTGACTGCATCAGAAACAAATTGCCTAGGTCTATATATACTGATGCTCATATATCATCCTTGGTGTGTATAATACTATATAATATATTTTATTTTTGTGTATATTTATTATACTCTGGTTTGATCCAGAAAGGTTTACAATGCTTTTTTTCTTTGTCATAGGAAATATGTAACTCAGGTAGTCCTTATTCTTGATACAGTTTTATAATGAGGCTGAACATTATAGTTCTTAGAATGTCCTGGAAATATTCTGAGACCCAGGGTTAACACTATGGGAGAAGGAAACCTAACATTCCTCCCTAGAGTCAGTTACACTAATAAGAATAATCAGTGTTGCTACACAAACACTGACTACCTGATGTGAAGCTTTGAAGACCACATTAGTATTTAACTGAGTACTGTAAAGGTGTCCTCTCTAATTAAGAGGGATAAAACTTTCCCTGTGCTTTTCTCTGGGATTCTACTGTTCCCATATTTTCATTATTAGAATTATTTTCTTCATTTCATTAAGAAAATAAAAAGTTGCTCATCAGCAAAGCAGCTGACTTTAGTTCTTATTTACCGAAGTGGTAAGATTCAAGGATCATGTGAAATATCAAGATGCACGCAACAGAATGATCAGAATTCTGTAAGCTCTGTATCTCCCTGCACTGACCTTTTTTGAGACCATAGAGCAAGAAGAGAAGGGTAGAGTGGGGACAAGAGAATTGCTTCAGCTCTGCAAAGTAGAGGAAAAATAGGTTCTTTTCTTTCCAACCAGCATTAGATGAACCAGTGAACACAGACTTAGCCTGTTCTGGGGTGGAAGCTGAGCCCAGTGTTCCCATTTCATAGATTTGAGGAAACAAACACATGAGAATTAATGGACTTACTCAAAGTCACACTATGAGTTCATGGCCAACCCTGTCAACATGGAATCACATCCTCCATGAGGATCAAAAAATATTATTCAAAATTGGATAGAAATACTCAAATCAGTTCCTTGCAGTCCAATCACTAAACTTTTAACATGGGGCCACTTCTGAGCATAATGAAGATTATCACTGTAACCTTCCAAATACAGGACTCTACATCGATTGTCATGGCAAAGGAGCAAATTCTAAGCTTCCGATTAAAATGTATCCTTTTTTAAGAAACCATCAAGATTCTTATGAGTTTCATCACTGTTTTATAGTCTTTTCATTTTCCATAGTACCCCAAGTCTGGAGCTCAAAATGTCTAATCGAAATTTGCTTTTCGTTGTTTACATAAAAAATGAATTAATTTTTTTTTGCTCTATCGGTTTCTTTATTTTTTTCAGCAACATAAACATACTTTAATCATTCTAAATATTTAAATGTTTTTATTTCAGTGATGAAAAATAGATTGATGGATAGTAAGGTTATAACTTTCTCATTTCTTCTAAAATCTAAATTTTACCTTCTAATATTAAGGTTTTTGAGTGTTTGATTCAATACAGAACACAGAAAATCTATCTCAAATATGAAATAAAAATATAAAATTATAATTGAACTAACTGGCAGCCTGGAGATACTCAGTTCATGAGTCTTTACATGAAGACCTTAAATGTTTCCGAGAAAAACCTTCTGAAGATGACATGATTTGTGTCTGTGATCAAGAAAAACTGATTTTCAGAAACTTATGCTTCCTTTTTGCTACTATCAGCTTAAATAGAACTTCAGCTGCAATTTAGATGACATTTCCCTTCCATTTTAATTGCTTATTCTTTGCTCTGAAAAGCTTTCCTTCCAAAAGTACCCTTAAGGGCAGTTTTACAGTCAAGAGCCTCTGACCTTCACAGCCTCAAGAGGCTGGAAATTGCTGTTTCTCTCCACAGACCCAGAAATGATCAAGAGGATTTTTGTGTTTTAAACACTTTTTCATGTGAAGCAGCAGGAAAAAGACAACTGTATTCTAGTCTACTCTAGGAGGGCTGTGGGAGCTTGAACAAGTATCCTTAATCTATACCTCATTTTGGAAATGAGGAATTTGTATTCAGTGCTCCCTTCTAGCTCTATAATAAGTTGTCTTTGATTAGCTGCTTGCCTATGAAATTCAGTGACTCTCTGATACTGAAGTTTGTTTCTCAGATCAACAGACTATAGATACCATGTTCTAGTTAATAATTAAATATCTCTCTCTCATGCCAAGTGAGACTTTTAGTAGTTATATTCATTTTGTAAGGGAATGGAAATGTGTCCTAATTAGTAAACCCTATGCGTATTTAGTGTTTGGCTAAAACCTTATTTGTACTTTATCAGTGTTTTCTGTGTGTTAATGTAAGATAAGTGTTCATGAAATGAATGCATTTTAATCTATAACAACTGCAAAATCAGGCTGCTCTATTTCCTTTTTAAATGCACCTTACACAGTTGTATTTACAAAGGGATATTCAGTAAATAATAGTTACTAATCTACAAATTGTATTCTATTTTTTCCCCCAAAGTAAAGATTAATCAAGGAGCTTGAAAGTAAAGCTTTATTTTTTTTAAAAAAAGATGCTCTGTGTGTGATAAAATCTATTTGAAAATAGAGGTTTGGAAATGTTTCTTCTTTTTAGTGTTTCTCAGACTTTTAAAAATGTATCCACTTATTTATCTATTTATTTATTTTATTATGGTAGTAACATGGGATCTATTCTATTAAATTTTTAGGTGTACAGTACATTATCATTGACTATAGGTACAACGTTGTACAGCAGATCTCTAGAATTTAATCATCATGCTTAACTGAAACTTAGGCCTGTTGACTAGTAACTCCCCATTTTCCTCTCCCCTCCTCCAGCTCCTGACAACCACCATTCCACTTTTTCATTATTTTAATTTGCATATTTTAGATACCTCATATACATGGTGTTTAGGAGGAGAAAAATTACAAGTGAATGTTACCCTTGAGGTATTTCATGTACTTAAAAATGACATTCAAAGGAAAGTGTGTGGGCAGTAATGTGGAAAGCACCCTATTTTGGGAGAAGAAATTTTGGTTATATTTTATTATCAATATCAACAAATATATTAAGCTCAATTTATGCAGAAATATAGCTCTGGGCTCTTTATACTGAAAAAAAGTTGACATTTGTTGCTGTGTTACACTCCAGAAAAATGCAGACCAGCAGTTGAGAAGACAATATATGAGAAGTGATAAAAATTACTAATTTGTATGTATTTCTACTGCTTGCCAAACAGTCCTGTATTTTACAGCCCATATCTGTCTATGCCCACAACCTCTCAAACATGAGAATACTGTACCTCCACCAGGCTGGTTCGTACACATATCTTAACCCTTTTGTTGTAAAATAAAATGAGAAAGAGAAAAGCCACAGAAATCAAATGTGGGACTTAATAATTATATCCAAACACTCTTAACTACCACTCAGATCAAAAATACAAACTTACCAACCACCCTAGACCTTCCATGTGCCTTGTCCCAATTATAATCTCCTCCCTCCCCTGTAAATAATGACCAAACTGATCTCTCTAGTAATCATTACCTTGCATTTTATTATGGTTTCATCATACAAATGTTCATCCCTAAAAACTATAGTTTATTTGTGCCCATTTTTGTGTCTATTACCTCTCTTTTAATTTGCAGGTTACCTTGAAATCCTTTAGAGAGATGGTCACCATCTAGACTGCTGTTGCCTTCTCATGGTACAATTCATCATGTTCTTCTGAACTCTGCTTTTACTTCAAATTGTCAGCTGAATCCAAAGTCTCATTTGACAAGACTATACCTGATAGTGTGTTATCTCATCAGGAAACATATACTATCTGATTGTCTCTTTTGATGTTGGCAGCTTTTGTTGTTCAGTGCCCAAATTAGGGGTCAGAAAACTTCAGCCATCTGCCAAAATCTGCCAAGCACATATTTAATATAGTGTACAAACACAGCCAGACTCATTCATTTAATAATTATCTATGGCTGATTTCATGCTATATTGGCAGGATTTGTGCCCTCTTGGTTCATAAAGTCTAAAATATTTACTGTGTAGGCCTCTCCAAAATAGTTTGCCAGTACCTGGCCTACATCATTGGGCTCTTTGTTGAACACTCTAGTAATTTTGGCTGTATGAAGCTCATTCTCTAGTTGATTGCTCAGGAACAGCTCATGGGAACAATTTAATCTAAGTTTTTACATATTGATAATTTTTCTGTGCCCCTTACACTTAGAAGTCAATTTTTCCTGATGTAAAATCCTTGGCTTCGTTTTCTTATTTTGTATACCTGAAATATGTTTCTGTACTTTCTTCTGGTAAAAAAGCATTGCTTTTGGAAAGCCTCAACATAATCTAGGTTTTTTTAAACTCTGGGACTCATTTGCTCTTTATGTGTAAGTGCACAAATACTTTTTAATTTGCCTTTTAAAGTCCAGTAATTTTACTAAAATATGTCTTGATATCTTTGTTCTGAGTTGTTATTCTTACACGTATAGTATGGCTTTTTACCTAATTTCAAATCTTTTTGTTTCAGAAAAGCATTCTTGAATGTTAGATTCTAATATTTGTTCTGTTTCTTTGTTGATTTCTACACTTATTCTTCAAGAACTCTAAGTATTTTGGATCTTCTTTACATATCTACAATATTTGTTACTTCATCTCAAATCCTTTTTGTTTCTTTTCCTTATTTTCTTTTTTCTTCAATTTTTTATTAATGTCTTTTGTCTCATTTTAAAATACTTGGTTATACTTTTGATCTGTTTGGTAGGCTTGTCTTTCTGGTGTGCATTCACTGTCTGCAGGAATGTTATTTTACTCATATCCTTTTTTTTAATAAAATTATATAGAATTTGACCTTACTAATTTTCTATTGCCTATTTTTTAAAAAAATACTAATTTTCCTGGATTTTTCAAAGAAGGTTGTATTCAGAATAGTTTTTCTGAATTCACAGACCTCCCTCTTCGTTATCTTGTAGTATTGAAAACTATGGTGTCTTTCCTTCTGAGATTTCTGGCTCTGTACCTCTCCCTGACTTTTATTTGAATCTTCTCTTCTTGATCTCTGTGAACCTGTCCTGCTCAGTTTTTTGTTTGTTTGTTTGTTTGTTTTGTTTTTTTGCGCTAGGCGGGCCTCTCACTGTTGTGGCCTCTCCCATTGCGGAGCACAGGCTCCGGACGCGCAGGATCAGCGGCCATGGCTCACGGGCCCAGCCGCTCTGCGGCATGTGGGATCTTCCCGGACCAGGGCACTAACCCGTGTCCCCTGCATCGGCAGGCAGATTCTCAACCACTGCGCCACCAGGGAAGCCCTCCTGCTCAGTTTTGATTTGACTCCCTGCAGTTTATCTTCAGTGTGGGACCCTCCTAGCATACCATCTTAGCTAATTAATTTCAAGAGTTCACAGGGGCTCATGGTTCCAACCTCTTTATACTTTACTAAGAGCTTTATGCTCACCTACTTTGGGATAAAAATCCTCCCAGGTTTAACTGTTCTCAAGCTAGCCAATTCTTGTGAACATTTGTTGGATATTTTGGAGTTCTCTTGTCTTCAGATCTGTCACATATCCCACTTTTTCCCTTTGTTTCTTCCTATACATCCAGCCAATGATACCATGCAATGCAGACCTCTGGCTATCAGTGATTTTGTCCTTAACCACTTGTAACTTGTGGTTCATGATGATACATTAAACTCTAGTTTTGTTGTTATTTGTTGCCTGTGGAAGTTTTGTTGTTGTTGTTATCTATTTGCACTATTGGTTTTTATGTGAGAATTCCTGGAGTTTCAAAAACAATGCCACCAACGTGGACATCTTCCCCAAATCCTCTTGCTATTATTTTTCTGGTTTCCATGTTCCTATGAAGCAGAATAAAGGAATGGGCCCAGATGAATAGAACCACACTCATAATGACTTGAGGAGAAGGGAAGAAATCTTAGCCAATATACATAAAAAGATCTGGGAGAGAAAAGAAAAAGAGGGAGTAAAATCACATTAGAGACTGAGAAATAATTTTGAACAGATTCTGGGAAATGAAATGGTCTGGAAGAGGATATCGTTGACAGAATTCAGGGTAGATAAAAGAGATAATGCAAGAAGTGTTGTTTAGATTTAGAAATTGGATCTCATATACTATCCTTGATGAGAAACAAGTCAAAGACAGAAAACACTTTTAAATTAATTTTGCAGTTGAACTATACATTTGTAACTCTACATTGTAACTCCTCAAAGACCAAATTTCATGGGCCACAGCTTCAATGTGGTAACAAATATGCATGTAAAAATTATACATTTCTGAACAATCAAAGTAACAGATGTGCAGTACTAACTATATGTAGAGAGAACTCAGAAAAATTAATATTTGTAGAAAGCCTGTTACATACCAAACAAACCATATATTTATCCTAGCAATAATTGTGAACTGAACTATTATCATACCATTTAAAGCCAGGTCTTGTGAATTTTAGGCCAATGATCTGTTCATTACACTTTGTAATATCCTTCCACCAATGGATTTATAACAATAGTGAACATTCATTTATCAAAAACTACAAGCTAGACATCATACAGTGCACTTTACATGCCATGTATTTTTCATTTACTCCTCATAACAAACTATGAGATTGATACTGTTCTTATCTTACACTTAGGAAAACAGGAACTTAGAAATTTTAAATTTTAATTTTTTTTAATTTTATTTTTTCCCAAGTTCACAATGCTGTTAAGTGGTACAAGCACATATTAGAATTTCCATGTAAATATCTTCAGACCCAGTTTCTTTTTATTATTATTTATTTATTTAATGTATTTTTGTCTGCATCAGGTCTTAGTTGTGGCACACAGGCTCTTCATTGTGGCTCATGGACTTCTCTCTAGTTATGCCATGAGGGTTTTCTCTTCTCTAGTTGTGGCACATAGGCTCCAGGGTGCATGGGCTCTGTAGTTTGCAGCATGCAGCCTCACAAGTTGTAGTGTGCAAGCTCAGTAGTTGTGGCATACGGGCTTAGTTGCCCCGCAGCATGTGGGTGTTGAGTTCCCCAACCAGGGATCGAACTTGTATCCCCAACATTGTAAGATGGATTCTTTACCACTGGGCCACCAGGGAAGTCCCCAGACCCAGTTTCTTAACTACCACACTATGTTGTTAGATGCCCATGAAAATGATCTGTGTCTTCATCTGTTATTAATCTCCAAGTTTAGGTTAACTATATATGTTCCCATCTTCATACCCATGCATATTTTCCTGAAATTCTACTTGTTTGAAGATGGTTACTTTGAGGTTACTTTGTCATTGTTCTTTGAGCAAAAACATTCAAGGGGCCATATGTTCTCGTTAGGGGCTGCTGGTGTGAGACAGAGCAATAGAAGGAGCCAGAGGAAAGAAACCTACATGAAAAAAATCCTTGACAACTCCAGGATGAGCCCTTTATAATGGAGTTTGTCAATTTAAAAAGTCTTAAATAATATAATATCTCTACAGTATTTTCTGCTTTCAAACTAGAAAATATCTAGTTATGATAGGATTTAGATATTTTTAAAATTTCTTTGTTATTTAATAACATTTTATTACAAAATTAGAGCCTTGTTTCCTCTTTCACTAAACTGCAAAACTATAATTCTCTTAATACATGGGGATCTGAAGTCTGAAAATATTTTAATCTCTTGCTCTGTCTTCTAAGCTTTCCAAAGACCTATCTGGAATTAACCTCAGTCCATTTTTAAGACACTTAATTAAGAACCAGTGTTTTTTTTCTTAATTTTATAAGGATTAAACTTGATATGGTGTTCTCCTAGTTTAAAAAGTGTGTCATTTAAAATGAAAGACTACTGTGATTTATGTATAAGGGTGTTCTGCCCATGTTTTCCTCTAAGAGTTTTATAGTGTCCAATCTTACATTTAGGTCTTTAATCCATTTTGAGTTTATTTTTCTGTATGTTAGGGAGTGTTCAAATTTCATTCTTTTACATGTAGCTGTCCAGTTTTCCCAGCATCATTTATTGAATAGGCTATCTTTTCTCCATTGTAGAGTCTTGCCTATTTTGTCACAGATTAGGTGACCATATGTGTGTGGGTTTATCTCTGGACTTTCTATCCTTTTCCATTGATCTATATTTCTTTTTCTGTGTCAGTACCATAATGTTTTGATGACTGTAGGTATGTAGTACAGTCTGAAATCAGAGAGCCTGATTCTTCCAGCTCCATTTTTCTTTCTCAAGATTGCTTTGACTATTCATTGTCTTTTGTGCTTCCATACAAACTGTAAAATGTTTTATTCTAATTCTGAGAAAAATGCCATTGGTAAATTGATAGGGATTGCATTGAATCTGTAGATTGCTTTGGGTAGTATAGTAATTTTCACAATATTTCACAATATTCTTTCAATCCAAGAACAGGGTATATCTCTCCATCTGTTTGTGTCATCTTTGATATCTTTCATCAGTGTTTTATAGTTTTCTGAGTACAGGTCTTTTGCCTCCTTAGGTAGGTTTATTCCTAGGTATTTTATTCTTTTTGATGGGATGTTAAATGGGATTCCTCTTTCTGATCTTTTGTTGTTAGTATATAGGAATGCAAGAGATTTCTGTCTATTAATTTTGTATCCTGCAACTTTACTTAATTCATTTATGAGCTCTAGTAGTTTCCTAATAACATCATTAGGATTTTCTATGTATAGGATTATGTTATTGCAAACAGTGACAGTTTTACTTCTTCTTTTCCAACTTGGATTCCTTCTATTTCTTTTTCTTCTCTGACTGCTGTGGCTAAAATTTCCAAAACTATGTTGAATAATAGTGGTGAGAGTGGACATCCTTGTCTTGTTCCTGATCTTAGAGGAAATGCTTTCAGTTTTTCACAGTTGAGAATGATGTTTGCTGTGGATTTGTCATACATGGCCTTTATTATGTTGAGGTAGGTTCCTACCTTGTAGAGTAATGAAAATAAAAACAAAAATAAACAAATGGGACCTAATTAAACTTAAAAGCTTTTGCACAGCAAAGGACACCATAAACAAAACAAAAAGACAACTCTCAGAATCTGAGAAAATATTTGCAAGTGACATAACAAACAAGGGATTAATCTCTAAAATATACAAACAGTTATATTATACAAAATACAATTTAAAATATAAATATATTATATATAATATAATTATATATAATATAATTTAAATATAAATATAATATACAAAATATAATTAAACAATTGTCATGCAGCTCAACATCAAAAAAACAGATAACCTAATCAAAAAATGGGTGGAAGATCTAAATAGATATTTCTCCAAAGAAGACATACAGATGGCTTAAAAGTACATGAAAAGATGCTCAACACACTAATTATTAGAGAAATGCAAATCAAAACTACAATGAGGTATCACTTCACACCAGTCAATGGCCATCATCAAAAAATCTACAAACAATAAATGCTGGAAAGGGTGTGGAGAAAGGGGAACCTCCTTGCACTGTTGGTGGGACGTAAATTGATAGAGCCACTATGGAGAATAGTATGGAAGTTCCTTAAAAAACTAAAAATAGAACTACCACGTGATCCAGCAATCCCACTTCTGGGTGTATATCCAGAGAAAACCATAATTCAAAAAGATACATGCACCACAAAGTTCATTGCAGTTATTGACAATAACTAGGACATGGAAGCAACCTAAATGTCCATTAACAGAGGAATGGATAAAGAAGGTGTGGTACATATATACAATAGAATATTATTCATCCATAAAGAAGAAGGAAGTAATGTCATTTGCAGCAACATGGATGGACCCAGACATTGTCATACTGAGTAAAGTAAGTCAGACAGAGAAAGATAAATATCATATAATATCACTTATATGTGTAATCTAAGAAAAGGGTACAAATGAACTTAACTACAAAACAGAAATAGAGTTACATATGTAGAAAACAAACTTATGGTTACCAGGGGGTAAGGCGGGGAGGGATAAATAGGAAGATTGGGGATGATATATACACACTAATATAAAATAGATAACAGATAAAGGCCTACTGTATAGCACAGGGAACTCTACTCAGTACTCTGTAATGGCCTATATGGGAAAATAATCTAAAAAAAGGGGGATATATATATATATATACACATATATATGTATATATATGTGTATATATATACGTATATATATATTATATATATAATATATATATGTATAACTGATTCACTTGCTGCACACCAGAAACTAACACATTTTAAATCAACTATACCCCAATAAAAATTGTTTAAAAATAAAAATAATAAGATGAAAACCTAAGAATGTTTAAAGAAATACGACACAGATAATAGTGTAAGCCAGTTAGTATTTTAAAAGTAACAGTTTGGGGCTTCCCTGGTGGCGCAGTGGTTGAGAGTCTGCCTGCCGATGCAGGGGACACGGGTTCGTGCCCCAGTCCAGGAAGATCCCACATGCCGCGGAGCGGCTGGGCCCGTGAGCCATGGCCGCTGAGCCTGTGCTTCCAGAGCCTGTGCTCCGCAACGGGAGAGGCCACAGCAGTGAGAGGCCCACGTACCACACACACACACACACACACACACACAAAGTAGTTTGGGGGAAAGTAGGAAAAGAGAAAAAAACAACATTATTTTTGTAAAAGTAAATTTTTTCCTGTTATATAAGCTGGCAAAGATGTCTCACAAAACAGGTAGAGCATCAGGAGCTTAGATTAAAAGACAGTCAGAAGCAGTACCCCCTGCTAAGTGTGATTGTGTCTGATCTCATAAACAAGAAGACACTGAGATGGGTTGTCACTGACTTGATTAATTTTCAAGTAGGGCAAATACAAACAGGGAAGACTATGCTCTCATTTTCATAATTAACTGAGATGATTTGTAGTGGGTTAGTAGCTAAGATTTCAACTCTTCCGTCACCCAGATGGGAAAAAGCTTGCTTTCTGATGATGACATGACAGTAAAAATGCACAGCCAGTCCTCTAAGAAGCTTGATTTTCAAAGTACCATTCTTCTAATGCTAAGGATTTTACTTGAATGACTCCTAGCCTTGTTCCAGCTCCACACAAAGTAAATATGTGGATTGAAATATTTACATTCTGACTTTCCAAAGGCACAAATGGAAATATTAATGCTACTTTATTAACAATTTCCACTTAATTATCACTTGAACAATTATCAGTGAATTCAATGAACATTATTGGAATCTGAGAAACATACTCTAAAACTTCATTTGCCCATATCCTTTTTAATAGACATGAAAGAATAACCTGTGTTTGGAAAAAGAGGCAGAATCTGGATATCAGTTACCATCTGTACATTATTATTTTACTGCTTTATTAGTTCTTTCTACCAATCTTTTAGATTCCAGGTTTTGCCCAAAGGAATATGTGCCTTAAACCAATATATCTGTCTTCTGGGAGTTCAGTATGCAAAGATCCCTTTCTGTACCTTCTCAGACAACACATTTGTTGAGAATAAAAAGGGCCAGGATTTGACATTTTCCAGCTTGTTATCTATTTAATTTTCCATCTGTTTCTTTGGCCACTGCCTTCCAAAGGAACATCTGCTGCATATCTGAGGGAAGGAAAGGAAGATTGGATCTAAGCCACCTGGGTGTACAGTCCTAAACCTTGGGGTCCAGATTAATGGAAGGGAAGAAGATGAACAAATGGTCTAGAAAATGAAATGAGGACAATCTGTTAAAAATAAAGCTGTATTTCTCTTTATTCTAGAGCCCACATGACTGGACAAGCTGCAGAGCAGCGTCTACCACCAGCAAGGGCTAGATGCAGGGGAAGGCATCTGGTAATTGGGGAGAGGCAAGAGCAGTTTCCAGAGCTCAGACACTCCCTCTGGTGCCTGAATCTCCATGTGATTCCCTGTACCTCACGTAGTCTTTAAGCATTTAAGGATCAGCTGCTGTGAGCCAGACTTTGTTATGGGTATTCTGGAGGCATGAGATGATCAAGACATGTTAGTAAACAACATATTACAATATAAAATGATAAAATTATACCTTAGGTAAGGAAACATTGTTACAAGAACACACAGAGCGAAAAGATGTGTGCCTAATCCTGTGAAAAGAAATAGTGGTTCAAGGGGAGGAAAGGCAATACACAGATGATATCATGAGCTGAGTTTGGAATGATAAATATTAGAAAACAAGCTCTTTTTTCTCCTTATCTTCAAGGGCAGCACATAATAGCAAATCTTCATAATTGACTCAAAAAACCTTATCCCCAAAAAACCTTAAACCCACCCACCACTCCTCTCAATGTCAAGGCATCAATATTTCTGTCAAATGTACCGTTTGTGTTGTGCCATCTCTTAATGTTATCTGGAGAGTTACTAATGAGGAAAACAAATTCCCAAGGTAAGATGCAAGTCTCAGCATAACAATTTGTTAATTTGCTATGATAGAAAATGACAGAGTAGCCAGTTGACTGATTTTAACTGTCCTCAAAACTCTAACTTCACCACAGTCTTTATATGTAAGACCAAAATAGCAAACACAATCAATTCTCAGTTAGCTTACCTGCAAACATTCAAGTGTTGGATGAGTATTTGCTCTGGGCACCATGGGGCCTACAGAAGAGTAGACCTTTGTGTCTCCGAAGCTAAAATCTAATCTCAGTGACCAGAGTGTTTAAATTGGATAACCCAAAAAACAAAATCTCCTTTCTATAGATAGTTCTGACATGACAAATATTTAACATTTAAATGAGAAAAGAATAAGGCCAATGTAGTGCTGCATAGATCAACAAATGCATAGTTCTTCACTTTTACCTTCTGTCCTCAAATAAGTACAATATTATTTGCTTTAGATTAGTGCAGTGTATACTGAGGTGCAAATACAATTGGCGTGATCTCTGACTACACAATTACATCTTCTCATCGTCTTCATACATTTTATTTTAAAAATATGCTTTAGCAAAATGGAATAACTGTGGGGAATGGATCAAACACAATTTTTTTTGTCATCACGTTTCCTTTTCATCTCAAAGGAAAGCTTTACTCAATTTTAAAAAACACATTGAGAAATAATTTTTGAATCTTTTATTGCTGCTGAATGGCAAGCTATTTGATCAAATTAAATATTTTGTATATTTTTTATCTTGAATTAACTCACCAAAAATCCTAATGGCTATTATAGCATGTAATGTTTCATTTTATGGTTAGTTTGTTAGGTGGAGTTAAAGACATTAAAATTTTTAATTTTTAAATAATATATGGTGATAAGAAAATCTCCTGTGCTGTTCAGCTGCAAAAAACATGAACTTAAAAAAGAGACTGATGATCAAAACCTTTTATGATTTCAATTTAGGAAAGAAATGAAGTTTTCTACAACATTAGGTTGTTCCATTAACAGAAGAAAAATAACAAAGTAACTTGTATCAGGTGTCCAGAAGCTCAATATTTCCTAATTTAGAATTGATAGACATACAGAATATTTTTGAGTTGGAATGTATACCAGAGTTCTTAGTCTGATTTGTAAGTGATAAAGCTGAGACCCAGATAGATTAATTAAATCTTGTTTGCTTGGGTTTGCAGCCATGCCCCAAGATTCCCCAGCACGCTATATTTCCTAGCATTATCTTGTCACCATCATTCCTTTCAGTTTTGTATTTTCAATCATGAAATCATCATTTTGTTTAGGAATGGAGCCAAATAAATCCTTTCCTTGGCTGAACTTTTGTCTATTGTTCCCACCTGAGACTCTAGGAAGTCAGGTTTAGCTGGTTGGTCCCATGACCTGAAAAAGTGGTTCCGTCACCATTTCATTCCATGCCAACCTGATTTTATTTTCTGCCTTGGTCCTCTCTGAGACTTTAGAAGACAAAAGCAGTCTTCCCTCGTTGCTCAGTGGTTAAGAATCTGCCTGTTAATGCAGGGGACACAGGTTTGAGCCCTGGTCTGGGAAGATCCCACATGCCGCGGAACAATTAAACCCATGTGCCACAACTACTGAGCCTGCACTCTAGAGCCTGCAAGCCACAACTACTGAGCCCATGTGCCACAACTACTGAAATCCGTGTGCCTAGAGCCCATGCCCCACAACAAGAGAAGCCACCGCAATAAGAAGCCCACTCACCACAACGAAGAGTAGATCCAGCTCGCCACAATTAGAAAAGGCCCGTGTGCAGCCAAAATGACCCAACACAGCCAAAAATAAACAAATAAAATAAATTTATAAAATAAAAAAAAAAGAAGACAATAGCAACAAGTAACACCATCCACAATCCACCTGTATACCTAGACTAAGTTTGGCAGGTATAGTGATTATGTTTCTGATGATCTCTGTGTAGACTTGGGGTTGCTTGAGTGAAGGTGCTTTTGTGGCTGAGGTGTTGTACTAGAAGTTAGATGCAGCTGAGCTTCAGATAAATTTCCTGAAGGAGGGACATAAGCAGATTTATTAAAGTGTTTAAATATTCCAAGCCTAACATTTTCTGAATTTTGAAATAACAATACATAAGTTCCTTTGGCTTCAGTGTAATACAGATCAAGCATAATAAATACAACAAGAGGGAATTAAGCCAATTGTCAACATGTGAGTACATTTAGTTGGTGAGAGAAAAAAAAAAAAACACCCAGAATTAGTCACATTCCAAACTTTTCTCTAGGTAATTTCCTTCCTTTTCTACAGATGTTTATTCCATAATTTGACTGGGTTTTGTCCTTTTTTCTAATCTTGAAGCAGGTGCAATGGGAGATGAGATATTCAAGTCATTTCTGCAGCTCTTATTCAACTTCTGGTGGGTAGATAGAGTTCTGCCCCAACCTCCAGGACCCAACATGTTTTCTCTCCTCTTTATCTATTTTTCTCAAGGATTAATCTGAGATTGATGGGTACATGGGGGAAAAAAACACTCCTGGTTATTTTTTTCCTACCATATTTCTAATTGTATTTGTTTTGTCATCCATAGGACTACCAAGAGGCCTCCAATTTGGAACAATTTGTAACTCGATTTTTACTGAAAGAGACCTTGAATCAACTGCAGTCTCTCCAGAACTCTCTGGAATGTGCTATGGAAATTACTGAAGAGCAAACTCGTCAAGAAAGGCAAGTTAGATGCTTTCATATGATGTCTCTTTAGTGACTCCATGTTTATGAAAGACCAGTTGAAGGGCATCATACTTAAACTAGTAAAAACTAAAAATGAGAATGAATAGATTTAAATGGAATGGCAGGGACCTCCAATGGATACTAGCCTTATATTTGCCTCTAGAAAAGACCATTCTCCTTTTTCTTTTACTATCCATCATTTATTCAACAAATTTTAATTGAGAATTTGGTAGATGCAGAAGACTTTACAAACCACTGTGATAATGTAAAGATACATTTTACAAAGTCCCAATTCTTAAGGAGGCTAAAGTCTATTACATAAATAAAATATGAACACTAAAACTATAATGCAAGGTACAAGTGATAAATACCACAGAGAAGGGGAAATATAATGCCAAGAGATTTCAGAAGAGTAAAAGATTTAATATAGATAGACATGAAAGACAGTTTCATTGAGTTTCCTGATGACATTTGAGCTAATCTTCTTAATGAGTATACTTGAAAATACGGAAATGATGGGGAAAAATCTTACAGGCTTAGTGAATCTAGATATAGCAGGAGACTTGAGAATTCAATAAGCCTAATTATTTAAGGAAATCGAGAAAAGTGTCAATGCCACCAATTGAGAAGATAAGTAATGATAATATAGTAGTTGTATAAATAATGACACTAATGCTAAAGATAAACTTGAATTAGAAATGTGTAAAGCAGACATCAAAATAATTCCAACCAACAGTTGGTAATTTCTTGAGTTATAATTTTTACCTTGCAAGCTAGAGAAGAGCTTGGCAAAACTCTTGCTTATGCAACAAATTTTTGCATTTTAAGTTATGGAGAACCACACAGTAAGTTTTTTGAACAGGCTGATAAGAGACTGCTCAGTAGGCTAATTTTTTAAGACAAATTAATGGGTACATAATTATTAGAACATCTCAGAAAAACAGTGGAATTTTCAATTTTATGTTTGTAATGTCAAAATGAGTGAGCACCACCAAATCCTAACAAAAAAGCCTGTAATCTCAGATCTAATGAGCTTGTGCAGCTGATGAACATTGTTATGCACTCTCCAATGGATCTGTGTGGCATTTCACTTATAAACTTAGTATTTTCTTCACTGTATTGGGTGATTCCATATCAAATGGCAAAGTGTAACGATTAGCTTTAGAGAAGCAACAACCCATCTTCTCAGGTTTGAACAGAGGATAACTGAATATCTTGAAGCACAATGAAATTGATTTCATGTTCCTGATGAGAAAATGAGGCCTGATTTATTGTCTTTTGTTCAGGTTTTCTTGACATAAAATGGATTGTCCATTTTTAGACTCAATCATTTGCCACCTGAGAAGAGGCTTGAATAAGGATTCTGTTCCCTTTCTTCACCTGCACTTTGGTTTTTATTTTCTATAATCACCTTGTACAAACTTGCATTCTACACTCACCACCATAGAATGAATGCATAATGAACAACTATTCTTTGTGTTAGGCCACAGACTAGCCTTGAACTCCTGTGACTGCTGCCAACAGCTGCACTGCAGCTGTGTTTAATGAGAAGGAGCATGAGAGTTTAAGGAAATTAGAAGACACTAGAGAATTAATGAATCTTTTATTTCTAGGTTTCTAGCTCAAAAACAGCTTAGAAGAATGGAAAATTTGCAGGTCTAATATCAGTTTGGGAGAGTGCTATTGAATAGAATTTGGCTAAGGCACCCAGAGATGCCCAAATCCCACCACACATCCACGATACTCTTCCCAGGGAGGTTTCTAGAAAAAAATGCACAAACAAGCAAATAGAAAACAAGGTTCCACTATGGGTTTGTGTCCATAATATCCAAAGTGAAGTCTCTGGTTACTCTGACTGAAGCATGTTTGTGTCCATAATATCCAATGTGAAGTCTCTGATTACTCTGACTGAAGCATGTGAATTAAGCCCAAGCATGTATGGACTATATCTCTGTTCCCAAGGCTCCATCTTCCTATCAGCTAGCCACCAGAAACCAAAGTGAAGAGAGAGCCCCAGGGGCCTCATCATTGGAAAAAAGATAGAGAGAAGAAAGATGGCTGCCCTTTTTCCTATGATATCAAATAAGAAACCAGTGAAGAAGCCTCATGGGGAGATAAGACTTGAATTGGATTTTTAAGGTAGATTTAATGGCAGAATGATATCTCCTTGAAGGGAGGGGTGTCCTCATCTACCCTATATTACCCATCTTCTCTCATCTGGCTAACTCATCCTCCTAGTTTGTTTGGTCTCTGTTTGGACAGAACTTTCTCTAGGAAGCCTTCACTGCTCTCAAAACAGAATTTTATACGTACCTCCCACTCCACTACTCAATTTAGTACCCTCTACTTATATCTACTTACAATCTCAGTTCCTTACTTATCTCCCCCATTAGACTTTGAGTTTCTAGATGGGAGGGGCTTTTCCTTGTTTCCCTCTACCTGGCACAGGTACATGTTAAATATATAAAACTGAATAAATCAAAGGGGATTCCAGGTAAAGGGAGCCATATAGAAAAGCAATGGATATGGACCTGGGACAGTGGAAAGACCAACTTACCTGGAATCTAGGGTCAAGATAGGTCTTCAAAGCTAGACAGATGAATTTAGACTTCATATGATCAGAGATTATCATTGGTGGTTGTAAATAAAGGAGAAATATTTTTTAAATGAAGTTTAAGGGAAATAGTCTCACAGTAGTATGTAGTAAAGTTTTAGTGGAGAGGAGAAGAAGCTCAGAGAGGAGAGGTCAAATAAGTATATCCAAAAATTCATTAGTTTTTTTTATGCCATAGAGGAAGATTCCATGATGCTCTCTGTGCAGTCAAAAGTTGCAACCCACAGATATTTTAAAAATTCCACATTTGTAATAATTTGCTTCCTCTCAGCATCAATATTACTTTGGGGCTTAATATTTGTGAAACCTAAAGATACAATGACTTGCTGAAATATAGAAAAAGTTGAGAAGTCATCTATTCTAGCTGTCAACCCCAAGGAGGAATCACACAGTATCATTCATCCTGCAGTAATGAGTTAGACATACTGTGTTGAGCAAAATGTGTGTGTGTATTCATGTGAAAATGGCAATTCAGAAAGAAGAGATGCATACAGATGGAATGCCACAGAGGTGAGATTTTTCAGATGGTGTTCTACAACACTCTTTATATCTGCCCTGGCAAGCTGGCTAAATGGAAGCCACTTTAATCCCATGTCTTTTGAAAGTACCTAATAGATGACAAGAATTATCATTACTTTATACTAAAGCTTTCCTCCAGAGGACCCTTGTCTTCTTATATAAACCTTTCTTCCTCAAACAAACTAGGTTTCTAGGGACACAGTTTAATTATATGTGGATTTCTTTTTTATAATGAAATCTGCAAGTTTGTTCTATTTCCAAAGTTCTTCTTTATTCAGAAAGACAACTAATTCCTTCTGGCTTGGAAGTTATTTTTCTCCTTTTCATGGTTATTACAGAAGTAAGGGAAGGTTTTAATTTCACATATAGGTGATTATAAAGTTCAGACAACTTAAATTCCCTTAGCTTGAACATAAAGAAGGAATGCTCTAAATCACTTCCTCCTATGTAGTAAAGATTTGGGAGAGAGGAGAAGTTATTAGAAAGTTGAGGTTTTTTTAATATGCCATAGGAAAATCTAGAGGGATGTGTAGTTAGAGTGGAGAGTAAACATAGAATATTAGTTTTGCTCCCTCCCTAAACCCTTCAAAAATGATCCTAAGGGTGTCTGGATAAAAAGGAGTCATAAACCCACAAAGATAAGAAGGATAGAAGAAAAATGATATGGAAGCTTGGAACATGAAAGAAGGTGAATCTAGCGGTAACTGATTTAGAAGATCTGAGAAAGCTGAAACATAAGCAGGTAGTGTAAGAAGCCAAGATGCAATACAACTGGTATAACAAAACCTCAGAAAGCCTCAGGAATTAGCTTCACCATGTGCAACTGATAGTGGGGATGAAAGTGAAGTTGACATAATGTTGAAAGCTCCACCCAATGCTTTATATTGACTGACTCTCTCCAACACTTGAGGAAGCCTAGAGGTATACTCTCTGGAGTAGGTGAACAAATATACACTGGCACAACTGGGTGTCAGAGCACAATACTGAAAAATTAGGCATTAAGTGAAAGTTTCCATACTGAACAGTGAGATTTGAAACCCCCTCAGAATCCTATGTTCCCAGAGGACTGGCAGTTGGGCTTATTCCCTCCAGTTGGGACCTCCTTCTTTTAGCGATCTCATCAGTCTTAGAGAAAAAACTTAAAAGTACTGGCAGTCAGTGTCCTCCAATGAACAGGCCAAGCCAGGCCACCCTACAATGGAGGCTGCAAGTTGGCAGTCCCCAACATACACATACAGATTCCAATCATTCCTGTGGTTCCTTCCTCTGAGATAGGCAGGGACAACCAAAAGAACAAGTCAAACACAAGAAACAAAACTTGATACAGAAATATCCAGGGAGCAGAAAACTTCAAAAAGTAAATCATCAATACCCTAAAAAATCAAAGAGAAGATATTGCATTTATGAATTAAGGACAGGATGTTATTTTTTAAAAAGAATATTGAAAGCACAGAAAACAGTTCTTGGAAATTCTGATTGTAGAAATGAAAACCTATGAGGAAGATTTGGAGTTAAAAGTGTGATGACATTTTCTAGAAATAGAACACAAGAGAGACATTATCAAAGAAATAATTTTCAGAACAAGGACATGAGTTTCCAGGTTGATAGAGCAGACTAAGGGCCATTATAATGAATAATAAAAGTCACATGCCAAAGCATGCCATTATGAAATTTCAGAATACTGGAGATGAAGAGAAGTGTCTAAAAATTCCCAGAGAGAAAAACCCAAATGATAAAGAGAACACTACATTTTTCAATAATGAGACTGGAAGCTAAAATTCAATCAAGCACCTTCTTCAAAATTTGCACGGAAAAGATTTGCAACCTAAAATTCTTTACACCATAAAACCACTAATAATGCTGGAAGATAAAATTAAAGTATTTTTATACATGCAGTGTCTCAAGAATTTTGCCTCTCATGGTATTCCATTTCTTATGAAGCAATTAGAGGCATTTTCTCTCCAAAACAAAGGAATAAACTAAGAGAAAAATGAAATCCAGTTTTTAAAAAAAAGAAAGATAAAGGTCAGAGGTGGTGTGGGGAGGGAGAATCCAAAATAGGAGAGAGGCTATAGGAATCTTCCATAGCTGATAATAAATTAGCATTAAATTTTGGTTGGGGGGGTTGCATATAACAGAGGGGAAAAAGTGGTTTAATCCCATAAGAGCTTATTATTTCCTGCTACAGAGCCTGGTGGTGGGCAGTCTAAGGCAAGTATTGCAGCTCTACAGATTTATCATAGATTTCCTGTCTTTTTCACATCTTCGTACATGACTTTCATTTGCAAGTTTGCCTCATGCCAAAGCTGGTTGTTGGAATTCCAGATACCATGTTCATATTCCAACCAGGAAAGAAGTATAAGGAAAGAATAGGCAGCTTCCCAGCTCAATTCTTCCTTTTAAACAGCCTTCCTGGAAGTTTCTTACATTTCCATGTATACATCTTTGGCCTGAGCTTTTCATATAGGGAATTTGATAGCTAAAGCCTAAAACTGAAAAAGAAAGAGATAGCAAAAAGATCACCACAATAAGTCTAGTTACCATCTGTCACCATATTAAGTTTTTACAATATTATTGACTATATTCCCCATGCTATACATTTCATCCCTGTGACTCATTTATTTTGTAACTGGAAATTAGTAATTCTTAATCTCCCTCACCTATTTCACTCTTCCCATCCCCCCTCCCCTCTGGCAACCACCAGTTTGTTCTCAGTAACTATGAGTCTGATTCTGTTTTGTTATGATTATTCATTTTGTTTTTGAGTTTGCATATATAAATGAAATCATATGGTCTATCTTTCTCTGGCATACTTCATTTAGCATAATTCTTTTTTGATGACTGAGGAATATTCCATTGTGTGTGTGTGCATGAATATATATACATAAACACAAAAATATATATACATATTTATGTATATATATACACGTATATCATATATATAAATAGACACACACAGACACACACATACACACACACATATCCATTCATCTACTGTTGGACACTTAGGTTGCTTCCATATCATGGCTATTGTAAAAAACAATACTGCAATGAACACAGGGGTGTGTATATCTTGTCAACTTTTTTAAAAGTTAATTTATTTATTTATATTTTATTTTTGGCTGTGTTGAGTCTTCATTGAGGTGAGCGGGGGCTACTCTTCATTGTGGTGCATGGACTTCTCATTACGGTGGCTTCTCTTGTTGTGGAGCATGGGATCCAGGCATGCAGGCTTCAGTAGTTGTGGCTCACGGGCTCAGTAGTTGTGGCTAACGGGCTCTGGATAGCAGGCTCAGTAGTTGTGGTGCATGGGCTTAGTTGCTCCATGGCTTGTGGGATCTTCCTGGACCAGGGCTTGAACCCACGTCCCCTGCATTGGCAGGCAGATTCTGTGCCGCCAGGGAAGTCCCTCTTTTCAACTTTTCAAATTATAGTTTTTTTTCCTTTGGAGAAACATTCAGATGTGGAATTGATAGATCATATGTAGTTCTATTTTTAATTTTTTGAAGAGCATCTATAATGTGTTCCATAGTGTCTGTACCAATTTGCATTCCCACCAGCAGTATACGAGGCCCCCCTTTTCTCCACAACATTACTAACAATTGTTTTTTGTTGCCCTTTTGATAACAGCCATTCTGAGGGGTGGGAGGTGATATCTCATTGTGATTTTAATTTTCAATTCCCTGATGATTAGTGATGTTGAGCATCTTTTCATATGTCTGCTGGCCATTGCTATGTTTTCTTTCAAAAAATGTCTATTCAGGTCCTCCACGCATTTTTATTGACTTGTTTGTTTTTCTGATGTTGAGGAGTTGTATGAGTTCTTTGTGTATTTTGGATATTAACCCCTTATTACTTATATCATTTTCAAATATCTTCTCCCATTCAGTAGGCTGCATTTTCATTTTGTTTGTAGTTTCCTTCTCTGCAAATGTTATTTAGTTTGATGCAGTCCCATTTGTTTATTTTTGGTTTTGTTTCCCTTGCTGAGGATACAGGTATGAAAAATATTGCTAAGACTGATGTCACAGAACTTACTGCCTATGTTTTCTTCTAGGAGTTTTATAGTTTCGGGTCTTGGATTTAAGTCTTTAAACGATTTTGATTTTTCTTTTTTTTGTTGTTTTTGGTATATGGTGTTATAAAGTAGTACAGTTTGATTCTTTTGCACTTAGCTGTTTTCCCAACATTTATTGAAGAAGCTGTCTTTTCCCCCATTGTATATTCTTGCCTCCTTTGTCCTAGGTTAATTAATCATGTAAGGGTGAATTTATTTCTACCTCTCTATTCTGCTCCCTTGATCTAGCTGTCTGTTTTTGTGCCAGTACAATATTGTTTTGATTACCATAGCTTTGTAGTACATTTTGAATTCAGAGAGCATGACACGTCCAACTTTGCTCTTCTTTCTCAAGATCGTTTTTTATTTTGATAGAGATTGCACTGAGTCTTTATATTTCCTTGGGTAGTATGGTCATTGTAACAATATTAATTCTTCCAATCATTGAGCACAGTATATCTTTTCATTTGTGTTATCTTCACTTCATCAATATCTCACATTTTTCTGACTGTAGTACTTTTACCTCTTTGGTTAGATTTATTCCTAGAAATTTTAATCTTTTTGATACAATTGTAATAAATGGGCTTGTTTTCTAAATTTCACTTTCTGATAGTTTGTTGTTAGTATATAGAAACATTGTTAGTGTATAGATTTCTGTATATATTTTTTATCCCGCAAATTTACTAAGTTCATTTATTAGTTCTAGTAGGTTTTCTGGTGGCATCTTTAGGATTTTCTATATATACTATCATGTCATCTGCAGTGAAAGTTTCCCTTTTTCCTTTACAATTTGGATTCCCTTTCTTTCTTTCTTTTTTCTTTATTATTATTATTATTTTGTCTGATTGCTTCAGCTAAGATTTCCAATACTATATTGAATAGAAGTTGTGATAGTGGGCATCCTTGTCTTGCTCTTGATCTTAGAGGAAATACTCTCAGCTTTTCACCATTAAGTATGATGTAAGCTGTGGGTTGTCATATATGGCCTTACTTTGTTGAGGAATAGTCCCTTTATACTCACTTTCTGGAGAGTTTTTATCATAAATGGATGTTGAATTTTGTTAAAAGACTTTTCTGCACCTATGAGATGATTATATGAATTTTATTCTTCAATTTCTTAATGTAGTGTATCACATAGATTGTTTTGATATTCCTTGCATACCTAGGATAAATACCACTTGATCATGGTGTATGAGTCTTTTGTTGAATTTAGTTTGCTAATATGTTGTGAAGGATTTTTGCATCTATGTTCATCAGTGATATTGGCCTGTAATTTTCTTTTTCAAGGTGTCTTTGGCTGGTTTTGGTATCATGGTGATGCTGGCTTCACAGAATGAGTTCAAAAGCTTAACTTCCTCTGCAAATCTTTAGAATAGTTTGAGAAGGATTGGTGTTGATTCTTCTTTAAGTGTTTGCTAGAATTCACCTGTGAAACCATGTGGTCCTAGACTTTTGTTATTTGGGGTTTTTTTTTTTTTTTTTTTTTGATTGCTGATTTAATTTTATTGCTGGTAATTGGTCTGTTTATATTTTCTATTTTTTCCTGATTCATACTTGGGAGATTGCACATTTCTAGGAAATTGTCCATTTCTTTTAGGTTTCCCAATTTGTTGGCAAGTATTTATTCTAGTAATCTCTTATGGTCCTTTGTATTTCAGTGATGTCAGTTGTAGCTTCACCCCCCCTTTTTTTCTTCTGGTTTTATTGGTTTTATTGATTTGGGCCCTCCCTTTTTTTCTTGATGAGTCTGGATTAATGTTTATCAATTTTGTTTATCTTTTCAAAAAACCATCTCTTACAAGTTCCCTAGTATTATTGTATTACTGTCATCTTCTCCCTTTATGTTTGTTAATATTTGCTGTATGTATTTAATTGCTCCTATGTTGGGTGTGTATACATTTACATTTGCTATATCTTTGTATTTAATTGATTCTTTTATCATTATGTAATGTCCTTCTTTGTCTCTTTTTTACAGTCTTTGTTTAAAGTCTATTTTGTCTGATGTAATTACTGTTAACCCAACTATCTTTTCATTTCCAATTACATGGAATATTTTTTCCATCCCTTCATTTTCAGCATCTGTATCTTTAGATATGAAGTGAGTCTCTTGTAGACAGCATATACAGCTCTTTTTTTTTTTTAATCCATTAAGCCACTCTCTGTGTTTTCATTAGAGGATTTAGTTCATTTACATTTAAAGTAATTATTGATAGATATGTACTTATTGCCATTTTGTTAATTGTTTGGGGGTTTTGTATAGTTCTTTTTAGTAACTTAGCTCTTTTGCTATTTTTCCTTTTGATTTGATGACTATTTTAATGTTATGTTTGGATTCCTTTCTTTTTTTTGTGTGTATCTCTATTATAGATTTTTGGTTTGTAGTTCCTGTGGCATTTATATATAACAACCTATATATATCCGTGATTATTTAAACTTGCTGATCTCTTAAGTTGAAACACATTCTAACAACAATGCATTTTTACTCCCCCTGACACATTTAATGTTTTTGACTTCATATTTTATATCCTTTTCTTTTGTATATCTCTTAACTACTTACTGTGGTTATAAATGATTTTACTACTTTTGTCTTTTAACCTTCTTACTACCTTTATAAGTGGTTGATCTACCACCTCTACTGCATATTTTCCTTTACCAATGATATTTTCTTTTCATAATTTTCATATTTCTAGTTGTGGTCTTTTATTTTTCACTTAGAAAAGTCCCTTTAACATTTATTGTAAAGCTAGATTAGTGATGCTGAATCTTAGGTTTTGCTTGTCTGTAAAACTCTTTATCTCTCCTTCAAATATGAATAATAGCATTGCCGGATAGAGTCTTCTTGACTGTAAGTTTTTTCTTTCATCACTTTAAATGTATCTTACCACTTGCTTGTGGCCTGAAAAGTTTCTGCTGAAAAGTCAGCTGATAGTCTTATGGGAGTTCCCTTGTGCATAACTAGTTGCTTTTCTCTGTATGCTTTTAAGATTCTCTTTTTATCTATAATCTTTTGCCATTTAAGTTACAGTTTGTCTTGATGTGGATCTCTTTGAGCTCATTTTGTTTGGTATCCTTTATTCTTACTAGACCTGGATGTCATTGTTTTTCTCAGATTATGGAAGATTTTAGCCTTTATTTCTTCAAGTACGTTTTCCTCCTCTGTTTCTCTTTTCCTTCTGGGCCCTCTGTTATGGTAATGTTAGTTATCTTGATGTTGTCCCAGAGGTCTCTTAAACTATTTTCATTTTCTAAAAGTATTTTTCCTTTTTTCTGTACAACCTGGGTGATTTCCACTACTCTGTCTTCCAGACACTGATCCATTCCTCCTGTATCATCTACTCTATTGTTGATTCCTTCCGTGTATTTATATTTTAGTTATTGTATTCTTCAACTGTGTTTAGTTTTTTTAGCTAACTGAAATTTCTCACTGTGTTCATCCATTCTTCTCCTGAGTTTGTTGACCCTCTTTATGATTATTAGTTTGAACTCTTTATTGGGTAGTTTGCTTATCTCCACTTTGTTTAGTTCTTCTTCTGGAGTCTTATCTTGTTCCTTCATTTGGAATATATTCCTCTGTCACCTGATTTTGCCAAATTATTTGTTTTATTTCTATGTATTAGGTAGGTCAGTTATGTTTCCTGATCTTGAGGAAGTGGAATTCTATAGGAGACATCATATTGGGCCTGGCAAAACACTTCCCTCTGTTCACCAGAGCTATATACTCTAGGCATACCCACTATGTGGGCTGCATGGGCCCTTCCGTTATGGTGGGAAAAATTACTATGGGTGTACTGGCAGGTGGGACTTTCCTCTGGCCCAGCTTTGTAGTAGCTGATGGACAGGCCCAGGTCCAAGTGTGGCTAGCTGCATGGTCTGGGGAGTCCCAGGGCTGGTGCCAGTCCACTGTTGGGCAGCTTTGGGTTTCAGGGCAGCTAACTGTGGGGTCCAAGGTACCTGGGACTGGGAAAAGCCAGGTCCTGGGGCAGAAGGTGGGCAGAGCTGGGTCTCTTGTGGCTGGCTGCTGGGTTTGTGGTTCTCAGGATGGATGCCAATTTGCTAAAGTACAGGTAAACCCCCAGCACTAATATGTGAGAGGGAAGACTCCAAAATGGTGCTTGCCAGCACCAGTGTCCCTGTGGTAGAGCAAGTTCCTAAAAACTGTTGCTACCACTCTCTGTGTCCCCAGGGAGAGTTGCAGTTACCTCCTGCCTCTCTGGGAGGCTCTCCAAGATCAGCTGGAGACCTTGGGTCTGACCCAGGATTCTTTTAAATTACTATTTCACTGTAGATCTCAGATTGTGTGAGATTTTGTTTGTGCCCTTTAAGACTGGAGTCTCTGTTGCCTAGAGCCCTCCAGCTCTCCTGTATGCAAGCCCCACTGGCCTTCTAAGCCAGATGTTCTGGGGACTCATCTTTCCAGTAAAGAACCTCCAGACTTGGGAGCTCAATGTGGTAGTTGGACCCCTCGCTTTTTGGGAAGAACCTCTGCAATTGTGGTTTTCTTTCTCTTTGTGGGTTGCCTACCCAGGGGTGTGGATCTTGACTATACTGCATCTCCATTTGTCCTACCCATCTCACTGTGGTTCCTTTAGTGGTGGAAAATCTTTTCTTGTAGTCTTCAGGTTGTTGCTGTTAATAGAGGCTCTGTAAATTGTTGTAAGTTTGTTGTGCCTATGGGAGAAGGTGAGCTCAGTGTCTCCCTACTTTACCATCTTGGTCACACCTCCCCAAGAGATAGTATTGTTTGTTGAAAAGTGTTTTCTTTGTGTAAGGAGAATGAGGGCACAATATGGTTAAGGGGAGAACCTGTTTGCAGAAATAAGTTTATAAAATTCTTTGACTTTTTAAACTATATGGATATTTAGCTTTGATTTAAGCAGTTAAGTTAAAAACTGAATAAAAGGAAAAAAAACCTCCATAGATGTTCTCAAACTAAACAAAATACAATGGAAACATACAAATAAGCATTCTTTCCATTGATATTTGGACAATAAAAGAAAGTAGTTTTTCTTAAATTACAAATTAAGGTATGATTTTCACTCAAACTTTTAAATTACAAGAATAAAAAAAGCCCAATGTCTTTTCTTTTTTTTCTGCTTAATAACTTTAAAAATAATTTATTGAAGTATAGTTGATTTACAATGTTGTGTTGGTTTCAGGTGTACATCAAAGTGATTCAGTTATACATATGTATATATATATATATATTTTTCTCTTTCTCAAATTATTTTCCTTTATAGGTTATTACAAAATATTGAGTTTAGTGAGAGGAGGTGAGCTCAAGTTCCTTCTACTCTGCTTCTTAGTTTTACTTACAATGCCACATTACCAGGTATCTCTAGATCACATTGCCAAGCCATAGTTCTCATATGTTTTCATTTCACTACCCTAGAAAATCTTTGTGACTGATCTTTAAAGATCTGTTCCTTGAGGTAAAAGACTGAAGCCCTGACATTGAGACTAAATATTGTCTTTGTTGTTCAAGACAAGGGCCAACCAAACCAGAAGTCCTGTCGATTCAATGGCCTGGAAAACGATCAAGTCGTCGAGTCCAGAGACACAACAGTTTCTCCCCCAACAATCCTCAGTTTAATGTCTATGGTGCAGGTAATGAAGCTTTGTCATTTTTCTTGAAGTTTACTCAATTGTATCTTCATATTGACTTATTTAGAAGGACCAAAAGGCAGCTAAAACAATAATAATGGAATGCTTTTCTTACCCCAAACAAGATTGTCTGAAACCAAAGTGGTAAAGAGTCTAAGATATTAAGAACTAGGGTGGTGATCCTAATCATCAATTCTGTCAGAATACTAGCAGTTGTGCTTGGGCAGTACGTAGAGACATGTTGGGTAGGGAAGAAAGTGACTCAATCACCTAATATGTGAAAGATTTAAGACCTATAGAAATCATCATCATCTCCAAGCAAAGGAGGTGCCCTTTAGTCTGCACCCTAATCCCAGATCCCCAAGCCTGGTTAAGCATACTCTAAATTCATTTTAGGAAAAAGGTTATTGTTTCCTTTCATAACAGGACTAAAGTTACAGCAGCTTTTCAAGTGCATAATGTAGTATATGATTTATGAGACTGAGACCTTAATAATATTCATTAGGTCATCATATTTTAACCATGTAATTTATATTAATTACTTTAAAATCAGTTTGAAATATGAAAACTTATGTTGTTAAGTAGAGTAATTTTTATAAAGTATGAATATATATGCATATGTATGTATATATGTATCTGTATGTACCTGCACATATCACTTGAACATGTCATTTTAACATAAATGAATATTTAAATATCTACCATTTCAGAAAATCAATGTATAGATATAGCCTGTATTTACACAGATTATACTTGAAAGATTTCAACGTGCTTTCTTGAACACTGTCTTATTTTATCCTAACACCTTATAAAATAGATGTTAGTATCTCCATCTCTCCAGAAAGTAAAGCTATTTGTCTAGAAGTAATGGATTATTAGTCATTTTTTACAGTGAAACAACCTCAAAATCTCAGTGATTACAACTGGAAATATTTGGTTCTTTTCTCTCATGGGTCTTTGTTTGACTGTGATTTGAGTGATCTCAGGTGGATGTGGCTCCAGCCTGTAGGTTGGATTCAGCTCTACTCCTCATGTAGCTTCTTAGGATCAGGGACTACTTGGGGCAATGTCTTCTCCTGGTAAGTATCAAAAGTACAGGAAAAATCATGAAGCTCATTTAGAACCACTGTAGGAGTGGCCAAGATGGTGGAATAGGAAGACCCTGAGCTCACCTTCTCTCATGGTCACATCAAAATTACAATTATTCACAGAGCAACTATTGATGAGAAAGACAAGAAAACTAGCAGAAAAGATATTCTGCAACTCGATACATTGAAAAGGAATCACAACAAGATGGGTAGGAGGGACAGAGAAGTGGTATGGTCAAGATCCATATACCTAAGAGGGTGAACCACAAATGAAAGGATAATTACAATCACAGAGCTTCTCCACAAGTGAGCAAGGGGTTCAAGCCCCACATCAGGGTCTACAGCTTTGGGTTCTACACCAGGAAATCAAACCCCCAGACATTTGACTTTGAAGGCCAGGAGGGTTCACCTTGGAGAGAGCCAGAAGGCTGTGGGATATAGAGACTCCACTCTTAAAATGTGCACAAAAATTCTCACATGCTCTGGGATACAGGTAAGAGGTAGTGACTTGAAAAGAGAATGGGTCAGACCTACCTGCTGATCTTGGAGAGCTTCCTGGAGAGGCAGGAAGCAACTATAACTCATCCTGGGGACATAGACACTGGTAGCAGCTATTTTGGGGAGCTCATTCTACCACAAGGACACTGATGCTGGCAGGCACCATTTTGAAATCCTTCTTCTAGCTAATTAGTGCTGAGACTTGTCCCTGCTCACCAGCTTGTGAGCACTAGTACTAAGACACCTCAGGACAAGCAGCTAGTCATGTGAGGACACAGGTTCACCCACCAGCAAGCTGGATGACTTAAGAATCCCTGAGTCCACAGCTGCTCCAGGACCCAACCCTACCCACCAGAGGGCTCAGGACCTGGCCACACCCACCAAAGCACTGGCACTAGCCTCAAGAAACCACAGGGCCCCACAGCCTGCCATTGGGACCCAACCTCATCCACAGTGGATTGACACCACATCTGGGAAACGCCCCCCCCCCACCAGGGGTCTGCAGCCAGAGACAGTTCTACTGACCAATGGGCTGGCACTAGCCCTAGAACTAGCGTCATCCACCACTGAGCAGGTACCAGCCCCAGAATCCCCTGGGACTTAGACCCACCCACCAACAGGCCTATACATCAACTCTGGTACCCTCAGGACCCAGCATTCAGAGACCCTGGACCCTGGGTCTGCCCACCAGTGAGCTGGCATTAGGATTGGTATCCTTAAGGCCTCAGTGCAGCCCACTAGTAAGCCGACTCAAACCCTTTAGGCCCCAGCTCTGAGACACCAGCTCTGAGACACCTTGAACCCCTCAGCCAGCTGCCCTGGGATCCAGTCCCACTTATGAGCTGGCTGACACCAGCTTTGGGACACCCTGGAACCTGCAGCAAGCCATGTCTGGAACTTGCCTCATACACGAATAGGGTAAGACTAGAACTGGCACCTATGGCCCTACAGCCACCCACCCCAGCACCAAAATCCACCTGCTACTAGTCCAGCACTAGCCCCAGGAATCCCAGGACACTGCAGTCAGCCATGTCATGACCATCCCTCACCCACAAGTAGTTGTCATCCTCTGCCCAAGGCAAGACCTGGCAATCAACCAGACACGGGCTAGCCACACCAGAAAAGCCACAGCAGTTAGTCAGCCAAAATGGAAGGGCCCACACAACACAAATAGGGGTCACCCCTAACGCATGTAGCTCTGGTGACCATAGAGGAGTGCACCACAGGTACACATAGGACATCTACAAAACGACACCTCTCCAAAGTCAGGAAGTGTAACAAACCTACCAAATACTTAGAAATAAAAACAGCAAATTGGGCAAAATGAGGTGATAGAGGAATTAGAAATGAAGGAACAAGATAAGACTCCAGAAGAAAAACTAAGTGAAGTGGAGGTTAGTGATGTATCTGATAAAGAGTTCAAGTTGGGCTTCCCTGGTGATGCAGTGGTTGAGAGTTTGCCTGCCAATTCAGGGGACATGGGTTAATGCCCCGGTCCGGGAAGATTCCACATGCCGCAGAGCAGCTAGGCCCGTGAGCCATGGCCACTGATCCTGTGTGTCCGGAGCCTGGTGCTCCACAATGGGAGAGGCCACAACTGTGAGAGGCCTGCGTACTGCCAAAAAAAAAAAAAAAAAAAAAAAAGTTCAAGTTAATTATCATAAAGATGTTCAGAGAACCTGAGAGAAGAGTTTGGGTAAACAGAGGGAAAAGTCAGAAGTTTTTAACAAAGAGATAGAAAATATAAAGAAGAACCAAACAGAGATGAAATATATAAAACTGAAATAAAAACATGCACTAGAAGGAATCAACAATAAATTGGATATTACAGAGGAACAAATCAGCAAGCTGGAAGATGGAGTAGTGAAATCAGTCAAGCTGAATGGAGGAAAGGAAAAAAAAAGAAATAGAACTATTTATGACACCACTGGGACTACATCAAGTGTACTAACATTTGCATTATAGAGGTCCCAGAAGAGAATAGAGAGAGAGAAAGAGGCAGAGAACATAGTTGAAGACAGTACTGAAACTTTCCCTAATTTAGGAAAGGAAACAGTAATTCAGGTCCAGGAATGACAGAAAGTTCCAAACAGGTTCAACCCAAAGTGACACACTGAGAAACATTATAATAAAATGGCAAAAATTAAAGATGAAGAGACAATATTAAAAGCAGCAAGGGAAAAGCAACAAATTACATATAAGGGAACTCCCATAGGCTATCAGCTTACTTATCAGCAGAAACTCTGCAGGCCAGGAAGAGTGGCATGATATATTTAAAGTGATAAAAGAGGAAAACCTGTAAATAAGAATACTCTATACAGCAAAGCTTTCATTCAGATTTGAAGAAGAGATCAAAAGTTTTACAGACAAGAAAAAGCTAAAAGACAGCATCACCACCAAGCCAGCTTTACAAGAAATGTTAAAGGGACTTTTGTAAGAAGAAAAGAAAAAGCCACAACTAGAAATATGAAAATTTTGAAAGGAAAAATCTCATTAGTATAGGGAAATATATAGTAAGCTAATAAATCAACCACATATAAAGCTAGTAGGAAGGTTAATGAATAAAAGTAGTAAAATCATCTATATCCACAATAGTCAAGGGATATAAAAAACAAAAATGTAAAATATAATATCAAAAACATTAAATGTGGGCGTGGGAGTAAAAATGCAGAGTTGTTAAAATGGGTTTGAACTTAAAAGATTAGAAAAAACCACTGGGTCGCTGGAAAAATCAGAAAATAAATGGAGACAAATTAAAATGGAAACACTATGATCAAAAATCTACAGGATGCAGCAGCAGCAGTTCTAAGAGGAAGTTTATAGTAATACAATCTTACCTGAGGGAACAAGAAAAATCTCACATAAATAACCTAACCTTACACCTAAAGGAACTAGGAAAGGAAGAAAAGACAAAACTTGAATTTAGTAGAAGGAAAGAAATCATAAAGATCAGAGAGGAAATAAACAAAACTGAGACTTAAAAACAGTAAAAAAAAAAGAAAAAAAGAAAAAACAAAAGACCAATGAAAGCAAGAGCTGTTCTTTGAAAAGATAAACAAAATTGATAAACCTTTAGCCAGACTCATCAAGGAAAAAAGAGAGGGCCCAAATGATTAAAATCAGAAATAAAACAGAAGTTATAGCTAACACCAGAGAAATACAAAGGATCATAAGAGGTTACCGTGAACAAGTATACACCAGTAAAATGGACAATGTAGAAGAAATGAACATATTCAGAAGAAACAGAAAATATGAACAGACCAAATACCAGTAATGAAATTGAGACAATAATAAAACAACCCCCAACAAACAAAAGTCCAGGACCAGTTATCCTCACAGATGAATTCTACCAAATATTTAGAAAAGAGTTACCACCTATTCTTCTCAAGATATTCCAAAAAATTGCAGAGGAAGAGACACTTCCAAGCTCATTCTATGAGGCCAGCATCACCCTGATACACAAACCTGAAAAGATATCACACACAAAAAGAAAATTTCAGGTCAATATGAACATAAATGTAAAAATCCTCAATAAAATGTTAGCAAACAAATTGAGCAATACATGAAAGGAATCATGAGCCATGATCAAGTAATATTTATCCCAGGGATGCAAGGATGCTTCAATATCTGCAAAACAATCTATGTCATACATTATATTAAGAAACTGAAGATAAAATTCATATAATCCTCTCAATAACTGCAGAAAAGTTTTTGACAAAATTCAACATCCATTTATGATAATAACTCTCCAGAATGTGGGTATAGAGAGAACATTTCTCAACAAAACAAAGGGCATATATGACAACCCACATCATACTCAATGGGGAGAAGCTGAAAGCACTTCCTCTAAGATCAGGAGCAAGACAAGGATGCCCACCCTCACAACTTCTATTTAACATAGTATTGGAAGTCTTAGTCACAGAAATCAGACTAACAAAAGAAATAAAAGGAATGCATATTGAAAAGGAAGAAGTAAAACTGTCAAAATTTGAAGACGATTTGACACTATACGTAGGAAATCCTAAAGACACCACCAAAAAGCTACCAGAACTCAACAATGAATTTGGTAAGGTTTCAGGTTACAAAACTAATATACAGAAATCTGTTGCATTTCTATACACTAAAAACGTAGTATCAGAATAGAAATTATGAAAACAATTCCCTTTATGGTTCCATCAAAAACAGTAAAATACCTAGGAATAAATCTACCTAAGGAGGTACAAGACTTGTACTTTGAAAACTGATGAAAGTAATTGAAGGTGAGACAAACAGATGGATAGACATTTCTCCAAAAAAGGTATACAGATTGCCAACATACACATGAAAGGATGCTCAACATCACTAATCATTGGAGAAATACAAATCAAAACCAAATGAGGTATCACCTCACACCAGTCAGAATGTCCATCATCAAAAAATCTACAAACAATCAATGCTGGAGAGGGTGTGGCGAAGAGGGAACCCTTTTGCACTGTTGGTGGGAATGTAAATTGATAAAGCCACTATGGAGAACAGTATGGAGGTTCCTTAACAAACTAAAAATAGAGCTATCATACGACCCAGCAATCCCACTACTGGTCATATACCCTGAGAAAACCATAATTCAAAAAGAGTCATGCATCACAATGTTCACTGCAGGACTATTTACAATAACCAGGACATGGAAGCAACCTAAGTGTCCATTAACAGATGAATGGATAAAGAAGATGTAGCACATATATACAATGGACTATTACTCAGCCATAAAGAGAAGTGAAATTGAGTTATTTATAGTGAGGTGGATGGACCTAGAGTCTGTCATACAGAGTGAAATATGTCAGAAAGAGAAAAAAAATACATATGATAACAAATATATATGGAATCTAAAGAAAAAAAAAAGGTTGTGAAGAACCTAAGTACAGGACAGGAATAAAGACACAGACATAGAGAATGGACTTGAGGACACGGGGAGGGGGAAGTGTAAGCTGGGACGAAGTGAGAGAGTGACATGGGCATACATACACTACCAAATGTTAAATAGATAGCTAGTGGGAAGCAGCCACATAGCACAGGGAGATCAGCTCGGTTCTTTGTGACCACCTAGAGGGGTGGGATAGGGAGGGTGGGAGGGAGATGCAAGAGGGAGGAGAGGGTGGAGATATGGGGATATAGAATATGTATAGCTGATTCACTTTGTTATGAAGCAGAAACTAACACACCATTGTAAAGCAATTATACTCCAATAAAGAAGTTTAAAAAAGATAGATATAGAAGGTTTGTGGATTAGAAGAATTAATATTGTTAAGATGACCATATTACCCAAGACAATCTACAGACTCAGTGAAATCCCTATCAAAATATCAGTGACATTTTTTCACAGAGCTAGAACAAATAATTCTAAAAGGGCAAGGAAATACAAAAGACCCCAAATAGCCAAAATAATCTTGAGAAAAAAGAACAAACCTGGAGGTATCACACTCCCTGATTTCAAACTATGCTACAAATCTACAGTAATCAAAACAGTATGGTACTGGCATAAACCCACATACATAGATTAATGGAACAGAATAGAGAGCCTAGAAATGAACCCACACTTTTATGGGCAAATAATCTTGCCTATGACAAAATAGGCAAGAGTATACAGTGTGGAAAATACAGCTTCTTCAATAAATGGTGTTGGGAAAACTGAACAGTTACATGCAAAAGTATTAAACTGGACGACTCTCTCACACCATGCACAAAAATAAATTTAAAGTGGATTAAAAACTTAAATGTAAGACCTGAAACCATGAGACTTCTGGAGGAAAACACAGGCTGTGTACTCTTTGACATTAGTCTTAATATAATTATCTCTCCTCAGGTAAGGGAAACAAAAGCAAATATAAACAAATGGGACTACATCAAACTAAAAATCTTTTGCACTGTGAAGAAAATTATCAACAAAATCAAAATTCCATCTACTAACTGGGAGAAAATATTTGCAAATGATGTATCTGATAACAGGTTAAATATGCAAAATATATAAAGAACTCATAAAACTCAACATCAAAAAAAAAAAAAAAAACCAAACCCAAACAACCAGATTGAAAAATAGGCAGAAGCCCTGAATAGACATTTTTCCAGACGGCATACATGTTAAAAGATGTTCAACATCACTAATCATCATGGAAATGTAAATCAAAACTGTAATGAGATATCACCTCACACTTTTCAGAATGGCTATTGTCAAAAAAAATCCACAAATAAGAAATGTTGGCAAGGACATGGAGAAGAGGGAACTCTAGTGCACCATTAGTGGAAATGTAAATTGGTGCAGCCACTATGGAAAACAGTATGGAGTTTCTTCAAAAAACTAAAAATAAAACTACCAAATGATCCAACAATTTCACTCCTGGGATTATGTCTGAATAAAATGAAAATACTAATTCAAAAAGGTACATTCAATATTCATAGAAGCATTATTTACAATAGCCAAGATATGGAAGCAAACTAAGTGTCCATCAACAGATAAATGGATAAAGAAGATGTGATATATATATATACATACACACACACATATGTATGTATACAATGGAATATTACTCAGTCATAAAAAAGAATGAAATATTGCCCTTTGCAACAACATGGATGGACCTGGAGCGAAATAAGTCAGAAAAAGAAAGACAAATACTGAATATTATCACTTGTATGTGGAATATAAAATATTAAACAAGGGATATATGTTTATGTATAGCTGATTCACTTTGTTATACAGCAGAAACTAGCACACCATTTAAAAGCAATTATACTCCAATAAAGATGTTTAAAAAATTAAACCATAGATTGTTCTTTCCATTTTAGTCATTTAGAAAACAGTATTAAACCCAAAATATCCTTCTATGGGACTTTGTTGTGATAGCTGTCTTAAATTCTTTTAGGAGCAACCTAGAATGGAAAGATGTTAACTACTTTGCAAATTAAAATATAAACATAAACTCTGTTTACATATTTCTAGTATTTTATTGTAAAAGCACTCATTTTTAGTAGCCACTTCTTTGTGGCAATGCTACTGCTTCTTTTTGCATCATAATTTATTTGGTGGGGTTTGAGAGGAGCTTCACTGAAGACGGCAGGTGGAGAAGTGAATTCTAATGTAAAGTACTACCTCCTTATAATTTAGGCCTTATCTTCCTAACATTCAAAGCTAAAATAAGGTTTTATAGTCTTAAATCCAATAACATTCTCCTATCAGGAAATATTAAAAAGTATTACTTCAGCAAATGTCTGTAAAAATATTTTGAGCAAGCTTCCATAAGGATACACAAGGATCCCAGGATGTTTGTGCAGGGGCTCAGACCACAACTTACTCCTTCGTGCCTTTGCATAATAACATATATAACAGCAACAATAATAGTAGCAGGACTTACATAATGTTTAACCTGGTGTTAGATAGAGATGTGTGTGTGTATACACATACATATTAAAAATACTACATACATAGTACCTGTATGTTTGTGTGTGTGTATATATATATATATATATATATATATATATATATATATATATACATATGTATGTATGCATATATGTATATATACACAATCCTCACAGTGATGCTTGTGGTATTATTATGCCCATTTAAAAATAAGAAAAGTGAGACCAGATATTTTAAGTAATTTGATCAAAATCATCAGGCTCCAGAGTTTGTACTCTTAACTGCTATGCCATGACCATAGTGTCCACTCAGGTTAGTCCCTAGGGAAGGATATACCAGCTAACTTGCCCTTATACTTCTTTTTGATTAATAATTTATCCCCTGCTGTGTTCATGGCTATGATTTCCCTGGCTCCTGCCACTGCCCCAGAAGTAAGTTTAGGATTGTTTCTTGGTGCTTTCCTTTTTCTAAAAGAAAAATCAGCTACACTATGTGATGGTAAAAATGGCTCAACAGCATCTGTTCTTTTGAATATCAAAGGCCAGTATAGGCAACAACATAACAAAAAATAGACTTGTAAAAATGAACCCACTGGGATACATGGATCTATGGAAATCAATAACTTAGAAAGAACTCATGTGAATATATATATATATATATATATATATATATATATATATATATATTTATTTATTTTTTTAAATGTGGTGATTAGCCAGTGCCACTGTGTTCTTCCTTCAGGGTAAAAGAAAAGCTCTGAGACACCAAAGCATTCCTGCTCTGTCTAGAGTTTAATATATTGCCCTCATGGTTTTCCCCTCAAGGCTTATTAGAAGATAACCAGTGGATGACCCAGATAAACAGACTCCAGAAATTAATTGATAGACTGGAAAAGAAGGTGAGTTCTTCCTTTTCTTTCTTCTCCCTCTTAGTTTTCAGTAGACTATGACTAATTATTCCTTATTGCCCCAATATTCATGTCTGCCTTGATAGAATAGCAACCAGGATCTCCATTATACTGCTTGATAGTTATTTGGGATTTTTGTTAAAGCAAATATAATGTTAATTCTCATTCCCCCATGCCAATCCCTAATTATAGTTAAAATAGGATATAGGGTTTAAAGTTAAATAAATCTACTGCATTGTCTGACTTTTAGGTTATCAATCATGTAAGGTAGCACTGTGCTTGAATGATGCAAATGACAGCTCTTGGGAATGACCTGGTTGATGTCTTGGGAATGTTTCAAAGTGATTCAGGGAAATGGCTGTGTGGTACACTAAAAGATGATATTGCACACTCAACTTCTAGAAATTAGCATCTTAACTGATGACTTTTAGCATGAAAACTACCAAGTTAGCAAGCAAATTAGGATATGATGAGTTCTTCAGAACTATATTTTATGTTTCCAGTTATTGTATTTTTATTGACTAATGCAATTAGTACCAAGTAGTCCTGATATTATAGTTATATTCCACTTAAGCAGCTTTAATGGAAGAGGCTGCTTTTGTTAATCAGTAAGAATATGTGTTTTCTGTGCATGCCAAGCATGAAGGAAGGAACGTTTATGCTTGAGAGAGAGTTTCTCACTTTGAAGAACCCCAGAGTCTTCCTGTAAAAATATTCTATATTCAAAAAATGAGTTAACAGATTTTAAAAAGTATACAGTTGCACAAAACCAAGCTTGTTGTTAATGCTCAGTAGATACTTAGTGACTGACTGAGACATGCCAAAGGAATGGAGCATATATTAAAATCTACAGTTGCTAACCTGAAGCAATGATCACTGAAAGCTGGGAAGGACCTCTTGTGGCAGGAAGGGCTTAAGGGGACTTTAAAAATGATGACAATTAGGAATTTTGAGTGCAAGTAATAGAAATTACCTCTTTAATAAAAAAGAAATCTCTAGAAGGAAATGGGAGTGTTCACAGAATCAACAGACAGTCTAGAGATCTACACTTAGGAAGTCAGTAGACAAGATAAGTCTAGAGATGAAAGTAAGCAAGAAATACCAGTCTCTCAGGTTGTCTCCACTGGAATAAATGAGTTTCAACAATTTCCAGTCTATGGGCATTCTGCTCAAGATTCCACTTTCCAGGAGGGAGAGTCTGGTTTGTCTTGTTATGGTTGCATGCTGGTCTCTTAGATAAGGAAGGAGAGAAAACCTTGGTTAACAGTCAAGTATTAAAATGAGATGAGATCATTCACTGAAGGAAATTGTATTGTCATTAAAATCAGAATAAATGTTAGTCAGCTAACAAACTAATTAGTATTTTCTATGGGAAACTAAATTTTTAGTAAACAGAGAGCTGTTGGAGAGGGCATTCAGGTAAGGTGATGGCATGAGCAAAGGTTAAGTAGACCAACCTGGTTAGAGTCTTCCATTTAGGGACATAGTGACATATAAGATTATATGAATGGATGGGGCTGAATTATGGATGGCCTTAAATAACAGACTAAGGAATTTGGACTTGATCTTGGAAACAACAGGAGGCATTTATTATTTTTCAACTGATAAGTGACATAATAAAAAAGATCCTTTAGATAGAAAATTGGACAGCAAGAATATGAAATGGATTCAAACAAGAAGTTTCAAAGTCAGGGCCACCAAAGCCAGCTATAACAGTGACATTAAAGGGCAGGCTGTAAACCTGAGCCCACTGGGATCAAGTATAGTAAAAGATGGGCCTGGACTAAGTGACTAAAAAGAAAATGGCAAATTTGAAGGACTTGAGGTGAAATTAACAGGACCGTTGAATGGGTATGATGGGTAAAAGGCAGATTAGTTTCAAATAGGAGTCTGAGGATTTGAGCCCAAGTGTCTGAGACAATTATACCACTAACAGACAAGGGAGAGACAGTGAGAGATAATTGGTGAGGTGAGGTGAGGAGGTGAACTGGTTTATTAAATTTCAAGATATAATAGGACATCTAAGTAGAAATACCCAGTCAGATTAGTATTTAAGAAGCCAGGACACAGATTGAGATCTTGAGAGCCATCTCCCAGAGGTGAAACCTCAAGTCCTAAGGATGGGTAAGGTCTCTGAAAAGGATAGAAGAACCACGTCTATAGAGGAAATAACTTTGGAGAGTTCTAGTCCCTCTGCCACCACATCATTGTTCACTAAATTGAAATTGACCACTTATGGGGACAAATAGCATAAACTAAGAGTTTGCTGCAAGTCAACTTTCCTCCTTTCTAATTTCATTAATGGATGTGTGAATTGAGATTTAAATGCTTGATAATAAAAATAGTGACCATACAAATTAGTTTTCCAATGGTGGAAGTCTTGGAAATGCAGGACCCTATTTAAAAACCAAACCTTGTTAAACCATAAGGATTCAGATGTTAAATAAGTTTGGATTCATTTAAGGAATACAAACACCTCTTTTAAAAATGGTTTGGAAGTCCTTAGCAAACCTGTCTTTCTTCTGGTGTCATAAATGTATGTCATTCTTTTTAAAGGGGTAGCTCAAACTCGGGTCATGGCTTTTTTTCCAACTTAAAATCAAAGTATTGTCATGTCTCCTTCTTTTCCTAGGCTTTTTTCTCCCTTCATTCCTATGAAACCATTTCATTATGAAAACAGTGGCTGAGAGGTTTGCTGAAAGTACAATGTGATGGTCTTCAACATGGGGCTCCAGCTGTGTGGGGCTCAGCACGATCTGTCTTAATGAAAGGAGAAGCAGTGCAAGTTGGGTTTTTTTCCAAGACTTGTTCTGTACTGTGCTGAATTAGGTTTTTAGAGGAAAAACTATCCAATTGCCAAACAGAAGCTAAGGGCATATTATATTTTACTGATGGCTGTCTTGTCTCCTCAGTTGTTAGCACTAGGTTTGATCTCCACATTAAAAGGAAATGTACTTACAGTGGAAGCCATACTGTCTTTTCTCACCACTAAGTATCTATGATAAATCTTTCCTGCACTGTAAACCAAGCCCAAGACCATTCGTGTGGGGGAAAAATAACCTTTGAAATTTCTACAAGTTTCTTCAGACATTCCTTTTTACCACTTCAGCTTCTCTGAGTATTTATGGGAATATTGAGATTATATCTAATGTTTTGCTTGAACTCTGCAGAAACCATTTAATCTTCATGAAGTCTTAAGTATACCATCAGATCACAGGATATCCATATTTAAAGGGATATAATTAAGGATGTCACACTCATACAACTTGTTTTAAGCTTTTTACCTTATATTAAAGAAAGTAGAACTGAAAAGAGTGCCTGAATTGTTATTAGGGAAACAGCAGTCAAAGAGATCACTATTGTTACTGTTTCTATATGCAGAGTACTTTTAAAGATTCAATTCACATCTATATGTGTTATATAAGTTTGTCTTCACAGAAGAGCTAGGATTTAAATGGGCATTCATTCAGCCACTTGTTTATTCAACTAACATTTATTGAGTACCCACGTTATGCAAGGTACTATTCTGACAGTGAGAATATAGTAGTGATGAAAACAGGTAAGGTCCTTGGTCTCTGGAGAGACAGACAAACCCCAAGTAAACAAATTCATGAAATGAAGTAATTTCAGATAGTGTAAAGTACTATGAAGAAAATGTAGGACAATGTGATGAAGATGGAGTGTTGGATACTTAAAGTGAGTAATCTGAGAAGGTCACTTTAAGGATGTGATATTTGAGTTGAAGTTAGAAAAATAAGAAAGAGCCAACTAGAGGAAAACCTAGGGATAGAGAATTTAAGGCAGTGGAAATAGTAAAAGTGAATTGCAGATAAGTTAAATAACTTGCATAAAGTTCACCCACAAGAGAACAGCATAGCTAGAGCTATGTAGCTCTGTTATTAACAGGCATACTATTTCAGGCAGTCTGGATTTCTATAACTTTCTATTTATTTCTTATCTATTTGAAGGAATTATTGTGCATAATCCTCACTTGCTTTCCAGTTTTGAGAAATAATTGACATACATCACTATTTAAATTTAAAGCATACAGCATGATGGCTTTATTTACATATAAGGTGAAATAATTACCACAATACATTGGTTAACATCCTTCTTCTCATACAGATACAATAAAAAGGAAAGGAAGGAAAAAGGAAGGGAAAAATGTTTATCTTATTAGGATTTACTCTCTTAACTTTCCTTCATGCCATACAGCAGTGTTAACTATAGTCATCATGTTGTAACATTACATCATTAATACTTATTTATACTATAACTGGAAGTTTGTACCTTTTGACCATCTTCATCCTGTTTCCCTCCTCCCACTCTCTACCTCTGGTAACCAAAAATCTGATCTCTTTTTCTATGAGTTTGGGGTTTTTGTTTCTATTTTTTTTAAATTCCACATATAAATTAAATCATACAGTACAGTATTTGTCTTTCTCTGTCTTATTTCTCTTAGCATAATATCTTCAAGGCTCATCCCTGTAGTCACAAATGGTAGGATTTCCTTGTTTTTTTGTGGCTGAATAATATTCCATTATAAATGTATATATATATTTATTTATTTATTTATTTATATATATATATCACAAGTTCTTTATCCATTCACCCATTGATGGACACTTAGGTTGTTTCCATGTCTTGGTCTCTATAAATAATGCTGGTATGAACATAGGGGTGCAGATATCTTTTCAACTTAGTGTTTTCATTTCCTTTGAATATACTTCCAGAAATGGAATTGCTAGATCATATGGTAGTTCAGTATTTAATTTTTTGAGGAACCTGAGAAAGCCATACTGCTTTCTATAGTGGATGCACCAATTTACAATCTACCACCAATGCACAAGCATTCCCTTTTGCCACATTCTTTCCATCATGTTATCTCTTGTCTTTTTTATGATGTCATTCTAATAGACATGAGTGATATCTCAGTGTGGTTTTAATTTGCTTTTCCCTAATGAGTAGTGATGTTGATCATCTTTTCATATACATGTTGACCTTTCATATATCTTCTTTGGAGAAATGTCTATTCAAGTCCTTTGCCCATTTTTTTTTTTTTTTTTTTTGCTATTGAGTTATATGAGTTCTTTATGTATTTTGAAACTTAACCCTTATCAGATATATGGTTTTCAAATATTATGTTCCCATTCCAAAGTTTGTCTTTTCACTTTATTGATGTTGTTTTTTCTTGTTGTTGTTTACTGTGCAGAAGCTTTTTAGTTTGATGTAATCCCACTTGTTTATTTTTTATTTATTTGTTTGTGCTTTAGGTGACATATCCAAAAATCATTACCAAGAATCATGTCAGGGAGCTTTATTACTATGTTTTCTTCTAGGAGTTTCATGGTTTCAGGTCTTACATTTAAGTTCTTAGTCCATTTTGAGTTAATTTTGTGAGGGGTGTAAGATATGTGTCCAATTTCATTCTTTTACATGTGAATATCCAATTATCCCAGAATCATTTATTAAAAAGACTTTCTTTTCTCCACTGAGTATTCTTCCCTATTAAATATTAGTGGATTGTATATGCTTGGTCTTATTTCTGGGCTCTCAATTCTATTCCATGAGTCTTTTGTGTGTTATTATGCTAGTAGCATTCTGTTTGATGGCTTTAGCTTCATAGTATAACTTGAAATCAGGAAGTGTGATCTCTCCTGATCTTTTCTTCTTTCTCAGCATTTCTTTGGCTATTCAGGGCTTTTTATGGTTCATATAACTTTTAGGAGTGTTTTTTCTACTTCTGTAAAAGATGCCATTGGAATCTAGATAGGGATTTTATTGAATCTATAGATGGTTCTTGGTAATATTGATGTTTTATCAATATTAATTCTTCCAAGTCATGAATACAGAATACCCTTCTACTTATTTGTATTTTTGTATTTTCTTTGATTTTTTTCATCAATGTCTTTCAGTCTTCAGAGCAGAGAAATTTCACTTGCTTAGTTAAATTTATTCCTAAGTATTTTATTTTTTATGCTATTGTAAATAGGATTGATTTCTTTATTTTTTTTTCAGAAAATTCACTGTTAGCATATAGAAATGCTACTGATTTTTGTATGTTAATTTCATATCTTGAAACTTTACTGAATTCCTTGATTATATCTGACAGTTTTTTTTTGTTGTTGCCTCTTTAGGATTTTTGTGTATAAAACCAAGCCATCTGCAAATAGAGATGGTTTTACTTCTTCATTTACTTTTATTTCTCTTTCTTGCCTGATTTCTCTAGGTAGGATTTCTAGTATTATTTTGAATAGGAGTGGTGAGAGTAGACAAATAGACACCCTTGTCTTACTCCTGAACCTTAGAGGAAAAGGTTTCACCCTTTCACCATTAGTATGATGTTGAAGAAGCTGTTGGCTTGTCATATATGACTTTTATTATGTTGAGATATGTTCCTTTTATGACTTTTTGTTAAAGGTTTTTATTATGAATTTATGTTAAATTTTATCAAATGATTTTTCTGTGTCTATTGAGATGATTATATGATTTTTTTCTTTCGTTAAGGTGATGTATCACATATCATATGTTGAACCATCCTTGCATCCCAGAGATAAATCCCACTTGATCATGATAAATGATCCTTTTAATATGCTGCTGAATTTGGTTTGCTAGTATTTTATTGAAATTTTTGCATCTATAATTATCAGGGGTATTGACCTGTAGCTCTCATTTCTACTAGTGTCCTTTTCTGGTTTTAGTCTCATGGTAATGCTGGCCTCACAAAACGAATTTAGGAGTACTCTCTCCTCTTCTATTTCTGGAAAAATTTGAGAAGCAGTGGTGTTAATTCTTCTTTAAATGTTTGGTAAAATTCACTAGTGAAGCCATCTGGTCCTGGACTTTTGTTTGTTGGGAGGTTTTTGAGTAATGATTCAATCCCTTTCCTAGTAAATGGTCTATTCAGATTTTATATTTCTTCCTAATTCAGTCTTGGTAAATGATATGTTTCTAAGAATTTTTCCATTTATTCTAGGTTGTCCAGTTTGTTAGCATATAGTTGGCTGTTATGATCCTTTGAATTCTGTGGTATCAGTTATAATGTCTGCTTTTGCAATTATAATTTTGTTGATTTGTGTCCTTTCTCTTTTTTCCTTGCTTAGTCTAGCTAAGGGTTTGTCAATTTTTCTTATCTTTTCAAAGAACCAACTCTTAGTTTGGATAATATTTCCAATTGTTTTTCTGTTCTCTATTTCATTTATTTCTGTTCTAATCTTTATTATTTTATTTCTTCTGTTAACTTTGTGTTCTGATCTTCTTTTTCCAGTTTTTGAAGCTGTAGAGTTAGGTTGTTTATTTGGGATCTTTCTTACTTCTTAAGTAGGTGTTTATTGCTATGAACCTGCCTCTTAGAACTGCTTTTGCTGCATCCCACAGGTTCTGGTGTGTTTCATTTTCACTTTTATTTGTCTCAAAACTTTTATTTCCGGGCTTCCCTGGTGGCGCAGTGGTTGAGAGTCCGCCTGACAATGCAGGAGACGCGGGTTCGTGCCCCGGTCCGGGAAGATCCCACATGCCACGGAGCGGCTGGGCCCGTGAGCCATGGCCGCTAAGCCTGCGCGTCCGGAGCCTGTGCTCCGCAACCGGAGAGTCCACAACATTGAGAGGCCCGTGTACCGCAAAAAAAAAAAAAAAAAAAAAAAACCACTTTTATTTCCTCTTTAACTTCTTCTTTGATCCATTGGTTGTTTACAACGGTGTTGTTTAATTTCCTTGTTTTCATGAATTTTTCAGTTTTCTTCTTATTATTGATTCCTACTTTCATGCCATTGTGGTCACAGAAGATACTTGGTATGATTTTAGTCTTCTTTAATTGCTAAGGCTTGATTCATGACCTAACATATGGTCTATTGTAGAATTTTGTTGTACACTTGAGAAGAATATATATTCTGCTATTGAGAGATAGAATGTTCTATATATGCATATTAGGATCATTTAGTCTTTAATGTTCTTCAAATCTGTTGTTTTACTACTGATTCTCTGTCTGCATGAAACGTCCATTGACAGATGAATGGATAAAGAAGATGTGATACATATATACAATGGAATATTACTCAGCCATAAAAAGGAACAAAATTGGGTCATTTGTAGAGATGTGGATGGAACTAGAGTTGGTCATACAGAGTGAAATGAGTCAGAAAGAGAAAAACAAACACTGTATATAAATGCATATATGTGGAATCTAGAAAAATCATACAGATGAATCTATTTGCAGGGCAGAAATAGAGACACAGACATAGAGAATGGACGTGTGGGCATGGGGTGGGGGAAGGGGAGGGTGGGATGAATTGGGAGATTAGGATTGACATTTATACACTACCATGTGTAAAATAGATAGCTAGTGGGAACCAGCTGTATAACACAGGGACCTCAGCTCTTTGCTCTGTGGTGACCTAGATGGGTGGGACTGGGGGTGGGGGAATGGGAAGGAGTTCCAAGAGGGAGGGCATGTACGTATACTTATAGTTGATTCACCTCGTTGTACAGCAGAAAGTAACACAACATTGTAAAGCAATTATACTCCAATAAAATAAATAAATAAATAAAATAAAAGTAGGGTAATAAAGCCCCCAAGTAGTACTGTATTACTGTCTATTTTTCCTTTTAGCTCTGTCAGTTGACTTTATATATTTAGGCACTCCAATGTTGGGTGCATAAATATTTACAGTTGTTATATCTTCTTGATATATTGATTTTTTCATCATTATATATTGACATCCTTTGTCTTTATTCACCATTTTCCGTTTAGTCAATTTTGTCCAAGTATAGCTACCTCTGCTTTTTGTTGTTATTATTTGCTTGAAATGTCTCTTTCCATCCCTTAACTCTCAGTCTATATGTGCCTTTAAGGCTAAAGTAAGACTCCTGTAGGCAGCATATTATTAGATCTTGCTTTTTTAAAATTCATTCAGCCATTCAATGTCTGTTCTTTTTTTATCAGATTATAATTGCTTTATAATGTTGTGATAGTTTCTGCTGTACAATGAAGTGAATCAGCTATATGTATACACATATGACCTCCCTCTTGGACCTGCCTCTCACCACCCCATCCCACCCATCTAGGTCATCATAGAGCAAAGAGCTGAGCTCCCTGTGCTATAAAGCAGGTTCCCACTAGCTATCTATTTTACACATGGTAGAGTATATTTGTCAATCCTAATCTCCTAATTCATCCCACCCTCCCCTTTCCCCACTTGGTGTCCATACATTTGTTCTCTACATCTGTGTCTCTATTTCTGACTTGCAAAACAGTTCATCTGTACCATTTTTCTAGATTCCACAGATATGCATTAATATACAATATTTGTTTTCCCCTTTCTGACTTACTTCGCCCTTTATGACAGACTCTAGGTCCATCCGCATCTCTACAAATGACCCAATTTCATTCCTTTTTATGACTGGGTAATATGCCATTGTATATATGTACCACATCTTCTTTATCAATTCATCTGTTCTCCAAAGTGGCTGAATCCATTTACATTCCCACCAACATTGCAAGAGGGTGCCCTTTCCTCCACACCATCTCCAGCATTTATTGTTTGTAGATTTATTGATGATGGTCATTCTAACCAGTGAGAGGTGATACCTCACTGTAATACTGATTTGCATTTCTCTAATAATTAGTGAGGTTGAGCATCTTTTCATGTGCCTCTTGGCCATCTGTATGTCTTCTTTGGAGAAATGTCTATTTAGGTCTTCTGCCCATTTTTTGATTGGGTTGTTTGTTTGTTTTATATTGAGCTCCATGAGCTGTTTGTATATATTGGAGATTAATCCTTTGTCTGTTGTTTCATTTGCAAATATTTTCTCCCATTCTGAGGGCTGTCTTTTTGTACTGTTTATTGTCTTTGCTGTGCAAAAGTTTTTAAGTTCAGTTAGGTCCCATTTGTTTATATTTGTTTTTATTTTCATTACTTTAGGAGGTGGTCAAAAAATATCTTGCTGTGGTTTATGTCAGGGAATGTTTTTCCTATGTTTTCCTCTAAGAGTTTTATAGTGTCTGGTCTTATATTTAGGTCTTTAATCCATTTTGAGTGTATTTTTGTGTATGGTGTAAGGGAGTGGTCTAACTTCATTATTTTACATGTAGCTGTTCAGTTTTCCCACCCCCACTTATTGAAGAGACTTTCTTTTCTCCATTGTATATTCTTGCCTCCTTTGCCACAGATTAGGTGACCATAGGTGCATTGGTTTATCTCTGGGCTTTCTATCCTGTAGAAATTCATCTATATTTGAATTCATTTGTATTTGAATTTTTGTGCCAGCACCATACTGTCTTGATTACTGTAGCTTTGTTGTATAGTCTGAAGTCAGGGAGCTGATTCCTCCAGCTCCAGTTTTCGTTCTCAAGATTGGTTTGGCTTTTCAGGGTCTTTTGTGTTTCCATACAGGTTGTAAAATTTTATGTTCTATTCTGTGAAGAATGCCATTGGCAATTTGATAGGGACTGCGTTGAATCTGTACATTGCTTTGGGTAGTACAGTTACTTTCACAATATTGATCCTTCCAATCTAAGAACATGGTATATTTCTCCATCTGTTTATGTCCTTTTTGATTTCTTACAACAGTGTTTCATAGTTTTCTGACAACAGGCCTTTTGCCTCATCAGGTAGGTTTATTTCTAGGTATTTTATCCTTTTTGTTGTGATGGTAAGTGGGAGTGTTTCCTTAATTTCTGTTTATGATTTTTCATTGTTAGTGTATGGGAATGCAAGAGATTTCTGTGCATCAATTTTGTATCCTGCACTTTACCAAATTCATTGATTAGCTCTAGTAGTTTTCTCGTGGCATCTTTAAGATTTTCTATGTAGAGTATCATGTTATCTGCAAACAGTGAGAGTTTTACTTCTTCTTTTCCAATTCATATTACTTTTATTTCTTTTTCTTCTCTGATTGCCATGCTAGGACTTCCAAAACTATGTTGAATAAGAGTAGTGAGAGTGGATATCCTTGTCTTGTTCCTGATCTTAGAGGAAATTATTTCAGTTTTTCACCATTGAGAATGATATTGGCTGTGGGTTTGTCATATATGGCCTTTATTGTGTTGAGGTAGGTTCCCTCTATGCCCACTTTCTGGAGAGTTTTTATCATAAATGAGTATTGAATTTTTTCACAAGTTTTTTCTACATCTATTGAGATGATCATATGGTTTTCATTCTTTAATTTGTTAATATGGTGTATCACATTGATTTGCATACATTGAAGAATCCTTGCATTCCTGGGATAAATCCCACTTGATCATGGTGTATGATCCTTTTAATATGTTGTTGGATTCTGTTTGCTAGTATTTTGTTCAGGATTTTTGTGTCTATGTTTACCAGTGATATTGGTCTGTAATTTTTTTGTGTGATCTCTTTTTCAGGTTTTGGTATCAGGGTGATGGTGGCTTCCTTGAGCAAGTTTGGACATGCTCCTCCCTCTGCAATTATTTTGAAAGAGTTTAAGAATGATAGTTGATCACTCTTCTCTCAATGTTTGATAGAATTTGCCTATGTAGCCATCTGGTCCTGGACTTTTGTTTGTTGGAAAGTTTTTAATTACAGTTTCAGCTTCATTACTTGTGATTAGTTTGTTTATATTTTCTAATTCTTCCTTGTTCAGGCTTGGAAAGTTGTACCTTTCCAAGAATTTGTCCATTTCTTCCAGGTTGTCCATTTTATTGGCATAGAGTTGCTTGTAGTAATCTCTTATGATCCTTTGTATTTCTGCAGTGTCTGTTGTAATTTCTCCTTTTTCATTTCTAATTTTATTGATTTGAGTCCTCTCCCTTTTTGTCTTATTGAATCTGGCTATAGGGTTATCAATTTCATTTTCTCAAAGAAGTAACTTTTAGTTTTATTGATCTTTACTATTGTTTTCTTCATTTCTATTTCATTTATGCCTGCTCTGATCTTTATGATTTCTTTCCATCTACTAACATTGAGTTTTGTTTGTTCTTCTTTCTCTAATGGCTTTAGGTGTAATGTTAGATTGTTTATTTGAGATTTTTCTTGTTTCATGAGGTAGGATTGTATTGCTATAAACTTCCCTCTTAGAACTGCTTTTGCTGAATTCCATAGTTTTTGGGTTGTTGTGTTTTCATTGTCATTTGTTTCTGTTTATTTTTTAATTTCCTCTTTGATGTCTTCAGTGATCTCTTAGTTATTTAGCAGCACAATGTTTAGCCTCTGTGTGTTTGTTAATTTTTTTTTCCTGTAATTGATTTCTAATCTCATAGCATTGTGGTTGAAAAAGATGCTTGATATGATTTCAATTTTCTTAAAATTTCCAAGGCTTGATATGTGATATATCCTGGAGAATTGTGTGCATTTGAGAAGAAAGTGTATTCTGCTGCTTTCAGGTGGAATGTCCTAGAAATATCAATTAAATCTATCTGGTCTACTGTGTCATTTAAACTTTTTGTTTCCTTACTTATTTTTTGTCTGGAAGATCTGTCCATTGGTGTAAGTGAGTGTTAAAGTTCCCCACTATTATTGTGTTACTGTTGATTTCCCCTTTTATGGCTGTTAGCCTTTGCTTTATATATTGAGGTGCTCCTATGTTGGGTACATAAATGTTTATAATTTTATATCTTCTTGGACTGATCACTTGATCATTATCTAGTGTCCTTCCTTATCTCTTGTAACAGTCTTTATTTTAAAATCTATTTTATCTGACATGAGTATTGCTACTCCAGCCTTATTTTGATTTCCATTTGCATGGAATATCTTTTTCCATCCCCTCATTTTCAGTGTGTTTGTGTCTCTAGGTCTAAAGTGGGTCTCTTGTAGACAGCATGGGTCTTGTTTTTGTATCCATTCATGTAGTCTGTGTCTTTTGGTTGGAGCATTTAATCCATTTACATTTAAGGTAATTATCAATATGTATGCTCCTATTACCAATTTCTTAATTGTTTTGGATTTGTTTTTGTATGTCTTTTCCTTCTCTTGTGTTTCCTGCCTGGAGACGTTCTTTTAGTGTTTGTTGTAAAGCTGGTTTGGTGGTGCTAAATTCTCTTAACTTTTGCTTGTCTGTAAAGTTTTTGATTTCTCCTTCGAATCTGAATAAGATCCTTACTGGGTAGAGTAATTTTTGTTGTACGTTTTTCCCTTTTATAACTTTAAATATATCCTGCCACTCCCTTCTGACCTGCAGTGTTTCTCCTGAAAACTCTGCTGATAACCTTATGGGGATTCCCTTGTATGTTTTTTGTTGCATTTCCCTTGCTGCTTTCAATATTTTTTCTTTGCATTTAATTTTTGTTAGTTTAATTAATATGTGTCTTTTTATGTTTTTCTTAAGGTTTATACTGTTTGGGACTCTCTGCACTTCCTGCACTTGGGTGGTTATTTCCTTTCCATGTTAGGGAAGTTTTTTACTATAATCTCCAAATATTTTCTCATATCCTTTCTCTTTCTCTTCTTCTTTTAGGACTCCTATAATTCGAATGTTGGTGCATTTAATTTTGTCCCAGAAGTCTCTGAGACTGTCCTCAATTCTCTTCATTCTTTGTTCTTTATTCTGCTCCTCAGCAGTTATTTCCACCATTATGTCTTCCAGCTCACTTATTCCTTCTTTTGCCTCAATTATTCTGCTATTGATTCCTTCTAGTGTATTTTTCATTTCAGTTATTGTGTTGTTCATCACTGTTTGCTTGTTTTTTAGTTCTTCTATGTCTTTGTTCAACATTTCTTGTATTTTCTCAATTCATGCCTCCATTATATTTTTGAGATTTTAGATCATCTTTACTGTCATTACTGTGAATTCTTTGACAGGTAGGTTGTCTATTTCCTCTTCATGGTCTTCTAGGTTTTTCCCTTGCTCCTTCATCTGTAACATAACTTTTGCTGTCTCATTTTTTTGATGGGTGGGGCTATGATCCTGTCATACAGGTTGATTTCCCTGGGGCTTTCCACACTGGAGTTTGCAGGCAGTTGCGTAGAGCCAGGTCTTGATGCCGAGATGAGGATCTCTGGGAGAATTCACTCAGATTAATATTCCCTGGGGTCTGAGGTTCTCTTTCAGTTTGGTGGTTTGGACTCAGTGGTCCTACCACAGGAGCTCAGGTCTGACCCCTGGCCTGTGAACCAAGATCCAACAAGACAAGGAGTGCAGCAAGAAAAGAAAAAACAAATGAGCAGAACAATAAGAATAAAAAATAAAATAAAACTAGAAAAATATATTAGAAAAAATAAAAATATAAATGAAACAACACCCAAAGGGGGCGGGGCTTTGGCAGGGGTGGGGCTTAAGTGGAACAGGGTTTAGGTGGCGGTGGAGGCTAGTCTCAGAATCCACACAGCTGGAAAAGGTCTTAGGGTTTTGGGGGGCAGGGTTTAGTCTCAGCATGGTCCATTCTATCTCTTTTCTTTGGAGAATTTAATTCACTTACGTTTAAAGTAGTTATTGATAAGTAAGGACTTACTATTGCCATTTTGTTAATTGTTTTCTGGTTGTTTTGTATATTACTGTGCCTTGTTTCTCATGCTGTTGTCTTTTTGTGTGTGTGTTTGATGTCTTTTGGTATCAGTATGCTTTGATTTCTTTATCATATTCTTTGTGTAATTTCTACAAGATTTTCACTTGTGGTTACCATGAGGTTTACATAAAATATAACATATAAAATATAACATATATTTTAAACTGATAACAACTTGACTTCAATAGAATTTGTAAACTTTTACCTCCACCTCACTTTTTAGGTTATTGCTGTTATAATGTACATGTTTTTATATTATGTAACTGACAACAGATTACTACAGTTATGGTTATTTTTGCTATGCTCTTTTATTTTATAAGTTTTAAACAAAAGTTAACTGAATTATGCATCACTATTACCATATTGCAGAAATAATTACTATATACTTATTACCAGTGAGATTTACACTACCTTTTTATGATGTTATTAACATTCTTTCACGTCCACTCAAAGAACTGCCTTTAGCATTTCTTGTAAGGCAGGTCTGGTGGTAAACTCTCTCAGCTTTTGTTTGTTCAGTGAAGTCTTTATTCTTCCTTTGTTTCTGAAAGAAAACTTCACCAAGTATAGAATTCTTAGTCAACAGTTTTTTTTTTTTTTCAATATTTCTAATATGTCATCCCATTCTCTCCTGGTCAGAAAAGTTCTGCTGATAATCTTATGGGAGTTCCCTTGTATGTGACTTCTCTCTTTGCTCTTGCTGCCCTTACAGTTCTTTTGTCTTTGACTTTTGACAATTTAATTAATGTGTCTCGGAGTAGCCCTATTTAGATTCAATCTATTTGAAGTCCTTTGGGCCTCATGGATCTAGATGTTCATATCTCTCCCAAAATTTAGAAAGTTTTCAGACATTATTCCTTTAAATAGGCATTCTGTCTCTTTCTCTTTCTCTTCTTCTGCAATTCCCATGATGTGAATACTTTTTCCTTTTCAGTGTCTCCCAAATTCCCATAGGTTTCCTTCACTCTTTTTCATTCTTTTTTATTTTTTCTCCTCTTCCTGGGTAACTTCCAATGTTGTGTCCTCCAGGTCACTGGTTCTTCTGCATGGTTGAGTCTACTTCTGAAATTCTCTATTGAATTTTTCAGTTCACTTGTTGTATTTTTCATCTCTAGGAGTTTTGTTTATTTTGGTTTGTTTTTTGATTGTTGTTGTTTCCTTGTCAAACTTCTCATTATATTCGTGCTTTGTTTTTCAAATTTTGTGTAGCTGTCTGTTTTTTCTTGCAGTTCCTTAAGAGGAATTTCCTTAAGAGGATTTTATTGAATTCTTTCTCTGGAATTTCATAGGTGTTCATTTTTAGGGCCAGTTATTGAAGTTGTATTAGTTTCCTTTGGTGATGTCATATTTACCTGATTTTTCATAATCTTCGATTCCTTACATTGATATTTGTGCATTTGAGTAATTGGGTTCCTCTTCCAGACTCTACAGGTTGGCTTTGGCAGAGACATTTCTTCAGTAGTGAGCTCAGTTTGGGTTTTGGGGTATGTCTGCTGGTAATGTTTTTGGGCAGGTGGGGCCTGCTATTATGCTTTATTGGGGGCAGGGCAATTGTTTCATCTCTGAGGATAGGGATAGGGGTTGTGCCACTGGCTAAGAACTGTTGGATAGTACTACTGGCTTGGTTCCCTACACAAGTGAGGCTGTAGGATGGGCTCCATGGTTGCCTGGATTCTCTGGTCAGACTTACTAGATGGTTGGGACTGGTTATTATATCCAGTAGTAAACGGGACTTCTGTGCCCTGGCATGGAAGCAGTACAGGACCCAGGGCCTATACAGCTCATTGTTTGGGGGCCGAAGCCAGTCCATAGTGTGCACTGACTTCCCTGGTCAGGTGAGGCCACTGGTTTTGCTCTGCAGATGGGGGAAGCCATGGTCTGTGCTCTCTTTTCAAGTGTCACTGCATATAGGGGTGTTGAATGAGCTGTGTAGCTTCCTGTGTGCTCTAGTTAGGTTCCCTGCTTGGACATGTTGGAGGCTGTACTTGGTGATGAAAAGGGCTATGAATTAGAATACTTGCCTGCATGTAACAGGACAAGCAGCTCTAAAGCTGGTGAAGCTCTGTTGTTTTAACTCAAGCCAACCCACACCCCAAGTTCCCTGACCGAACATAGCTGCTGGCTTTGCTCTGCAAACTATTGTCTCTGCCTGCTTCTCAGCTCAAGTGCCACTGGGATGCACAGCTTCCAGGAGTTATCACCAGCCCTTATGGTGAGATGGGGTCAGAAGACACTCTCCACAGCAGGTGGGGCTGTGTCTCACCGCCCCTGTCTAGGCAAGAAGGGGAGGTTTAGCTCCAGGCTATTCTCAGTTTACCAAATAAGGTCTCAGATAGGGAGATGCAAGGACCTACCCTCAGTTTTGGCTATGAATTAATCCATCTGCTTGTGTATAGCATGGGAACATTCCACACCTGCTACTGGTTTTGCTTCGTGGGTAATCAGCTTTGCTCACCCACCTCTTGGCTTGAGCACTGCTGGGCCACACTGCTTCCAGGAGTTATTGCCAAATCCTCTGGTAAGATCGGCCTGGAAGACACTCACCATAATGAGTGGGAATATGATTCAGCTCCTTGCTTGGCTGTGAGCAAACTGGGCTCCAGGGCCAACAAAACTCCTCCTTTGAAGATCCGAATCAGGCAGATCTGCTCTCCTCCAAGTTCCCAGCTTGGTTCTGCAGATAAGCAAAGCTGCTGGTTGGGTTCTGCTACTTGGGCACTGCAGTATGAGCTTGGTCTGCCAAGATCCGTGTGCTGGTTGTTGCAAGCCCCTCCCCTCTTCTCTGTCACAGTCAGATTCCCTGTGGTTGAGCCCCACAGATTTCCCATCTTTATGGTACAAGATCAGAGTAGGGGCTTTCACAAAATGACTCACAATACTGGGTGGGGCTAGTTGTCTCTCCTGGGATCTCTTTTCCCACTGAGGGAACCAGAGGCTCAGGGAAGATCTGCCCAGGTGGTGCTGTGCTGACCTGGTGATGGGGCAATGCTGTCAACGTATAGCCACTTCTCTTACCTTCTAATGAAGTCCGTCTTGATCTCTGTGGTACAGGAGGTTGCTTCAGCCTTGTTTTAGGATTCCCTCAGAGGTGTCTTGTTCTCAACAGTTGTTAGTTGTTGTTCTTGTGGGGGGGAGCCAAGCCTGGAACAACGTATGTCGCCATTTTGGTGATGTCACTCTCTAGAATATATATTCTTAGAATGAAGTCCTCAGATATTACGTTCTTGGTTTCAATGGAGCCATTAGCATTATACATTGATCACTGCAGAAAACTCTAAGGTCTTTTTGGTAACCCTTCATTTTTAACAAATATCAGTAGTGGTTTCATTTGCTTTTTATTTCACTTCTTAGCAAAGCAAAATTAGAGCTAGAGTGTAAATGTCTATCATGATATCTCAAATATATTGCCATATAACCACAGCAAAAGAAATCAGCCTAGTCATCCTAACTTTTCCTTTTTACTGTTTCTATCCTTTCCCTCTCTGCTTTAATGAACCTTCTCTCCACTTTGTTCTCTTTTAATGGCATCAGTGATGTACACTCAAAGTAATAACAAATTGAACACATCTGAAATGGCTCTTTACACTTGATATAATAGGTAAAAGAATCTTTATTGGAACAGTCCCCTTTAAAAAATCAGAATTATTTCATCTCCTTTCAGATCATGAAGTTCCTTTGGTTTAATATTAGCCAAAAAAGTGCTACCATTCAAATATATGATGTTTTGTTTAATTAACTAATTTCTTGTTTTCTACCCATTTCTTACTCTAACCAAAGGATCTTAAACTTGAACCTCTAGAAGAAGTTATTGAAGGGAATACTAAACCTGTAAGTACTTTCCCTAGGTCAAAATTTTAGAAATGTGTACATGAAAACATAATTTAATTTCTTCAAAATTAGTTACTATCTCTGTGAAAATTTTAAAAAAATAATACATGGGCATATTTCATTATGTATGGCTAAGTAGGATTTTCTAAATTGTGATTTGTGGAAAACTAATGCTTACTTCACAGGGGTTTTCTGAAAGCACCTGTTATGTAATATGTGAAAATTGAAATTTTTATGCATGTATAAATCAATGAGTTATTGAATAATTGAATGAATATGACTGGCAGAGAAGGGCAACATTCAAATTGTATCATAAACTAGGCTGAAGGGTACACCTGAGCTGAAACTTCGTCCTATTAATTATTGTATTTTCAGCACATAGCCCAGGGACAAGATGCTCAGAAATCATTTTCCAAAGAAAAAAATTGATGTTTAGAGAAAAGTGAACATTTATGCTCGTAGGGAAAATATACGCATCCAGAAGGGTGGCAATTGATGGAGACTGAAAGAAAATGGACAAAGTGATCCTAATAGGTTCATTATATGCAACAAAAAAGAAATTAATGTATAAATTAACTAATTGAAAAGCAACACATACCATGCTTTATTATTTTATTTTATTTTGAGGCAAATATTTATAGCACATACTGCTTTGGGAAATTGGATGTTTGCATTTACATTTAGTGGAAATTTGGATTTTAAAATATTGGCTATCTACAGAAAATCACTTTTTTCTTAATACCTTAAATATATTATATATTGTATAGATCTTGTAGGATCAGTCACATTTACATGAAACAAGGATATGAAATACCTTCCATCTCTGTATCATGTACTTATTCTACAGGCACTGCTTGTGTGATAGAAGGTGAGACTCACCTGCATGTCAGCTCCTGTTCATCTGTCCAAACTCACAGCACAAAGGATATTTTCATAGAGGGAGCTTTTTCTCAGAAAAGTTTAATAATGGCTGTTGTGATTAGAATCCTATAGATGTAGACACATTCCCTAGCTATACTACATATTCCATGCTTTTATTACTCCAAAGACAGGGATGTGGTCTGTGTTAATTTATCAGGCACCCAGAATTTTAAAATGATAAGTTTGGGTACGAAGGTGAGGGGAGAGGGGTGTTGAGCACAGATATTATGCAGGTCTGTGCAGTCCCATAAGCACAGGATTATGATCTTGAGGTCTTGCATCTGTGTCGTCTCTTAGGTTTGCATGTAGAGAAAACTACACTCCAGTCAAGAAAAATGAACATAATTTTTCTAATGTTAGAGAGATTATTGTCTATTCTTAAATAGTTTCTTAATGTAAGTATTCTCTCTCACTAGCTGTGAAGGAGAAAAGTTTCTAAGGATTGTTTATGAAAAGTGACAGACTTTTCCATTCTCTGGTCCCTGATAGAAAAAAGAGATCTATTTTAAGAGATCTATCAACCCATGCAGCATTGCCAAATCAATAGTTCATGGAAGTCCTTTAGAGAAAAAGAACTGGGCAAGGTAGTTCGATAGTCAATATTATTTAAAAGCAGGAAAGAATATTCTTTAACTATTTTTAACCATATGTAAAAGTAAAAGAATTATACTCTTTGGGAATACATACATAGTAATAGTCTGGGCTGGTTTGTTTTTTCATATTTGTCATCAAATTTGTATTTTTTACTAGTGGAAGTATATGTATCACTATCAATTCCTATAAAACTTCTATGTTCAGAATGACAAAAACAATTTTTCACTGTTATTTCACAGCTAGCATACATAATTGTATGTTACTTTTCGATCAGTGATTTATGCTGGTGACAAAAACCAATTTTAGAATTCATTGACTAGAGATGTATTTTTCCTTTTCCATTAATGAATACATGAGAACTTTGAAAAATAAATCCTACATCAGAATGTAAAAAATAAATTTTTATTATATACTTATTTTTAAAAGTTAATCTCTATTGAGCCTTTGCTATGTGCAAGTGTTGTGTTAAACCCACTCATATGTAACCCAATCTTCACAATAGCCATATGAGGTGGTGCTGTTATTAGCTCCATTTTACAGGTGAAGAAATTAAGTTGTAAAAAGGTTTAAATACCACAGCTGAACTCCAGAAGTTCTATGCCAGACCTACACTACTCACCACACTGTAATACTCCAACTCTAGTGTTTGGTGCACTTTGGGAAGTAGAGTTGCTTTTGCTAGTGGTGGCAGCAGTGGCCTTAGAGTCTCATTCTCATCTCTGGGTTCCGTGCTGATAGCCGTGGCTCGCTCCTGTCTCTGGAGCTCCTTTAAGTGGCCTTCTTAATACCCTCTCCTCATGCACCAGGAAACAAAGAGGGAAGAAAAAGTCTCTTGCCTCTTCGGCAGGTCCAGACTTCTCCCGGACACCCTCCCAGCTAGCCATGGTGCATTAATCCCTTCAGGCTGTGTTCGCCCCGCCAATCCTCTCCCTGGGATCCCACCAAAGCCCGAGCCTCAGTTCCCAGGCCCCACCTGTCCCAGCGGGTAAACAGACAAGCCTCTCGGGCTGGTGAGTGCTGGTCGACATCGATCCTCTGTGAAGAAATCTCTCCGCTTTGCCCTCTGCACCCCTGTGGCTGCGCTCTCCTCCACTGCTCCGAAGCTTCCCCCCCCTCTGCCACCTGCAGTCTCCGCCTGTGAAGGGGCTTCTAGTGGGCTTTCCTCCTTCACAGCTCCCTCCCACTGGTGCAGGTTACGTCCCTATTCTTTTGTCTCTGTTTATTCTTTATTCTTTTGACCTACCCAGGTATGTGGGGGAGTTTCTTGCCTTTTAGGAATTCTGAGGTCTTCTGCCAGCGTTCAGTGGGTGTTCGTAGGAGCTGTTCCATGTGTAGATGTATTTCTGATGTATCTGTGGGAGGAAGGTGATCTCCGCATCTCACTCTTCCACCATCTTCTCAGCTCCACTTCTAGTCTTTGTTTTAAAGTCTATTTTGTCTAATATGATAATTGCTACTCCAGCTTTCGTTTGATATCTATTTGCATGTAATATCTTTTTCCATCCCCTCACTTTCAGTCTCTATGTGTCCCTAGGTCTGAAGTGGGTCTCCTATTGACAGCATATATACGGGTCTTCTTTTTGTGTCCATTCAGCCAATCTATGTCTTTTGATTGGAGCATTTAATCCATTTAAATTTAAGGTAACTATCGATATGTATGTTCCTATTACCATTTTCTTAGTTGTTTTGGGTTTGTTTCTGTAGCTCTTTTCCTTCTCTTGTGTTTCCTGCCTAGAGAAGTTCCTTTAGCATTTGTTGTAAAGCTGATTTGGTGGTACTGAATTCTCTTAGCTTTTGCTTGTCTGTAAAGGTTTTAATTTCACTATCAAATCTGAATGAGGTCCTTGCTGGGTAGAGTAATCTTGGTTGTAAATTTTTCTTCTTCCACTTTAAATATGTCCTGCCACTCCCTTCTGGCTTGCAGTTTCTGCTGAAAGATCAGCTGTTAACCTTATGGGGATTCCCTTGTATGTTATTTGTTGTATTTCTCTTGCTGCTTTTATTATGTTTTCTTTGTATTTAACTTTTGATAGTTTGATTAATATGTGTCTTGGCATGTTTCTCCTTGGATTTATCCTGTATGGAACTCTCTGCACTTCCTGGACTTGGTTAACTATTTCCTTTCCCATATTAGGCTAGCTTTCAACTATAATCTATTCAAATATTTTCTCAGTCCCTTTCTTTTCATCTTCTTCTTCTGGAACCCCTATAATTCTAATGTTGGGGCATTTAATGTTGTCCCAGTGGTCTCCGAGACTGTCCTCAATTCTTTTCCTTGTTTTCTCTTTTTTCTGCTCTGCAGTAGTTATTTCCACTATTGTTTCTGCCATGTCACTTATCTGTTCTTCTGCCTCAGTTATTCTGCTATTGATTCCTTCTAGAGAATATGTAATTTCAATTATTATGTTGTTCATCACTGTTTCTTTGCTCTTTAGTTCTTCTAGGTCCTTGTTAAACGTTTCTTGTATTTTTCTCCATTCTATTTCCAAGATTTTGGATCATCTTTAGTATCATTATTCTGAATTCTGTTTCAGGTAGACTGCCTATTTCCTCTTCATTTGTTAGGTCTGATGGGGTATTGCCTTACTCCTTCATTTGCTGTGTGTTTCTCTGTCTTCTAATTTTGCTTAAATTACTGTTTGGGGTCTCCTTTTCGCAGGCTTCAGGTTCATAGTTCCCATTGTTTTTGGTGTCTGTCCCCAGTGGCTAAGGTTGGTTCAGTGGGTTGTGTAGGCTTCCTGGTGGAGGGGACTAGTGCCTGTGTTCTGGTGGATGAGGCTGGATCTTGTCTTTCTGGTGGGCAGGTCCATGCCCGGTGGTGTGTTTTGGGGTGTCTGTGATCTTATTATGATTTTAGGCAGCCTCTGTGCTAATTTATGGGGTTTTGTTCCTGTCTTGCTAGTTGTTTGGTCTATTATGTCCAGCACTGTAGCTTGCTGGTCATTGAGTGGAGCTGGGTCTTGGCATTGAGATTGAGATCTCTGGGAGATTTTCACTGTTTGATATTACGTGGAGCTGGGAGGTCTCTTGTGGAACAGTGTCCTAAACTTGGCTCTCACACCTCAGCGGCACAGCCCTGATGCCTGGCTGGAGCACAAAGTGCCTGTCCTCCACATGGCTCAGAATAAAAGAAAGGGAAAAAAAAAAAGAACAAAATTTAAAAATTTAAATAAAATTAAGTAAAATAATATAAAATTATTAAAATAAAAAATAATTACTAAGACAAAACAATTTTTAATAAAAAAAAAGGACAGACAGAACCCTAGGACAAATGGTAAAAGCAAAGCTATACAGACAAAATCACACACAGAAGCATACAAATACAGACTCACAAAAGGAGAAAAAGGGAAAATATATATATATATTGTTGTTCCCAAGTTCCACCGCCTCAATTTGGGATGATTCGTTGTCTATTCAGGTATTCCACAGATGCAGGGTACATCCAGTTGCTTGTGGATACTTAATCCACTGGTCTGGAGGCTGCTGGGAGAGATTTCCCTTTCTTTTCTGTGTTCGCACAGCTCCCAGTATTCAGCTTTGGATTTGGACCCGCCTCTGCATGTAGATTACCTGAGGTTATCTGTTCTTTGCTGAGATAGGACGGGGTTAAAGTAGCAGTTGATTCGAGGCCTCTGGCCCACTCAGGCCTGGGGGAGGGAGGGGTACAGATGCGGGGCAAGCCTGCAGCAGCAGAGACCTGTGTGACGTTGCACCAGCCTGAGGTGTGCTGTGCATACTACCAGGGAAGTTGTCCCTGGATCACGGGACACTGGCAGTGGCCAGCTGCACAGGCTCCCAGGAGAGAAGGTGTGGATAGTGACCTGTGTTTGCACACAGGCTTCTTAGTGGTGGCAGCAGCAGTCTTAGCATCTCATGCCCATCTCTGGGGTCCACGCTGATAGCCGCGGCTCGTGCCCGTCTCTGGAGCTCCTTTAAATATCGCTCTTAATCCCCTCTCCCCGTGAGCCAGGAAATAAAGAGGCAAGAAAATGTCTCTTGCCTCTTTGGTAACTCCAGACATTTTTACAGACTCCCTCCCAGCTAGCTGTGGCACACTAGCCCCCTTTAGGCTGTGTTCATGCAGCCAACCCCAGGACTCTCCCTGGGATCTGACCGAATCCCAAGCCTCAGCTCCCAGCCCCCAACCGTCCCGGCGGGTAAGCAGACAAGCCTCTCAGGCTAGTGAGTGCAGGTCCACACTGATACTCTGTGCAGGAATCTCTCCACTTTGCTCTCCACACCCCTGTTGCTGTGCTTTCCTCCATGGCTCTGAGCTTCCCCCCTCTACCCCCCACAGTCTCCACCCACGACGGGGCTTCCTAGTGTGTGGAAAACTTTCCTCCTTCACAGCTCCCTCTCTCTGGTGCAGGTCCCCTCCCTATTATTTTTGTCTTTCTTTTTTCTTTTGCCCTACCCAGGTACATGGGGAGTTTCTTGCCTTTTGGGAAGTCTGAGGTTTTCTGCCAGCTTTCAGTAGGTGTTCTGTAGGAGTTGTTCCACATGTAGATGTATTTCTGATGTATTTGTGGGGAGGAAGTTGATCTCTGTGTCTTACTATTTTGTCATCTTGAAGCTATCTCTATTATTACTACTTTTTAATTTTGTTATTTTAATAACATTATTTATTTTGTTATCTTAATTTTTTTCTCTCTCTCTTTTTCCTGCGTTTTCTTCTGAACTGTGTGGCTGACAGTGTCTTCATGCTCTGGCCTGATGTCAGGCCTGAGTTTCTGAGGGGGGAGAGCTGAGTTCAGGACATTGGACCACTGGAGACGTCCTGGCCCCATGTGATATCAATCAGTGAGAGCTCTCCCAGAGATCTCCATCTCAACACTAAGCCCCTCTTCCACCCAACCACCAGCAAGCTACAGTGCTGGACTCCTAATGCCAAACAACTAGCAAGATAGGAAAACAACCCCACCCATTAGCAGAGAGGTAGCCTAAAATCATACTAAGTTCACAGACACCAAAAACACAACGCCAGACATGGTTCTGCCACCAGAAAGACAAGATCCAGCCTCACCCACCAGAACACAGGCACCAGTCCCCTCCACCAGGAACTCTACACAAACCACTGAATCAATCTTACCCACTGGGGGCAGACACAAAAACAGCTGGAACTATGAACTTGCAGTCTTCGAAAAGGAGACCCCAAACACAGTAAGTTAAACAAAATGAGAATAAAGAGAAATATGCATCAGATGAAGAAGCAAGGTAAAAACCCACCAGACCGAATAAATGAGGAGAAAATAGTCAGTCTACCTGAAAAAGAATTCAAAGTAAGTATAGAGAAGAAGATCCAAAATCTTGGAAACAGAATGGAGAAAATACAAGAAACTTTTAAGAAGGCCTAGAAGAACTAAAGAGCAAACAAACAATGATGAACAACAAAGTAAATGAAATTTAAAATTCTCTAGAAGGAATCAATAACAGAATAAATAGGCAGAAGAACAGATAAATGACCTGGAAGATATAATAGTGGAAATAAATACTGCAGAGCAGAATAAAGAAAAAAGAATGAAAAGAATTGAGGACAGTCTCAGAGACCTCTGGGACAACATTAAATGCACCAGCATTCAAATTATAGGGTTCCCAGAAGAAGAAGAGAAAAGAAAAGGACTGAGAAAATATTTGAATAGATTATAGCTGACAACTTCCCTAACATGGGAAATGAAATAGTCACTCAAGTCCAGGAAATTCAGAGAGTCCCCGACAGGATAAATCCAAGGAGAAACATGCCAAGACACATCTTAATCAAACTATCAAAAATTAAATTCAAAGAAAAAATATAAAAGCAGCAAAGGAAAAGCAACAAATAACATACTAGGGAATCCCCATAAGGTTAACGGCTGATGTTTCAGCAAAAACTCTGCAAGCCAGAAGAGGGTGGCAGGACATATTTAAAGTGATGAAAGGGAAGAAACTACAACCAAGATTACTCTGCTGGAAAGGATGTCATTCACATTCAACAGAGAAATTAAAACCTTTACAGACAAGCAAAAATTAAGAGAATTCAGCACCACCAAACCAGCTTTACAACAAATGCTAAAGGAACTTCTCTAAGCAGGAAACACAAGAGAAGGAAAAGAGCTACAGAAACAAACCCAAAACAATTAAGAAATTGGTAATAGGAACATACATATTGATAATTACCTTAAATGTAAATGGATTAAATGCTCCAACCAAAAGACATAGACTGGCTACAAAATGGATATAAAAACAAGACCTATATATATATGCTGTCTACAAGAGACCCACTTCAAACCTAGGGGTTCATACAAACTGAAAGTGAGGGGATGGAAAATGGTATTCCATGCAATGGAAATCAAAAGAAAGCTGAAGTAGCAATTCTCATATCAGACAAAATAGACTTTAAAATAAAGACTATTACAGGAGACAAAGAAGGACACTTCATAATGATCAAGGGATCATTCCAAGCAGAAGATACAATAATTGTAAATATTTATGCACCCAACATAGGAGCGCCTCAATACATAAGGCAAATGCTAACAGCCATAAAAGGGGAAATCGACAGTAACACAATCATAGTAGGAGACTTTACCACTCCACTTTCACCAATGGACAGAGCATCCAAAATGAAAATAAATAAGAAAACACAAGCTTTAAATGATATGTTAAACAAGATGGACTTAATTGATATTTATAGGACATTCCATCCAAAAACAACAGAATACACTTTTTTCTCAGGAGCTCATGGAACATTCTTCAGGATAGATAACATCTTGGGTCACAAATCAAGCCTTGGTAAATTTAAGAAAACTGAAATCATATCAAGTACCTTTTCTGACCACAATGCTATGAGGCTAGATATCAATTATAGGGAAAAAGAAAAACTATAAAGAGTATGAAAACATGGAGGTTAAACAATATGCAACTAAATAACCGAGAGATCCCTGAAGAAATCAGAGAGGAAATCAAAAAACATCTAGAAACAAATCAAAATGGAAACACAATGACCCAAAACCTATGGGATGCAACAAAAGCAGTTCTAAGAGGGAAGTTTATAGCAATACAATCCTACCTCAAGAAACAAGAAAAATCTCAAATAAAAAACCTAACCTGACACCTAAAGCAATTAGAGAAAGAAGAAGAACAACAACAACAAAAAAACAAAGGTATCAGAAGTAAAGTAATCATAAAATCAGATCAGAAATAAATGAAAAATAAATGAAGAAAACAATAGCAAAGATCAATAAAACTAAAAGCTGGTTCTTTGAGAACAAAAACAAAATTGATAAACCATTAGCCTGACTCATCAAGAAAAAAAGGGAGACGACTAAAATTAACAGAGTTAGTAATGAAAAAGAAGTAACAACTGACACTGCAGAAATAAAAAGGATCATGAGAGATTACTACAAGCAACTATATGGCAATAAAATGGGCAACCTGGAAGAAATAGACAAATTCTTAAAAAAGCACAATCATCCGAGACTGAACCAGGAAGAAATAGAAAATATAAAGAGACCAATCACAAGCACTGAAATTGAAACTGTGATTTAAAAATCTTCCAACATGGGCTTCCCTGGTGGTGCAGTGGTTGAGAGTCCACCTGCCGATGCAGGGGACACGGGTTCGTGCCCCAGTCCAGGAGGATCCCACACGCTGCGGAGTGGCTGGGCCTGTGAGCCATGGCCACTGAGCCTGTGTGTCTGGAGCCTGTGCTCTGCAACAGGAGAGGCCACAACAGTGAGAGGCCCGTGTACCACAAAAAAATAAAAATAAAAAATAAAAATCTTCCAACAAACAAAAGCCAGGGACCAGATGGCTTCACAGGCAAATTCTATCAAACATTTAGAGAAGAGCTAACACCAATCCTTCACAAACTCTTCCAAAATATAGCAAAGGGAAGAACACTCCTAAAGTCATTCTACGAGGCCACCATCACCCTGATACCAAAACCTGACAAAGATATCATACAAAACAAACTACAGGTCAATTTCACTGAAGAACATAGATGCAAAAATCCTCAACAAAATACTAGTAAACAGAATCCAACAGCACAATAAAGGATCATACACCCTGATCAAGTGGAGTTTATCCCAGGAATGCAGGGATTCTTCAATATACACAAATCTATCAATCTGATACACCATATTAACAAATTTAAAAATAAAAACAATATGATAATCTCAATAAATGCAGAAAAACTATCAACAAAATTCAACACCCATTTATGATAAAAACCCTCCAGAAAGTAGACGTAGAGGGAACTTACCTCAACATAATGAAGGCCATATATGACAAATTCACAGCCAACATCATTCTCAATGGTGAAAAACTGAAACCATTTCCACTAAGATCAGGAACAAGCCAAGGTAGCCCACTCTCATAGCTATTATTCAACATAGCTTTGGAAGTTTTAGACACAGCAATCAGAGATGAAAAGAAATAAAAAGAATCCAAATTGGAAAAGAAGAAATAAAACTGTCACTGCAGGTGACATGATACTAAACATAGAGAATCCTAAAGATGCTAACAGAAAGCTACTATAGCTAAACAATGAATTTGGTAAAGTAGCAGGATACAAAATTAATGCATGGAAATCTCTTGCATTCCTTATACACTAATGATGAAAAATCTGAAAGAGAAATTAAGGAAACCCTCCCATTTACCACTGCAACAAAAAGAATAAAATAGCTAGGAATAAACATACCTAAGGAGACAGAAGACATGTATGCAGAAAACTTATAGTTTATAGACACTGATGAAAGAAATTAAAGATGATACAAACAGATGGAGAGATATACCATGTTCTTGGATTGGAAGAATCAACATTGTGAAAGTAACTATACTACCCAAAGCAGTCTACAGATTCAGTGCAATCCCTATCAAACTACCAATGGAATTTTTCACAGAACCAGAACAAAAAATTTCACAATTTGTATGGAAACACAAAAGACCCCAAGTACCCAAAGCAATCTTGAGAAAAAGAAATGGAGCTGGAGGAATCAGGCTCCCTGACTTCAGACTATACTACAAAGCTACAGTAATCAAGACAGTATGCTACTGGCACAAAAACAGAAATATAGATCAATGGAACAGGATAGAAAGCCCAGAGATAAACCATGCACATATGGTCACCTTATCTTTGATAAAGGAGGCAAGAATATACAATGGAGAAAGATAGCCTCTTCAATAAGTGGTACTGGGAAAACTGGATAGCTACATGTTAAAGAATGCAATTAGAACACTTCCTAACATCATACACAAAAATAAACTCAAAATGGATTAAAGAGCTAAATGTAAGGCCAGACACTATAAAACTCTTAGAGGAAAACATTGGCAGAACACTCTGTGACATAAATCACAGCAACATCCTTTTTGACCCACCTCCTAGAGTAATGGAAATAAAAACAAAAATAAACAAATTGGACCTAATGAAACTTAAAAGCCCAGCAAAGGAAACCATCAGCAAGATGAAAAGACAACTCTCAGAATGGGAGAAGATACTTGCAAATGAAGCAAGTGACAAAGGATTAATCTCCAAAATATATAATCAGCTCCTGCAGCTCAGTATCAAAAACAAATAACCCAATTCAAAAATGGGCAGAAGACCTAAATAGACATTTCTCCATAGAAGACATACTGATTGCCAACGAACAAATGAAAGGATGCTCAACATCACTAATCATTAGAGAATCCAAATCAAAACTACAGGGAGGCATCACCCAACACTGGTCAGAATGGCCATCATCAAAAATCTACAAACAATAAATGCTGGAGAGGGTGTGGAGAAAAGGGAACCCTCTCTCACTGTTGGTGGTAATGTAAATTGATACAGCCTCTATGGAGTACAGTATGGAGGTTCCTTCAAAAACTAAAAATAGAACTACCATATGACCCAGCAATCCCACTACTGGGCATATACCCTGGGAGAACCATAATTCAAAGAGAGTCATGTATCAGAATGTTCACTGCAGGACTATTTACAATAACCAGGACATGGAAGCAACCTAAGTGTTCATTGATAGATGTGGCACATATACACAATGGAATATTACTCAGCCATAAAAAGAAACGAAATTGAGTTATTTGTACTGAGGTGGATGGACCTGGAGTGTGTCATACAGAGTGAAGTAAGTCAGAAAGAGAAAAAAAAAAACCATATGCTAATACATATATATGGAATCTGAAAAAAAACAAACAAACAGGTTCTGATGAACCCAAGGGCAGGACCTGAATAAAGATGTAGATATAGAGGATGGACTTGAAGACATGGTGAAGGGGAAGGGAAAGCTGGAACGAAGTGAGAGAGCAGCATTGACATATATAAACTACCAAATGTAAAATAGATAACTAGTGGGAAGGAAATGCATTGTACAGGGAGATCAGCACATTGCTTTGTGACCACCTAGAGGGGTGGGATAGGGATGATGGGAGGGAGACGCAAGAGGGAAGGGTTATGGGGATATAAGAGTATGTATAGCTGATTAACTCTGTTATACAGCAGAAACTAACATAACATTGTAAAGCAATTATACTCCAGTAAAGATATTAACAAAAAAAGTCAAGGGCTTCCCTGGTGGCACAGTGGTTGAGAGTCCGCCTGCCGATGCAGGGGACATGGGTTCGTGCCCCGGTCTGGGAAGATCCCACATGCCGTGGAGCGGCTGGGCCCGTGAGCCATGGCCGCTGAGCCTGTGCCTCCGGAGCCTGTGCTCCGCAACGGGAGAGGCCACAACAGTGAGAGGCCCACATATCCCCCCAAAAAACAAACAAAAAAACAAAAGTCAATATAATTTTAAACAAAGTTTTATCACATTCTGGTGCTTATCAAAAACTGTTACGTTTTCTTGAGCACATTATTTTTGTATATATACACTAGAATCCCTTTTCATACAATAGTTTACAAATCTAATATCTTTTTTTTTTGCTTCTGTATCCTCATTAAACCTATGAATAATATTTTGTTGAGTAAATTAATTCTGCCATGCACTTTAATGTGTTTTGTGGGCTATTGCCAACTAGTATGTCTGAGACTTTCAAAACATAGTCTTGCTTTGCAGTAGCTGTTAAGAGACTCCAACAAGAGCACACAAGGAAGGCTCTGATGTTTCTGAAGAATGCTTGGAACACATTGTAAGTGTAGTAAATAGAGATAGAATAACATAAAGCAAATTGGTTGTATTTAAAACATTTCTTTGTCTCCAGTTATTTAAAAAGCTGATATTTCTTGAAATAAAAAGATCCAAGAAATCAGAGGTACATGCAACTGTAACGTAACTTGACTGGCAAATACTATTCAGTAAACCTGGATTAACCTTTCATAATTAGCACTTCTCAGCCCAAGAAATCCCTAGTAGTCCACCATAATTCCATTGTAACAAAATCCCTATAAGGTAAGTCATAATAGCAACACTAACCCCTTCCAAAGCAGAGAAAGAAAAATGTAGCACTATTTTCTACCATGAAAGAAAGTTCTGGGCTGGCCATTTACATTATAGGATCTCAGATTTCAGTAAGGATTAAAGGCTGTATATTTAAAACAAGAGACATATAGAAATATCATGAAGATATTAGGACCACTTCTCCTGTACTCCATATACCACATCTTAAACTGGCCAGCATAGAAAAATTTAAAGATTTTCTTTGGACCTCAGAAAGTCTACCTTAAATTACCCAAGATTCAAAAAGCTCCACTTGTCACAGTAGTCATAAAATTCAGGCAGATTATCTGGGCCTCTTTATAAACTGATTTCTTTGTGTAAATATCTGAGGAAAATAGGGGAAAGAAGTGCCTTGTTTGGACTGCAAAGTAAATTTAATTTTTCCAAATCATATTCACATCCATGTATATAAGTGAATGAACCTTTAGCTATTGCTATATAGCAAACCACCCAAAACGGAATGGCTTAAACCACAATTCTGCATGTAGGCAATTTAGGGTGAGATCATCTTGGTGGTCTCAGCTGGCTCCCTTTTGGCATCTGTAATCAGCTGCATGCCAGCTTTACTGATCTTAGCTGGGCTTTCTCATATGTCTAGGACCTCAGCTAGGATGAATCCACTGACTCAGCTTTGTTCTATGTGGTTTTAATCCTCCAGCATAGGGGTTGGCAAAACTACAGCTTACTGCCTGTCTTTATATATAAGGTTTCACTGGAATAGAGCCATACCTATTTGTTTATTTATTGCCTATGTTTGCATTCACAATAAAACAGGGGAGTTGAGTAGTTGTGACAGGAACCATATGGCCTTCAAAGCCTAAAACCTTTACTATCTGGCCCTTTACATAAAAAGTTTGCTGACCCCCTGCTCTAGCAGGGCTCATTTACATGACAATGTCAGGGATTAAGCGAAAGAGTGGAAACTCACAAGGTCTCTTGGGGCCTAAATTTGAAACCACCACAGCATCACTTCTGCCATGTTCTGTTGGCCAAAGCAAGTTAGAAGTCCAGCCCAGATCCAAGAAGAGGGGAAATAGAATCCATGTGTAGATGGAGAAGTGAAAAGTCACATTTCAAAGGGCATGGGTTCAGGGAGTAGTGAAGGACTCTGGTCATATTTACAACCTGCCTCACTAGATCACATAACAATTGCCTTCAGACTAAAAGAATTATGATGGAATAGGTGGATATATTTATAATATTTCAGTAGGAAAGCCCATAAGAATCATGTGAGTCACTGTTAGTCAAATACCTGACCTGTAGATTTTTGTCAGAAGGATGTATCCATAATTATTTTGGTAGAGACTATCTTTAACTCTTAGTCATTGATATTAAAACTAGGTCCTGGGAGAGTCAGATTGTTCATTATACAACCTTAGGAGATAGTTATTGACTTTGATTCCTGATCCTGAAGGGAAATAAGATAAAGCTCAATTAAAATTACTGAACTCATTTAGATGACTAGGTTATGGAAACAAATAGACGCAAGATGTAGGATGATTCCAATGCAATAAAAGTTTTCCTGGTAAATAGTCCACACAATGATTCAGGGACACAGACTTCTCTCACCTGTGGGCCTGCCAGTCCTAAGGCAGGCCTTCATCTTACTAGCAGAAAAGAAAAAGAGAAGGTGGAGGAGGCTCACATCCTTCCTGAAAGTCTTGGCTCAAAAGTAGTACACAGCACTTATGCTCATATTCTGTTGGTGAGAACTCATCAGTTGGCTACACCTAACTGCAAAGGATAATGGAATTTGTAAGTCTAACTCTATACCTAGAAAGAAGAAAGAAATAGATTTTGATGAACAGTTTGGAGTCTGTGCCATAGTCTACCTTCTGGTCATCAGATGTTCATTTGCATCTTTCTTTTCACATTTATAGAAGACATTACCTTCACAAGGGAGACCACCCAAAGTCTCCTCCAGTTACTGCTTCTAGCTCAAAATCCAGGATATCTGGATTATGTTTAGTCTTCTCTGTAAGGTCAGGATGTAGCCCTTTAAGGTCTAAAACCCCCAACCCCTGCACACACACAGATAAAATATACAATGATGAAACTAGGCCAGGCTAAATGCCATAAAACTGCCACTCAGAAAACAGATGAATAGGAAATACACAACATTCATGGGCTAGTTGCAATGATGAATTTATGCTGGGAAGGTATTTTAATGAAGGAAGTTCTACTATTAAACACCAGATCTCCATTCTGAGATCTGGTTAATGAAGGAAGTTCCACTATTAGACACCAGATATCCATTCTAAAAGGAACTCTGTTTTCTGTTCTTCTTTAAGAGTTTCTTCCTGGTCCATTACCATCCATGACCACACCTGAGTCAGCCCTTTGTGGAACATTACCTTTCTTGGGCGTTATGCAGTATTCACAGCCTGCTTCCTGCTCATATGAGTTTGGGGGCCCAAATATTATTTCAAGCCTTAAATATTCAAAGGATTTTAACACAAGGATCAAAATTTATTTGGCAATACAGTTGGACAAAATTTTAGTAGAATTCTGATCAATTTACATACAATAAGTTTCATGGGCCATACCTAAAATTACTTCTTAGACACAGTGTTCAAGACTTGTTTATTTCTTTGCTAAAATCTATGAAGACAAGAATTCTATCTTAATCCATCACTGTATACTACAATCCAGCATTTACTAATTCCCTGTAGGAACACAAAGTAGGAACATTTGTTCAATATAAAAAGTGCTTAACGTAATACCTACAATATAATTAGTGTTCATCCAATGGTAGCTGTTAACATTAAGAGAGAAGCTCATTGGAATAGGAGATAGCAAACCAGGGGCTTAATTCTAGCTCTACTGCTACATAGCTGGGTAAGATCATGCAAGTTAGTTTCATCATATTCTAAATCTTTCTCACATTATTGTTGTTGCTTTGCACTTTTATAATTCACCTCCAATCCTTGTTTTTTTTTTTGCACTTTTATGATTCACTACCAACAATTGATGAGGAAAGGACTAATCTTGAGATCAAAATACCATGAGAAGCCCATAGGCAGATCTTTAGGAAAGTATTAAAACTACAGGTGCTATAATGGTAATAGGATTTGTTACAAGAATCAGTTGTCATCCAACCCAGCATGATCCATTAAACACAGGCTTCATTTAATGCCATGAGATTTGAGTGGGGCCTATTATTGGTGGTTAATTGTTTGAGAACCCTGTGATGGTTTATGTAGCTTTCGAAATGTGTCAGTGAACACATATTTTTTTGAAATTTTGTTGTTTGTAATGAAATTCATAATATGTCTAATATCACAAAATAGCCAAGGAGAAGCTGGAGCTGTGCACTGTGTACAATAAAACTTCTCTTTAAAATTTGGTAAGTGACTTTAGGTCAGTGATACCAACCCTGGCTGCACATTAAAGTCAGTTGGAGAGGTTTTTATAAATACCAGTGCCTGGACCCCACTCCAGAGATTCTGATATAAGTGCAATTTTAAAACCTCCCCAGTGATTCTGACGGAGAACCACTGCTTTTAAAAGGGAAATATGTCATCATGAAAGACACCTTTTTTAGTGCCTGTTACTAGAGGCAAGAAAATATCCTGCCTATACTACAGCTTTTATACAGTGTTATTACTTGAACTAGTCATGGCCTTTTTAGTCATTTTTAGATGAAAAATTGTTTGTTTTTTGAGGAGGGGTGGGATGAGCAGTAGGGGGTTGGCTTAGGGAGGCTCCATGATAGTCAACACAATAACACTTGCCCATTCCTCTGCAGCACATCATGCTTGTGCAGCGTCAGATGTCTGTGATAGAAGAGGACTTGGAAGAATTCCAACTCGCTCTGAAACACTATGTGGAGAGCGCTTCCTCTCAAAGTGGTTGCTTGCGGTAAGTGCTCCTGCACATGTGTCTTAGATGAGGGTGGGGTCTGGAAGACTGGTATTTGAGAATCTTCATCGAAAGTTATGCTGGTCATTCTAGCCCTCGGGGTGATGCATTTTGCAGAGTTAAACAGGCTGTTTTCTCTTTTATCCTTGGACTCTGTGTGGATTTGAACATTAGGGGCACCAAGGGAAGTAAAATAGACTGAAATTCCTCCTTTTGCATCAAGGCAGACTCACACTCTGATTTAAATAATCTCTGGTATATGAGGCCCCAACTCTAGTGCATCTAGCTCTGATTGCTACCTTGAGATTGTGCCTTATGGCCTAATAACCACCATTTCAGCCATTCATTATGAAATTGCACCATCTCTGAAGCCTTGATGGCAGGACTTTGTCATTAAAAAAAAAAAAAAAAAATATTTCCATGGCCACTCCAGCTCAGGTTTCTGTTATCTCAGGCTACTAAAATATACTAACTATACCTCATCTTCAGTTTCTCTACTCCAAGTAGTCCAATAAACAACTACTACAATTATAATTTTCCGGAAACAATTATCATAGAATTCTCTTACTCAGAAACCTGCAATAACTACCTAATGAGTATCTTATCAAATGCCAGAAGTTTATCCTGACCCTACAATTATACTACCAATATACCCCAGAAATCCATAGCACTGCTACCATTTGTTCTCCCTCACCTGAACACTATGCCTTAACAGTGCCCAGCTGCATATTGCCTTTCCAGCATAATCTATTGTCTTACCGCTGTGCCTTCGATCTGGCCACTCTCCTTCCCAGAAGTGTGCACCCAGCTTCAGGTCTCTGCCAGCCGATGCTCTACCTTAATTCCAAAGATCAAACTCACCTGTTCCTGGAAAACTGCCACAACCAAATCCACCCCTACCTTAGGAGCTTGTTTAAGTTGTATTTCACAATACTCTTAAAACATTGGGAAAGCTTTTTAGCACATGTGTGCATGCATGTATGTGCACATAGAAACACATACTTTATGTCTCTTTGGTGTTCCTCCCAGTAATTACTAGTTATATTTTATTCACACTCTGGCAGAATACTTCTGCAGCTAAGAAGTCTGGCTCTGGAATTAAACATGGGTTGTATTAACTTTGTGGGTTTGGGAAAGATCCTTACTTGCTCTAAGCCTCAGTTTCTTCATAAAGTGGTTGAGAAGATTAACTGAGTGCCTCCCATCCACTGAGGGCCAGGAAACATGAGCTGGGATTACTGCTGCACTTACTATTCCTTACTTGTTGTCTGGCTGTCTAATCTCATTTATAGAGTAGAATAGGACTTGCTCAGTGCCATTAATGTCATACAGCTCACGATCTTCCCACTACTTTTTTTGCTGTTGTTACTATACCTCACAACTGGCCCAAATCAAAACCCCATTTTAGTCCTTTTATTTCAGTGACTTAAAAGAGATTTGCCAAAGTGAGGGTATACGTAGTTTTAAAAAGCCTACTCATTTAAAAATATAGGTGATGTTTTGGAGAATGCAGAAAGAACATATACAGTCCACAGTGTAAACTGCAAAAAGTAGAGCTCAGTAAACTCTTTTTGGTTAGTGAGGCTATAAAGAAAATAAAATCTGGTTTGGGGTATCACAATTTCCAGGAATAGATTAGATATTTTACATTTACAAAAAATGGTATAAAGTTTTACTATTTTTAAGGTTCAGAAATACTGATTTAATGTGTGTTGGGAAAATGACCTAAAGTGACTAGAACAGCCACAGGGTGAGAAAAACAGGCTGTGGGAGAGTTAGAGAGTACATAGATTTATGTTGCCTGATGCAAACTCTGTTCTCTCAATGAGGAGGAAAAATTGCTCCCTAAGCTCCAGCTGTGAAGTAAAAGGAAGGAGAGTATCCTTTTCCTGTAAGATAAACTGACTCTAAGACTCTCCTTTTCCTTTGCAAGACTGCTTTGTTTTTTAACAACTCTTCACTCCTTATTGCGATTTTTTCAGCTTTCTTTCTTTTACTGGAATTACCAAAAAGTAGACTTTATCAGATGAAATGAGCATCAGAGAATCACCACAAAGAAATGGAAAATATGTTTAATATATGTTATGCTGGTGTGCCTATCTAAATTCAGTTGTATTAGTTGATCAAATTTAATCTTCTATCTGTATTAATTGATGAATAGGCAAATGGGCCACTTATATCATCAGTCATGCTCTAATGCACTCAGTGTGATTGCCTGGGGCTTGGCTGAATTATCTGTGAATTATCAGTTTTGCAGTTTCTTCTCTCACAATGTTTGGCTCAGCCTCTCCATGGTTACAGAGGAAATGTTTCCATAAAATGAAGTAGAAATTAAAGATTTATGAGATAAGTCATTTTGTTTCCATTTTCTTATTTAATCTTCACTGCCATCATCTGAAGTTTGTATTACATCCAGTTCAGGAAGAAATAGGCTCAGATGGGTTAAACAATTTGCCTGAGTTTGTCTGACTCCAAAACCCATGTTTAATCTTTCCTGCCAGTATTTGGTCATCCTTGAATTAGAGTTTCCTGGACTTTCCATGGTTAACCAGGAGTAGAATAGACAACATTCCTTTTGTTCCAATTATAAGGTCTTATTTTCCTAAATTCAAGGCACTGAATTAGTGAGGCTTTGCCCTCTAGGTATTTGACTAGGATACTCAGAGGTTTAGGGGGCTGACAGGGCATTTGTTAGTTAGTCAACTGAATTTAAAAATGAATTACTCATCGATAATCATTAGAGAAATGCAAATCAAAACTAGAGTGAGGGGCTTCCCTGGTGGCACAGTGGTTGAGAGTCCGCCTGCCGATGCAGGGGACATGGGTTCGTGCCCCGGTCCGGGAAGATCCCACATGCCGCGGAGCGGCTGGGCCCGTGATTCATGGCCGCTGAGCCTGCGTGTCCGGAGCCTGTGCTCCGCAATGAGAGAGGCCACAACAGTGAGAGACCCGCGTACCACACACACACACACAAAAACTAGAGTGAGGTATCACCTCACACCTGTTAAAATGGCCACCATCAAAAAATCTACAAACAATAAATGGTGGAGAGGGTGTGGAGAAAAGGGAACCCTCTTGCACTGTTGGGGGGAATGTAAATTGATACAGCCACTATGGAGAACAGTATGGAGGTTCCTCAAAAAACTAAAAATAGAACTACCATATGACCCAGCAATCCCACTATTGGGAAGATACCCTGAGAAAACCATAATTCAAAAAGAGTTATGTACCACAGTGTTCACTGCAGCTCTATTTACAATAGCCAGGACACGGAAACAACCTAAGTGTCCATTGATCGATGAATGGATAAAGAAGATGTGGCACATATATACAATGGAATACTATTCAGCCATAAAAAGAAATGAAACTGAGTTATTTGTAGTGAGGTGGATGGACCTAGAGACTGTCATAGAGAGTGAAGTATATCAGAAAGAGAAAAACAAATACTGTATGCTAACACATATATATGGAATCTAAAAAAAATAAAACAGGTTCTGAAGAACATAGGGGCAGGACAGGAATAAAGACACAGATGTAGAGAATAGACTTGATGACACAGGGAAGGGGAAGGGGAAGCTGGGATGAAGTGAGAGAGTAGCATTGACATATATACACTACCAAATGTAAAATAGCTAGCGGGATGCAGCCTCATAGCAAAGGGAGATCAGCTCGGTGCTTGTGACCACCAGAGGGATGGGGTAGGGAGGGTGGGAGGTAGATGCAAGAGGGAGGGGATATGGGGATATATGTATACATATAGCTGATTCACTTTGTTATATAGTAGCAACTAACACAACATTGTAAAGCAATTTTACTCCAATGAAGATGTTAAAAAAAAGTTACTGAAAAACTCAAGCAGAGCAATTGTATGATCCATGTATAACACACACACACACACACACACACACATTGTTTGATTACTCTTTTCACATATTTTGTAATCATGAAGGCTTATTTAATCCCTGTGTTTGGCACAGGGATGTACCAACTGAATATATGTGTTGTACACAGTGTATTCTCAGAACCATGCTTGACTTCGGAAAGTTGAGAACAGTTTCTGCTTCCAAGGATCTAGGAAACCAGTTGGGAAAATAATAGGATACTCATTCATGAACAATTAAAGCCATGTTCTTGTCTTAATTTCACAGCTGTTAAGTAGAATAAAATGATTTCTGAAGTCTCTCTCAGCTACCAAATTCTAGAATTTGTATGTATTCTAAACTCCATGTCAAGGATGTAGGGAACATGAATGTGGAACTGCATTGTAAGAATCAACCCTGGGAGTTGTACTATGGCCAAAGAAACATCCTTAAGAACTCATGGTACCCTGTGTCACATTGAACCATTAATTTATCAGCATTTTTATAAAGACAAAATAAATGGGTGGCCGTAGTGTGGTGGAGAATTGTGGGAACTATCCCTCCTGTGTGCCCTTTATTCCAGTGATTAGGCTCTGTGAGTTAAGATAGGCCACCTGGGGAACAGAGGAAGCCAAGATGAAGCGTGTCCTATTCCTGATGAGCCAAGCTACCTTAGGTAAGATGTTTAACCCCAACCATTCCTGAGCTACATCATTTTTTCCCATTTCACTGACATTTTCCAGCTCCTGTAATGTTCAAGGTCTCCTGGAGCTCAGAGCTGAAGCTCTAAGTGACCTTATCCAGAGACAGCTTAGCCAAAGAACTCTTGCTTTAGCCAGTGAGTTTTCAAGTGCCACAGGAATTATGAATACATTGAGGAGGAAGACTGAGGGTGTTTAAGTTAGTACAGTCACAAAGCAAAAGCTCAGAGTTACATCATGTAATTTTAATTTTGAAAATAACTGAAAGCTAATCATTCAAGCCCTAAGCTCTTTTAACAGAAATATTGCTGACTGAAATTTCTAAAAATTTTATCATTAACCTTTTCTTGCTGTCTCAGTGTCATCACTGCATATGTATTATTATCTGTATTGTACAGTCTCAAATATCAATGTACTTAAATGTCATTGCTGTGTATTGGTCGGTTTTGTCCTTAATTGAAAGCACCCAGTCTGTAGAACAATTTTGATTAGGATTTTCACCCATAGTCCTTTGAGACACAATCTGAACTGGTCTTTCAACTCTTCCATCTGGCTCTTGACCAGATGGCCTACAGTCAGGAAGAAGGAGAAAGGAGCAACACCAACAAGCCATTGTCTCATGTCTGAACCTAAGGACAGAAAGTTTCCCAGAAGTCGTTGCTTCTCAGCATACTTCCCTTGGCATCTCATTGGCCCAACTCAAGTCACATGGCTATTCCTGGCTACAGGGAGGTTAGAAAACAAATATTTAGCAGAAAGGAGATTGTGATGACTGTCTCAGCCCAGCACTGATTGGTACATTGGATATATTGCAAAATGAACAATGGCAGGGTTTGGTTAGACAGAGGGGAATAACAGTGGGGAAGGCAACAGACAATATCTACCATATGATTCGCAGAGTGACTGTGAAGGTAAAATGACTTAATCCATGGGAAATGCTTAGACCAGGGCCTGGAACAGAGCAATACATTTTAGCAACAATCACCATTGTTATTAGTATGTATAATAATATAATAATTGTTATCATCATTATTATTGGCTTGCTGCTCCTCATTGTTTTCAAAGATTTGTCTTTTTCCCTCAGTTTCTTTTCTGTTCCTTTTAATTCTGTCATGTTTCTCAACTTTGATACCATTAAGGCTTAGCTTTCACTCACCTAAGGAAAGTGCTACTTTGTTTTTCGCTATTGAGCTAACAGCTAACACACACACACATATACACACACACAATATACCAATTACTGGGCAAAACATTCTACATGTAATGCCTTATTTAGTACTCACAGTACTATTATTACCACCATTTAACAGGTGAGGAAACAGGTTAAGTAATGGGCCCAAGGTGACAAAGCTCTAATACATGGTGGATGAAGGTAAGCCTGTATGGCTATACTTCAAACCACTACCTTATCACACTGTGTTATCTTCTTCAGTCCTTCAAAACTTGAGCATCAGGCTAAAATTTTGTGAATTTCTTGTGGCTAGTCTGGAAAATGGCAGGTTCAGATAGCAGGATAAGTGATTTTTATATGTAATAAGTAATACAAATGAATTAGTTTGTAGGAGGCAGTTCATAGTCATAGATTGAAATTTGACCATTACATTGTCAGATTACATTTGGGGATTACAGATCCTTTTAGACCACGATGAGAACTATGGATTCTCTTCCCAGGAAAGAGTAGATATGCACAGTAATTTGCAGCTCATTTCTGGGATTTCAAGGAACCCCCCCAAAAGCCCATCTATAAACTCCTGGGGTTAGAAAATCTCCAGTTTCACTTTCTGTTCAATTCCTTTGATTATGTTATAAACCTTTCCCTAAGAAAATCTGAAATTGAACTAATAACAATATTTGCTACATCATATCTTAACTGAAGCAAGCTAGATCAATAGCTCTGTGAAAAACACCAAACTACAAGCCAAATAAGTATTACAATTTCTATGTAGTTACCACCATCTGCTGGCCACACTTAGGTAAATCCTAAATTTACATTGAGCTTGGCTATTTTACTGGTATGTTCTATGTTCTCTATTAAATCAATATCCTATTCTCCCAATTTCTCCCAATCTCTCAATTTATTAGGATTGAGATAAACACACTACTATATATAAAATAGATAACTAATAAGGATGTACTGTGTAGCACAGGGAAGTCTACTCAATACTCTGAAATGACCTATATGGGAAAAGAATCATAAAAGTGGATATATGTCTATGTATAACTGATTCACTTTGCTGTAAACCCGAAACTAACACAACATTGCAAATCAACTCTACTCCAATAAAAATTATTTTAAAAAATTTAAAAAAGAGTAGTTTATACAAACTACTACATCTAAAATAGATAAGCAACAAGGATGTATTGTATAGCACAGGGAATTATAACCATTAACTTGTAATAACATTTAATGGAGTATAATCTGCAAAACTACTGAATCACTATGCTGTATACCTGAAATATAATGTAAATCAACTATACTTCCATTTTAAAAAGCACCACATCTGAATTTTTTTAAAAAAATCCTTGTTTTTCTAACCTCTGATTTTGATTTATAATCTGAATATACTGTGAAATGTTAGGCTGAACGAGCTGGACTTGTGGAATTAATTTTTTAAAGGAATCTTTATATTTGTGTCCTACTCTCCCTTAAATTTATGAATCTGTCCCCTCTTCCTTTCTTTCTACCTTAATTTGGATCTTCATCATCTCTCACCTAAGCTAATTTCACTACCTCTCTAGCTTTTCTTCCTGCTTTGAACTGTTCTCCATAGGCTACCTCACACAGCCATCAGAAGGATCTTTTAAAACCCAGCTTCAACCATGAGACTCTCCCTGCTTTAAACCCTTTTGTGTCTCCTCATTGCTACTGGATTAAATCCAGTCTTCACCTCAACTTGTCTTTTCACCCACCTCCTCTCTCTTCACTACTCCAAAACATATTATACAGGCTATTAGCCACTCTCAGGCTAGTCCAGAGAGCTGGAAGGAACAAATTTGTCTTCCCTAAAACGAAAAAGCAATTACAAAAAAACCCTACAATTATGGCCAGAATATGGACTCAAACTTGATCTGGACAGCGAGAAAGTTGAGAGGTGTGAGTGTGTAAAAGAGAAAGGAGGACGACCAACACTGGACACTGGCAAAGTTGGAGTTAGTTGTGTAGAAGTGTGGTCCAGTTGACTTAGCTTACAGCAGGACCCCAAACAAAAGCTGTCAATCCAGAGATAGACGTAAGGGCAAGAGCTTTGGAGGCTGATTGGACTGATCCAAAGAGCTACACCTGAGGGCAAGGAAAGTGGCATGCACTCATATTTTTCTGAACCCTGGCAAAACAGAACTCAAAAACTCTTTTTGAATGGATATATGAATGAAATTTTACAAAATTACATTTGTGATTTCTAAAATATACTGAGACAGTATTCATGATGACAAACCAACCAGAAAACTAAAAAAGTATATTAAACAAACAGACATGTTAATCAGTTATTGACAAAACTTCAATTTTCATGCAGGAACCATAGGTGTTTCCTATACAAATGGATAAGATTAGAGATGATTAGAAATATTAGTTTATTTCTTATATTTAATTTCCTGTGGCTAATTATGCCTTTCCTTTTCCATTTCAGTATTTCTATACAGAAGCTTTCAAATGAATCTCACTACACAATTTACGAGTTCTGGGAGAATAGTAGTGTGTGGAATAGGTAAGTTATGAGCAGGCCTTATTTTTTTAAAATTTTTTTGCCAGGGAGGTAGCAATATACATGATTTAATTTTAGAACCTGTAGAAAAAAATTCCATTCCCTTTACCTCACCTTAAAACCTGTCCCATTTGCTCCTTTTCCTAAATCTCACTCTTTTTATGGATTTGAAATCACTTTCCTTTTGAAGCACAAAAACTTTTGATTATGGTCACACTTTAAGAATTACCATTTTACTGATGCTTTCAGGTAAACAGATTTAGATGTGGGTCATGGGTGTCTAAGGTGTGCAGGGGTGGGAGACAAAGGATGCAGAAAAAGATGAAAAAAAATTTTCTTCCTAATTTTTCTTAAGCTCTGTGGTTTTTATTTTGCAATATAGTTATATATAATGGTTAAGATCATCGTAGCTTAACAGCTTTTTGAAATGTCTTTACTTACTGCAAATAAAAGGGAAATTCAAGGGCTTCCCTGGTGGCGCAGTGGTTGAGAGTCCGCCTGTCGATGCAGGAGACACGGGTTCGTGCCCCAGTCTGGGAAGATCCCACATGCCGCGGAGCAGATGGGCCCGTGAGCCATGGCCGCTGAGCCTGCACGTGCGGAGCCTGTGCCCCGCAACAGGAGAGGCCACAGCAGTGTGAGGCCGGCGTACCACAAAAAAAAAAAAAAAAAAAACGGGAAATTCAAGACATTGGAAAAGATTAAAAACAAGTCAACTTCTCTTGTAATCATTCAAGTTTTTGTATATAATTATATTTGTTAACTATTCCTCGATAAAGTTAAAAAATAAATCAAGTTCTTTGAAATTAAAATAATTATTAAGTAACAAATATATAATTAGAAAAATGAGATGAAGGAAATTTTGCTATTCTGAGATTATGTAAATAGTTCTAGTTGGCTTTAAATGGCACGGAGAATATAGTTCTCCAATAAGTCCATATTTTGGGATGTTAAATTATGGTAATGAAACAAATACCTGAAATTTTAATTGATACATATTTCACCTAAAAATTTTATTTTTGTGGCTATTTTAAACACTGTGCTATAATGCATAATGACATCAATAGAATTTCAGGCACAAAAGGGAGCTCTAAAGGCAACTTATTCAACTCTGTAGTTCCAGGCCTATACTTTTAGATGATTTTTCTTTCTTTTTATCCTCTAGAGATGGAAAATCTATAGTCCTTCTTCTTAGCTATCCTATTTTTTAAACATCCTGATGCCTAAGATAGTCTTCCTTCTGTTTAAACTTCTTGCTGCAATTAGTTATCTCCTTTTGTTTCATCTTCTCTAGATAATTAGTGCTCTCCTGTTTTAAAAAAATTTCTGGTGATACTTGTTAAATTACTCCTTAGTCTTTTTTTTTAAGGGTAAATAACCATGAAAAGAAGTCCGTATTCAGGCACTTAATCTAAATCATACGAAACCTTGCCACCCTAAGTGAATTTGAACTGTGCTACATTCTACTCAGGAAGATCTTAATAAATTGTACAGCCGTAACCTATAATTATTTATACAGCCACCGTCAGACGAATTATAGCAAGACCTTCCAAAGAAGTAACGTGGATTTCTTGGAAACTCCAGAACTCACATCTACTATGCTAGTTCCTGGTAATTATCCTGGGTTCACAATTCTTCTAAGTGCTTTTGTATTGCCTTTCTCTGTTTAAAAGACAGTATGTTCTAGCCCCTTCCCCTTCAACAACTGTACTCTATTTTTTATCTATCTTAAAATTGGAGAGTGGGGGTAGGAAATAAGAGATCTATATATTTTTTCTATTGCCTTTAGTCCTTAGTTGACCCTATTTGTATTCCTGGCTGTATTAAATCTAATATTAGTCATTTGCTGGTAACCTTTTAACAATTTGAAGTACAAATCATGACATTTCAAAAAATTATTCAAATGCTTTACTACATTATAGTGTATTGAATAAATTTGAAATAGGTGACCCATAGACTAGAGATTAGAATTATGTTATAAATATCTTTATTATAATAATTGTTAATGTATTTTTTGTAATTGGAAAAAAAGGAGAAGGGAAAGAGAAATTTGAATGAACTTGTCTGAGAAGTCTGGCCTAGCCAAAGTTTATTTAAGATAATTGAGAATAAAAATTATTTGTTCATCTACCCATCCATTCAATTACCAATTAAACATACTTTTATTGAATGTTAATAAGTGCTAGGCACTGGGGATACTGGGGTTCCTAGCCTGTTTACTAGCACTGATTGAGCTCCAATTATGAACAAGCATTGTGTTGGGAGCTACAGAGGGTACAAAGTAAAAATACAGTCCCTACTCATAAAATGCTTTCTGTCCAGTAGGAAAGACAAATGTTTGCAGAAAAATAATAAGCTTGGGACATACAGAGTAGTTACCCATTAGAGTCATAACGTGCTATGTGAATTTAGAGGAGTGGATTGCCTCTTTAAGAGTTTTTAATGAGGAGATGATCCTTGAGCTGGACTTTAAAAACTGAGATTTGGACAAATAAAGATGGAGAAGAAGGGTACTTAGATAGAGGTAAATTGTAGACATGAACAAATGTAAGAAATGTTAAACGTGCTGTGTTAATTGGTGCAAAGATATGATTAAAGCATAAGGCTTGTATATGGTACATGTGCAAAGAGAGGAGAGAGTAGGAAATGGGAGTTGAAAATATAATAAGGAATTTTAACTTTCTTCTTACAGTATTATGGAGTCATTAAAGGTTTTTGAGAGGGCTAGTGAATGCTCTAATCAGTAGTAACTGTGGCAGGAGGGAGAAAGGTGAATGTCGTGAGAGGGGAGAAATTGGTCAGGCAGGGCAATAATCTAGGCCAGGAAAAAAAAAGCATCTGAACCAAGAAGATACCCATAGAGTTCCCTTGCTGATAAAATTTTCAGGAGTTAACCATAGCAAGATGATGGTTGAAGCCGGGGATTGGTGAGAAAGTGTGTAGGTAAGAAGAAAATATCTGACAGAAGCCTGAGGAACTGCCTTTATTTAAAAGGTTGGGAGAGAAAAGCCTCCTTTCATTAAGGAGACTGAGGGGAACCAGAGATAGGAGAGTCACAGCTGCAGAGTATCAAGGAAACCAAAAGAGGAGTAACATGCAAGGTACAGTGCTCCTCAGGGGGCCTATGTAGTAGAGCATGACTGAAGAAAATGGGACTGAAAATTGGATTTGACAAGAGAAGTTTTAATAAAATGGTGGGAATTTTAAAATTAGGGTAGATTTTGATGGATTGGTAATAAATGGAAAATGAAAAAGTCAATTCTGGAATTGAAGCTAGGTAAGGAGATGGGGAGATAAGGTGTGAATGCTTTCAAGTTGGCTGACTCTGACAGTCTCAGTCTGATTTTTAATATGTATTTACTCTAGATCTTAAGGGCAGGTTTATCTGGCCTAGAGATGGTAGACTTTTAGAATCTCTCTTGCTGTATATCTCAGATGTAACCCTCTATTGAGGAAGCCAGGAATATGGTTGAAATTTCTCGTGATTAACAATTTGACTCATGTGGTTTAAATTAGGATGCACAACAGCTTCAGGAAAGTTGCAAGTGAGTTGGTAGCAAAGACTGTTAAGGAAGACTTTGATGACTGCCTTAAATTTATCCAAAAAGTTTTAACTTAACATTATACCAGACTTGAACAGTCTTTTATAAATGAGAAGAAAAGAACTAGTTCTAGTTCAAGTAACTTCTGTAAATATGACTGCTACAGCTTTTGTGCATAGAAATGCAGGAAAGCAATAGCCACATCTTATTTATCTTCATATCCCCTGCCCTAGTGCAGTATTAGTATAGTATATGGCATAAGGAAACAAATATTTTCTAAATGAATGAATGAATGAATAAGGACTTTGATATCATCATAAATGCACTGGTATTCAGTCATGAATTTCCCAAGAAGTCCTGACACTTGTAATTTTTGTGTCTGACATCATATCCATTTTCAACTCTCCCAATTTTGAAACCACAGTTTCTACAATATAGAAGGAAAGAAAGAAGCTTGTTCTTATTGATGTCTTAAGTCTTTCCAGGAGACAAAACACTTGAACAGTACAGTAGAAAAAGAGTACAGAAAGGGAGGCTAACGAGGTAGCAGGAAAAAATATAGTAAGAATAGCACATTTAGAACAATCCGGTAGATTTTTATGGCCTAACTTTACTTAATCATCTTGGATTAACTCTCTATGCACTATTAGTGTCATTGGTACATGCATTCTATTACTCTTTCTCTCTCAGAACATTTCCTAATTTAGAGAGAAAAACTGAGTACAGATAAAACTGGATGAATTCTTGTTCTCAGAATTCAGAGTGAATACAATTTAATGCCTTTTAATTGCTACCCTATTTTTCATTGATTTTCACATCACATCTAATTTCTACGACCACTGGAATTTGATAGAAAAATAAAGTTAGGCTTGATTCTAACACAATTTTAAAAACTTACTTCAAACAAGATTTTTAACATCTATTGGGTCATCCTACTCTATTTTAAACTGAAAGTTTTATCACTGTTAACAGCTGACTTCCCTTGGGGACAAACAGCAGACATATCTCCTTGGACAAAAAGCTGAAATTAGCTTATAAATATTATTTATGATTTTAATGTCCATATGACTTATATTTTTAATAACTAGTTTTGTGCATTTTTTTTATGTAGTTTTGAAATGCTGCATATATTTTGACCTAAAATAAATATCTGAAAGTTATTACAGTTAGAAACACAGAATGAGTGGTTTTGTATTACTAATTCACAAATAACAATTTCTAATAAGACTGCTTTTAAATTAAGATTTCTAAGTGGTTTACTTAAGATACATCTTAAGAAATAAAGCAGGGACTTCCCTGGTAGTGCAGTGGTTAAGAATCTGCCTGCCAATGCAGGGGACATGGGTTCAAGCCCTGATCCGGGAAGAGCCCATATGCCGCGGAGCAGCTAAGCCCGTGCGCCACAACTAATAAGCCTGCACTCTAGAGCCTGTGAGCCACAACTACTGAGCCACGTGCCACACCTACTGAAGCCCACATGCCTAGTGCCCATGCTCCGTCTGCAATAAGAGAAGCCAACTCAGTGGGAAGCCCGAGCACCGCAATGAAGAGTAGACCCTTCTCGCCACAACTAGAGAAAGCCTGCGAGCAGCAACAAAGACCCAACACAGCCAAAAATAAAAATAAATAAAACAAATTTATTAAAAAAAATAAATAAAGCAACTAAACTAGTCTGCACCAGATACAAAAATATAAACCAAAATATATTCCTATGAACTCTCAAATATAAAAATCACTTAAATGAGGCATACTGGAATATGGAGCCTATGCTGATAAGCCATCATAAAACACCCAGACAAAAAGAGTATGAGAATTGGTCTGTGGAGCAGGATATCCCTTGGCAAAGGAGAAAGCCCTATGGTTATGGAAAAAAAGAATACATAAGAAAGTAAGATCCTATTGCCAGTCAGTGTTATTTAAACAGCTTTGAAAACAAATTTTAATCCTTTACATTTGTCTGTTTCTCACCTCATTCCACCAATCTTACTTCTTTGACATAGGTTTGTCTTTGGGATACTTACATTTACTGGGGAAAACATTTCTAATTTTATAATACAGATATACTAAAAAAATATTATTTAAAACACATCCACTTGCTTATACCCAAACTATCTGAACTGGGTAGATTAAAACAACAACATGATTTTATCTTCAGGGCATTTATAATCTCATTGCCAAGACAAGGTCTGTTCATATATAACAAAAACTTTTTAGTTAGACTGCAACCAAGTGCCAAAAGATATGGTACAACTAACAAGTGCGCAGGAAAGTTCAATCAAGTCAGGAAATAGTAACTTGAAAGATAAGTAATTATACAGACTAAAGATGAGGGAAAATAGTCTCTTTAAGAATGACTTGCACCTTGAACTAACTTAGCCCTAGCAGTTATTTTCATTATTTAAAAAAACTCTTTTTCTCTTTTCAGCTTCATGGTGGATCCTGAACAACTAGCTGTTCCTTAACATTTTCTTTACGGTTCCAAGTAAAAAACAACTGTTCTTATCTAAAATGTGAATTAGAAAATCCTCTGTACTTATTAATCTACTCTCTACTTTTGTTTAAATATATTTACCCTAAGATGTGCACTCTTCTTTAATGTCTTCTATCACTTTCTCTTTCATGTAAATTTTAGCTCAACTTCACTATTATCCTCAATATTTGCTGCTGTATTGCTACATACAATAAACCTAAAACCCTTTAGTCTCAAAATCATAATATATGAAAAGTATACACATAAAGGAACAAAATTGTTATGATAGAGAAAAAATATTTAAAGTGAGAGCTTTTAGACTATTACTTCATAGGACAGCTTTTGTAGATCTGTCATAAACTATAGAGGTTAAATCAGTGTTTTGTGATTTTTAAGTATCTGATTTTCCACAAGTGAAATGTATTCTTCAGTAATACTTACTCCATTCCCAACTCAGGATCCTCTAACTATTCACTTTATGTTACTTAAAAAGCTAATACATGGTCCAATATGACTGGTATCCTTATATGCAGAGAGAGAGAGCAGGGATGCATGTGCATCCCTGTTGTTTAAGCTTAAAAAAAGTTAATACATGAGCATAAACCAATCTTCACTATAACCAATAGAATCTCTATCTATCTGTCAAGTTATAAACTGGTTTTTCATAAGTGAGCAAATCTGTGACAGGGTACCATTTAGTAATGTAACACCATTATATCATTTGTTAGCATCATAAATCAAGAAAAGAGTTTTACTTTAAGAAAATGTCATTCAAAATTTTTGGCACATGATCCAGAGGCCTAAATTTACTTATGAAAAATAGACATTTGCATGTAAATAATGATTTCAAAATATTTTAAAACCAAAATTTTAACCTAAGCGAACAAAGAATTATAAAACAAGTATAAACTTTAGGGAAATAATAAAATATGTAATGGACAAAAAACATCTATTTTTCAGTTTCAGCACTAGAATGACTACAATCCCAGTTTCTCTAGAACAATTAAAACTATGTACCTTATATATTCTGCTGTACAAGCTCATAAATTAAATATTTTTAATAAAATCTCTTTTATTCTGATAAATGCTGCTAATGAAAATGCAATGCATACAGAAATTTGTTTATTCTCTAGTCCAAATTCCTCTGAAACCACAGGTCTTCCAGGAAACAAACATAAGGTGAATTTTTCCTCTTTTTTTTTTAAACTCAGACAAAAAGGAAGGTTGAACTAAAATTTTATTTTTTAAATATAAAAGTTAACCTATTTTCTCAAACTAACTTTTACCTTTGTGTAGTCTCAGTCCTCATTCAGTCTAAATAAAATTAAAGAATTTTTAATAGCTTCTACTAGAAATAGGTAAGTAAATATTGACATACACACACATTTGTGTATATGTATGTGTATGTGTGTGTGTGTGTGTGTGTGTGGTCATTTCTAAAGATGACAAACACTATGAAACAACACCTGGCTCAACTCTTTTAATTTATATACAAAGCAAAGAACAACATGAATGGAGATGTACAATGATTATTCAAATAAGCTATACATATGTAAAAAGGCAAATAGATTATAAAACAGTCTGCAGTCTCACTCTGATTATATACAGTAAGAAAGGATCAAAAGACTTTGAAACCTCGAGGACTTCTAATATACAAACTTCTTGAAAACGCTGGTTATAAATGATTTCAAAAATAGAAATTATAGCTAATCAATATATTGTTCTGACCAGTCCATTTCTGTATCAAATTCAGAAAGTACATCAAGTCTTTTGGATACTAGGCACTTTCCAAAGTTAGAATGGTAGTATGACTTTAAAAGGGGTCTGCCTTCAGTAACAGTGCTAAGTGGAAGGGCTCTTTGGATTCCAAATTGGAATAGGTTTGATCATATTTTTTTTAACTAAAGTCAACAGACTTGGAGAATAGGCAAATAATAAAGCAAACCAATTTAATTATATGGTAATTCTGACCCCAGCTCTTTTAAAATTACTTTTTTATTGAGATGACCCCAGCTCTTATATAAATTACATGTATTTTTGTGTATGTGTGTGTATTCATACACATATAAATACTAGAAGTTTCCCTTTCTAAAGGGAAATAGTAGGGCAAAAATGAGTGTAAAAAACTGGGCCATAGGTATAAACTCATTTTCAAGTAACCAATAAATTTATGGCTAGTGAAGTTTCTTTTTTTTTTTTTCCTATTTGAAAAGCAATCTTTTTCTGGGGAACAAAGCAATGAAAAGTAGTATACTAAAGACCAAGTTGGGAAACCTGCCATGGACTATAGTTTGAATCTGGGTAACAAGTCTAAAGACCAGTGAAGAAAAAGGTACTGGTTTTAGGAGTTCAGAATTCAGTTTAAGATAAACTTTCTGCCAAATGATGTTCTTGAATGCCTTCCCAATAGACCCAGGGATCTGAGAGAATCTGAGGATAGAACTAGAGAGAGTTTACACTTACCTTTATATGAACAATTCTTTGTGACACTGTGCTGGAACAAACTTTTCTTTTTAACAAGAGTGACAAATTGCAGGAGATTTATTGTATAGAATTTCTAGGAGCTAAAAGTTTAAACCTCCAAATTCTTCATCCAATCACTTGTTATAAGAAATTATAGCACTGAAACTTAATGCACCTCAATTATTTGCAAATGCCTCAATTATTCCTCTTTGGAAATAAAAGAATCTTAGACAATGTTGTATTATCACAAACCTAGAGAACAATCATATATTTGAAAAGAAATACTTCTTAAAATATTCTCCCTCCTGTCACTGAGAACTATTCATTGAACATCCTGAATCATTCTAAACCTCTAGAGAGATTGTAATGATCCTTTCAAGTGCTGGTATGAAATCAGTGGGAAACAGAACAAAAGCAACTTTAAAAGCAACAAGAAATTATGTATCATATATACATCGTAGCATATACTTTATATTTGAGAATCTTTACAGCTTACATTTCCATTCCATTATTACAAGTGATGCAAAACAAAAATTGCAAGTAGCATGCAAATTATAAATACAGTCTTCCCATTTCACTAACCAAATTCCTACTTTCCAGTGTTACTTCCCAATTTATGCAGGAAACTGCCTGCAAAGCTGAAACTGATTAGAAAATTCTTTATAGTTTAAAATATCTCTTTCTCATTTTAGGAGAAACCAAATACCCAACCATCAAAATTAAAAATAAATTGAATTGTTACAGTCCATTACAGTTGTTAATAGATCCACTTTATTTGCAGGTGTCCAAAATATAAAATTAATAATTCTTTATCTTCAAATACATATATTCTTAAAATGCTACTTAAAGCTTTGGTTGTTTTCCTGTAATAAAGAAGAAAAAGTTAACTTATCAATTAGATTGAATGAATGTAGCTTTTACTAATTAGTTTATCAAACCAAATATTGTGACCTATTAAGTGTTTGCAGATCTAAATGCATGTTACTATAGAAACTATTAAGTAACTGGAATTTGTCAAATAAAGCAGTTCTTCTGTGTTTAGTAAAACTTATATAATTCATATATTATATTTAAATATATTAGATTGTATTCCAAACCTGTTGTTCTGTTTTTGTGGTACCTAATTTTTAGAAAATGTTATTAATGCATAAAACAAAAGTAAACTCAAAATAATGTGTATGTCAAACTTTTATTGACAAAATAAAATGTTGTTAGAAGTGGAAAGCCTTCAAATGAGAAAGCGACTATATTTTATATAGCACTGAAGTTTAGATTTATTCTTACAGACCAAGGATTATATGCCCCTAAGATCTCTGAACAGGTAGAAAAATACAAATATCATCAAAGATGCTTTACTTCATTAAATAGTCCTGTGAGCAAGGTATTATGAAAAAAACTTTTAAATTTATGCTTTAATTTTAAAAAGAATTGGCTGGATGTCTGCAAGGTAGTGAGTTTAAATTAAGAACCATTGATAAACTATGAATAAACTAAAATACAAAAAATTGTAATTATGAAAAAAAAGCTATGGATTCCAAAGGGTAAGAAATCCCCCAAATGGAGAACACAGGAGGTATTTTATATCTCACATTTGACCCATTCTTAGCATACCTATATTCTGAACTCATCTCAGTAGAATACTACTGGCATTCCTCACTTTACTTCTCTTTGTAGACACTGTGTTTTTTACAAATTGAAGGGTTGTGGCAACCTTGCATCAAACAAGCCTATAGGTACCATTTTTCCAACACCATCTGCTCACTTTGTGTCTCTGTGTTATATTTTGGTAATTCTCCCAATATTTCAAACATTTTCATTATTATCATTATATTTGTTATAGTGATCTGTGAACAGTTATCTTCAATGTTACACAGCAAAAAGATTACAACGTGCTGAAGGCTCAGATGCTGGTTAGCATTTTTTAGCAATAAATAGTTTTTTAATTAAGATATGTAAATAGTTTTTTTTTCTTCAGACATAATGCTATTGCACAACTAAGAGCAGTATAGTGTAAACATAACTTTTATATGCACTGGGAAACCAAAACATTTGTGTGACACCCTTTATTGAGATATTTGTTTGGAACCAAACTCGTAACATCTCTGAGGTATGCCTGTATACCTTTTATATGCCTTTACCTGTATAAAATTGTGTCTATGAAAACTATAAATAAAAGAAATTCAAATTCCAGTCTAAATGGAATTAAAGACCATAAAAGATGAAAATCAACACCCACTGCATACATAATGAGAGATAAGTACCATACTAAAAGCAATTTCATACATTTCATTTAATCCTAACAATTAGAAATCATCCCCTTATCACAATTGCAAAACTGAGGCTCAAGAACGTTAAGTGACTTGCCTAGGTTTGAACAATATACCAGTACACAGGTGGAGCTACAACTTGAACCCAAGACTGACATGAAGCTCATGTTCTATCCAATCAATATCCTGAAAGATACATGTATGTATTTACTGTATATTTACTCTGATGGAATTTGATGAGGTGACACAGAAATACAAAGGACTAAGAAACAGCAAAGACATGTTGAAGAATGGTTATGTTGTTTTACTGTATAAAAGGAGTAACTGAACAGAACAAAGTGCCCAGAAACAGACCACATGTAAATATATTGCCGCAAAGGTGGCAGAGGACTATCCTTTAGCTAAATATTGCTAGGATGACTGGATATCCATACAGAAAAGAATAAAACTTCACCCCTGCCTCACACCATATAGTAAAATTAATTTCAGGTGAATTTAAAACTTAATTGAAAAACAAAATAGAAAAATATTTCCTAAAATATGACAATTCCATTCTATTTTTGACCAGAGTGGTAATTACTTACAGTAACTGGTTATATTATACATTTAGATTTATGTACTTTTCTGAATTATATTTCACAATGAGAAAGATTAAAAAGGTTTAAAAGACACATATTTTAGAATTAAAACAATACAAAAATCTTTAAAAGGTAAATATTTAGAATTAAAACAATACAAAATTAGAAAACTACCTACTGGTTTTTGAAGTACAATGGGATGATCAGGCAGAAAGTCTGGTTTTTTTCTGCAGATGGAAACACTTGAGAGCTTCAACAGGAAATCTCTGCTGTATTTGATTCTCTCTGTAGATATCAAAACATCAAATGTAATGTTATAAAGCACAGAACTCTCCCAGAACACTTTTTGGCTCATTTATTTCTGGATGTCCCTTAACTGTCCGTTATTTTATAAAATGGTAAGTAGTTTTTATGTAAAAGAGAAGTGGGGGAAAAAGCTCTGACAAACATCTACTGTCTCCAATTTTCCTTTTACATAGAAACAAAGCCAATTAACCAAGGAAACATTTCAGAAACTTGGTAATGTATTGCTTCTTTTATCTGGTTATTCATATCTAGTAAAGAAATCTTCTATTATAAAATATAACAGGTATAACACCTATTGGGCAATTCAGATCCCGATAAGCCTATGGAAATGGAACCCTAATAAGCCTATCTAGTCTTTATATTAACTTACTAAAAATTTAATACAATCCAATAAATTCAAGAAGCACTTATTGTAGGTAATAGTGAAAAAGGTCCAAAATAGGGTCCCTATCTTCAAGGGGAACAATGATTCAAATATCTGCAGATTTCTCATCAGAGACTATTACCATCTTGGTCTACATTAGACCATTTGCTGGGCCAGAAATAGTAGAGCTATAATCTTTAAATTTCTAACAGAAAAAGACTGGCAACCTAGGTTTCCATATTGTGAAATAATAGAAAAAAATATATATATATATGGGTTTCTGTCCCTGTTCCTGGCACAGAACTTCTTTCCCTTGTAATTTCCTAAGTGATAAGAGCACTAGAAGCATCTTTTGTTCTAATATTTGTTCCTTGACACTAGTTCCTGACACAGTGCTGCTAAATCTCTTAAAATTTTCTGGATGATTTGGTCTTCTGTTCTAATGAGGGGACTCTTGGTGGGCTCCTGGATGGAGGCTGATCACCAGAAAGACCAAGCCATGATTAGAAGCTTGGAACTTTCAGCCCCACCCCTATATTCACTGAGAAGGGGAGAGGGGCTGGAGATTGAGTTAATGATCGATGGTGCCTACATGATGAAGCCTTCATAAAAATCACAAAAGTAAAGGGTTTGGAGAGATTCTGGGTGGGTGAATACATCCATGTACCAGAGAGTGGTATAACTCAACTCCACAGAAGCTCCTGCACTTGGGACCCTACAAAACCCTGCCCTATGTATATCTTCATTTGGCTATTAATCTGTATTCTTTATCATACCCTTAATTATGTAATAAACTGGTAAATGTAAGAAAGTGGTTTCCCTAAGTTCTGTAAGCTGTCTTAGAAAATGACAGAATCTAAGAAGGGGGTCTTGGGAACCTTTACTTGTAACTGTCATCAGAAGTGGAGGGTAGTCTTATGTGACCAGGCCATTACCCTGTGGCATCTACATTAATTCCAGTTAATATCAGAATTAACTTGAATTATAAGACAACAAGCTGGTTTCACAATGAATTGCTTGATATGTGGAAAAACCTCACATCTAGTGCCAGAAGTGTTGTGAGTATAGTAGAGTATTGAGAGTAGAGGAAAAACACAGGAGGAGTGTAATTTTTCCCTTATACATAGCCAGTGAAAAAATCTTTCAGGAATGCATATGAAGTAAAAAAAACATTTTCAGATGAAAGAAAACTAAAAGAATTTATCACCAGCCGACCTGATCTATAAGAGACACTAAAGGAAGTCCTCCAGGTTGAAGGGTAATGATACCAGACAGAGTCTTTCATCTTAAGATTTAAAGGAGAACAACAGAGAAATGGCAAATAGCTGAATAAATATAACAGACTCCTTTTTTCCCCCCTTTATCTAAGTTTTATGAAAATATGTATGATTGTTGAAAAACAAAACTTCTGACAACCTCTGGTGAGATTTCCAAGGTATGGAGATATAATGCATACAGCTATAGCAAAAAGATCAATGCAGGGGGATAAAGGAAAGGAAACTACATATGGTTGCAAAGTTTTACCATCACTGTTTTGCATGAAGTACAATATTAACAAGTACACTGAGAAAGTTAGATATTATAACCCCTAGACCAACCACTTAAAAATACAAAGGAATACCGCTAAAAATACAATAGATATAATTAAATACCAAAAACAAAACTTAACAAAATCCAAAAGAAAGAACAGGGGAAAACAAAAACAAACAAAAATGAGGACAAACAGAAAACAATAAAATGATATGCCTAAATTCAACCATATCACATTAAATCTCAATGGTCTAAACCAGGGTCAGCAAAATTTTTCTGTAAATGACCAGAAAGTAAATATTTGAGGAGTTTGGGACATATAATCTCTGTCACAACTACTCAACTCTGTCTTGTAGCAGAAAAGCAAATGGAGATAATAACTAAATAAAGCATGTGGCTGTATTCCAATAAGATTTAATTTCCAAATTGGGCATTTGGCCTGAGGGCCATAGTATACTCACTCCTAAGATAAACACTGCAATTAAAGGCCATAAATTGACACAACAAATTAAAAAAAGACACTGTTACATGCTGCCTGCAAGAGATACACATTAAACATAAAGACACAGATAGGTTGAAAGTAAATGGATATAAAAAGATATACCACACAAAGACTAAGAACAAGAAGGCTAGAGTGGCTCTTAACATTAGATAAAGAGATAACAATTATCAATGTGTTGTGCCTAAGGACAGAGTTTCAAAATGCATGAAGCAAAAACTGACAGAAATAAAGGGGGCAACACACAATTCCACAAAAATATTAGGTAATGTAAAAACCCTTCCCTCAGTAACTGATATGACAAAAAAAAAATCAGAAAAGACACAGATCTTAACAATACTATGGACCACCTTGATTTAACTGACAATTATAAAAGCTACATCAACAACTGAAAAATACAAATTATATTCACATAGATATGGTACAATAACCAAGACAGACTATATGTTGGCTATAAAACAAGTTCCAATAAATTTAAGAGGCTTGGAAAAAAGAGGACTCAAATAAATAAAATCAGAAATGAAAAGGGAGACATTACAATTGATACCACAGAGATACAAAGGATAAGATTATATTATGAACAATTATATGCAACAAATTTGACAACCTCTAAAAAACTGATAAATTCCTAGAAACATACAACCTACCAAGACTGAATCATGAAGAAATAGAAAATATGAAAGACTGATTACTAGTAAGGAAATTGAATCAGTAATCAAAAACCTCCCGACAAACAGAAGTCCAGGACCATATGGCTTCACTGGTGAATTCTACCAACCATTCAAAGGAAAATCAATACCAATCCTCAAACTCTTCCAAGAAATAGAAGAGGAGGGAACACTCCCAAATTCAATTTATGAGGCCAGCATCATCCTGTTGCAAAAACCAGAAAAAGATGCCATGAGAAAAGAAAATTACAGGCCAATATCCCTGATGAACATAGATGCAAAAATCCTCAACAAAATATTAGCAAACTAAATTCAACAATACATTAAAAGGATCATACAGCATGATCAAGTGGGCTTTATTCCAGGTATGCAAGGATGATTCAATATCCACATATCAATCAATGTGATATACCACATCACAAAATGAAGGGCAAAAATCGTATGATATCTCAATAAATACAGAAAAAGCATTGGACAAAATTCAACATCCATTTATTCTTAATACTCTCAACAAAGTGGATATAAAGGGAATATACCTCAATCTAATAAAGGCCATATATGACAAGCCCACAGCTAACATCATACTCAATGGAGAAAAGCTGAAAGGTTTACTTCTAAGAGTAGGAACAAGACAAGGATGGCCACTCTTACCTCTCTTATTCAATATAGTATTAGAACTCCTAGCCAGAGCAATTTAGCAAAAAAAAGAAAAAGGTATTCAAATTGGAAAGGAAGTAGTAAAACTGTCACTATCTGCAGGTGACATAAAGAAAATGCTAAAGTCTCTACCAAAAACTGTTAGAACAAATAAGTGAATTGAGTAAAGTTGCAGGACACAAAATCAATATACAAAAATTTGTTGTGTTTCTATACACAAATAAACTATCAGAAAAAGAAACTAAGAAAACAATCCCAATTACAATTGCAACAAAGAATAAAAAAACCTAGGAATAAATTTAATCAAGGAGGGAAAGACCTGTATGCTTTAAGACATTAATTAAAGAAAATGAAGATGACACAAATAAATGGAAAGATATTCTGTGCTCATGGGTCACAAGAACTAATATCATTAAAATGTCCGTATTACCCAAAGCAATCTACAGATTCAATGCAATCCCCATCAAAATTCCAATGGCATTTTTCACAGAAATTGAACAAAAAATTCCTAAAATTTGTATGGAATCAATAAAGACCCCAAATAGTCAAAGCAATCTTGAGAAAGGACAACAAAGATGGAGGTAACACACTCCCTGATTTCTATATATATTATATATTTTTATATATATATAAATATATATATAGTTTTATAGTTATATTTTTATATATAACTATAATATAACTATAATAACTATAACTATATATAACTATAATATAACTATACATATAGTTATATATATATAGTTATATATTTCTATATAACTATATTACAAAGCTACAGTCATCAACACAGTATGGTACTGGCCTAAAAACGGATGTATAGATAAACGGAACAGAATAGTGAGCCCAGAAATAAACCCACTAACATATGATCAATTAATATACAACAAAGGAACTGAAACTATACAATGGGAAATGGACAGTCTTTTCAATAAATGGTATTGGGAAAACTCAACAGCCACGTGCAAAAGAACGAAACTGGACCCTTTACTTTACACTATACACAAAAATCAACTCAAAATGGATTAAATGCCTGAATGTATGACCTGAAACCATAAAACTCCTGGAAAAAAATATAGGTAGTAAGCTCCATGACACTGGTCTTGGCAATGATTTTTTGGATTTGACACCAAAAGCAAAAGCAACAAAAAGTAAAAATAAATCAGTGGGACTACATCAAACTAAAAATCTTCTGTATAGTAAAGGAAAACATCAACAAAATGAAAAGGCAGCCTACTGAATAGGAGAAAATATTTGCAAATCATATATCTGATAAGGGGCTAATATCCAAAATATATAAAGAACTCATACAATTCAATAGCAAAAAACCCCAAACAACCTGATTAAAAAATGGGCAGAGGATTTGCATAGACATTTTTCCAAAGAAGACTTACAGATGGCCAACATATACAAGAAAGGATGCTCAATATCACTAATCATCAGGGAAATGCAAATCAAAACCACAATGAGATATCACGTTAGGAAGGTTGTCATCAAAAAGACAAGAAATAACAAGTGTTGGCAAGAATGTGGAGTAAAGGAAACATGCACTGTTGGTGGAAATGTAAATTTGTGCAACCATTATGGAAAACAGTATGAAGGTTCCTCAAAATCAGAAACAGAACTTCCACATGATCCAACAATTTCACTTCTGGGTATTTCTAAAGAAAACAAAAATACTAATTCAAAAATATATATGCACCCCCATGTTGACTGCAGGACATCTGCAACAGCCAAGACATGAAAACACTCTAAATGTCCACTGATGGATGAATGGATAAAGCAAATGTGGTATATATATATACACAATGGAATATTATTCAGCCATACAAAAAAGGAAATCTTGCAACACACGGATGGACCTTGAGGGCATTACGCTAAATCAAACAGAGAAAGACAAATACTGTATGACCTCACTTATATGTGGAATCTTAAAAACAAAACAAAACACCCCACAAACTTACAGATGCAGAAAACAGATTGGTGGTTGCTACAGGTGGGGCGAAGGGGTAGGTGAAGTGGGTGAAAGGGGTCAAAAGGTATACATTTTCAGTTATAAAATAAGTCCCAGAGATGCAATGTATACATCATGGTGACTATAGTTAATATCTCTGTATTGCATATTTGAAAGTCACTAAGAGAGTAAATCTTAAAAGTTCTCATCACAAGAAAAAGAAAATTTTGTAATTATGTATGGTGACAGATGTTAACTAGACTTACTGAAGTGAACATTTCCCAGTATATACAAATATCAAATCACTATGTTGTACACCCGAAACTAATATAATGTATATGTCAACTTTAAAAAAATGCTAAAAATAAAAAAATAAAAATTGAAGAAGCTTGAAATCATATAGACTATATTCTCTGACAACAAAGTAAATTAAGAAATCTATTAATAAGATATCCAGAAAAATCTCAAATATCTTGGAAATTAAATAACAATACTTTATAATAATTCACAAGTCAAAGGTAAAATAATAAGGAAGTTAAAAATATTTTAAACTTAATGACAATTAAAGTATAATGTAAAAATTCGTGCAGTGCAACTAAAGTAGTGCTCCAAGGAAAACATAAATTCTTTATTTTAATTGAAGTATAGTTGATTTATAGTATTGTGTTACTTTCAGGTGATTATATATATACATAATATTGTGTATAATGTAAAAATATAAGTATATAAATATATAAAATATGTATTTTTTCACAGATTATTTTTCATTATAGGTTATTATAAGATACTTAATATAGTTCCCTGTGCTGTAGAATAAATCTTTGTTGCTTATGTATTTTATGTATAGTAGTTTGTATCTGTTAATCCCATACTCCTAACTTATCCCTCCTCCCCTTCCTTTCCCCTTTGGTAAGCACAAGTTTGCTTTCCATGTCTGTGAGTCTGTTTATGTTTTGTACATAGATTCATTTGTATTATTTTTTAGACTACACATATAAGTGATACATATAATATTTGTCTTTCTCTGTCTGACTTACTTCACTTAGTATATTCTCTAGGTCCATTCATACTGTTGCAAATGGAAATATTTCATGCTTTTTTATGGCTAATATTCCATTGTGTATATATACCATATCTTCTTAAGGCAACTGACTGTTGATGGGCACTTGGGTTATTTGAATGTTTTGGCTATTGTAAATAGTGCTATGAACATTGGGGTGCACATGTATCTTTTCAAATTAGAGTTTTCATCTTTTCCAGATACATACCCAGGAGTGGGACTGCTGGGTCATATGGTAACTTTATTTTTAGTTTTTTAAGGAACCTCAATACTATTTTCCACAGTGCCTGCACCAATTTATATTCCCACCAACAGTGTAAGAGAGTTCCCTTTTCTCCACACCCTCTCCAGTGTTTATTATTTGTAGACTTTTTGATGATGGCCAGTCTGACCTCATTGTGATTTTGATTTGCATTTCTCTAATAATTAGCAATGTTGAGCATCTTTTCATGTGCCTGTTAGCCATCTGTTATGTCTTCTTTGGAGAAATGTCTGTTTAGGTCTTCTGCCCATTTTTTGATTGGGTTGCTTGTGTGTTTGATATTGAGTTGTATGAGCTGTTTGTATACTTTGGAAATTAAGCCCTTGTCTGTAGCATCATTTGCAAATATCTTCTCCCAGTCCATAGGCTGTCTTTTTGCTTTGTTTATGGTTTCCTTTGCTGTGAAAAGCTTTTAAGGTTGACTAGGTTCCACTTGTTTACTTTTGTTTTTATTTCTTTTGCCTTGGGAGATTGATCTAAGAAAATACTGCTATGATTTATGTCCAGGAATATTTTGCTTATGTTCTCTTCTAGGAGTTTTATGGTGTCATGTCTTATATTTAGGTCTTTGAACCATTTTTGTAAATGCTATGAAGGAGTATTCTAATTTCACTGACTTACACGTAACTGTCCAGCTTTCCCAACACCACTTGTTGAAGAGACTGTCTTTTCTTCATTGTATATTCTTGTCTCCTTTGTCATGTATTAATTAACCATAGGTGTGTGGGTTTATTTTTGGCCTCTCTATTCTGTTCCATTGATCTATATGTCTGTTTTTGTACCAATACCATGTTGCTTTGATTACTGTAGCTTTTAGTATTGTCTGAAATCTCACAGGAGGATTATGCCTTCAGCTTTGCTCTTAAACATTCCATTCTTTAGGTTTGTAATTTTTTTAAATTTAAGTACAGTTGATTTACAATGTTGTGCCAATCTCTGCTGTACAGCAAAGTGACTCAGTTATAAACATATAGACATTCTTTTTAATATTTTTTTCCATTATGGTTTATCATAGGATATTGAATATAGTTTCCTGTACTATGCAGTAGGACCTTGTTGTTTATCCATCCTATATATAATAGTTTATATCTGCTAATCCCAAACTCCCAGTCCTTCCCTCCCCCACGCCCCTCCCCCTTGGCAACCACAAGTCTGTTCTCTATGTCTGTGAGTCTGTTTCTGTTTTGTAGATAGGTTCATTTGTGCCACAGTTTAGATTCTACGTATAAGTGATATCATATGGTATTTGTCTTTGTCTTTCTGACTACCTTCACTTGTTCTTATACAGTCTTATAATAAGAGAATATCTACAACATATGACCTAACAATCCACCTAAAAATGCTATAAAAAGGAGAGCAGGGCTTCCCTGGTGGCGCAGTGGTTGAGAGTCCGCCTGCCGATGCAGGGGACGCGGGTTCATGCCCCGGTCTGGGAGGATCCCGCGTGCCGCAGAGCGGCTGGGCCCGCGAGCCGTGGCCGCTGAGCCTGCGCGTCCGGGGCCTGTGCCCTGCAATGGGGGAGGCCACAGCAGTGAGAGGCCCGCGTACCGCAAAAAAAAAAAAAAAAAAAAAAAAAAAAAAAAAAAAAAAAAAAAAAAAAAAAGGAGAGCAAACCAAACCCAAAATAGAAGGAATTCATAAAAAGGAAAAAATCACCAAAATAGAAAAAATATATATAAAATTAAAATGCCAAAAGTTGGTTCTTTGAAAAGAGAAACAAAACTGACAAATCTCAAGCTAGACTAATTGATAAAGAAAAAGAACACAAATGATCAATATCAAAGATAAGAAAGGGGTTATCAACACAATCCTACAGACATTAAATAGAAAATAAGAGGATACTATGAACAAGTTTAAGCCAACATTTGACAACTTGGATGAACTGGATATACTATAAGTTCTTGTGTGGACCTATGTTTTCATTTCCCTTTGGTGGAAAACTAAGAGTGAAACTGCTGGGAGGTAAGGAGAGACTGCTGCTGCGCAATGTGGAAGAAGTGAATGAGAATTTTCCAGTGATGGAAATGACTTGTGGCTTTTAAAAGAACTAATGGCTAATAATCAATTCCAAGTTATTCTCTGGACTGTGCTACCAAATAAAGAAGCTGAGGAAGGTTATTAGGAAGTAAACCTGAAAGATGAGAAAATGAAAAATAAGAAATAAAATATAAGAAAATTGGAGAAACATTCAGAGTCAAGTAGGCTAATGTTACTAATATATTACTAATATAGTAGTTTTAGGAAAAGAACACAAAGAAAATGGAGATGAGAAACATTATCAAAGAAATATCCACAAATTTTCACATCAGAAGAACCTAAGTCTTGAGACTGAAGAAGTTCACCAATTGCTCAGGAGAAAAATTTGAGTTAAAAAAAAAACGACTACAAAAAGAGACACAACAATAGGAAATTTCAGAAAACCTAAGGTAAACACACAATCCAAAATACTTCCAGAGCAAAAATGGCAAAACAAAACAAAATGAAAAATAGAAATAAAAGACAAAGTCATTTACTAAGGGCCTTGGAGAACTGGGAATCAGAATGGCACTGGACTTCATAGAATTAAGAGCCAGTTAATATAGACTGCTAGAAAATAAAGCAAAATGCCTTAAAATTTTAGAATGAAAGTAATGCTCAACCTGGAAATTTTAAAAATCAAATTCTATATTTAATTAACACAAGAGAAACCCAGCTGTTCTTGAGTTCCTAAAGCACAGGCTCCTGAGGTTGAAGATTCACTCACTGTGTTTCACTCAGCAGGTTTTGACAGCACTACCAAGCAGAGTTCTTACTAATTCTCATCTTCCTCCTTTTCCTCCTCCTCCATAGCTTTATTGAGGTATAATTTACATAGTATAATATTCACGCATTTTGAGTGTACAATTGAATGATTTTTAAGCGTTTACAGAGTTGCGCAACCACTGCCACAATCTATTTTTGTTTTTTGGTTCTAGGCAGTGAAGCAAATCTCTGCCAAATCATTAGCTGACCATGAAGATATCACAAAAGAGACCTGAGTGGCCACAAATGTGAAATATAGAACTTCTATATCAACTACCATCAGATACCTCACTCTCATTTGTTGTCACTCTCTGTTCCCAATCCAATCTAAGCAATCATTACTCTGTTTCTACAGATTTGCCTTTTCTAGACATTTTATATCAGTGGAATCATACTATATCAGATCTTTTGTGTCTGGCTACTTCATTTAGCATAATGTTTTTAAGGTTCATCCTCAACTCAGCATTTTCTATCCAACCAAACTACCAATCAAATGTGTAAGTAAATACACAGATTAAAAGAATTCACCAACCCAATGCCCTTTACAATGAAGCTCCTGGAGAATGCACTTGACCAAAATGAAGAAAGAAGAAAGCAAAGGAATTATGAAGAGAGTGATGTCAGTGAAAATTGCCAAATACAGAACTCTAAAAGTCCTTCCCTCCACAAAAGCAACAAATAAAGTGTCAAAAACTTCCAGAATCAACTTTTTCCTAAATTCTGGAATTTAATCAAAAGCTTGCAAAAAAACAGGGGAATGCTTAGTGAAGAAAAAATCAGCTAAATTTGGTAAAGAGTTTTGTGGCATTTTAACTTGCCTGGGAACATCTCTTCCAACCCAGCTTGGCTGTGGCCTTGAAAATAACAGGCCTCATTCCTGATTTACGTTCCCACTACTGGAGAGAGCAATACGGACCAGTCTCAAAGAATAGTGGTGGCATTTTTTTTGACCTCTCTGGTGGCTCCCTGAAGAATCATCTCAAAGGACTTGCCTATATTTCACCTAAGAACTCTCCCAGGTCTGAGGCTACTATCTGAATCTATTTGTCAAATCATTTATATGGAAATGTATTAGCCACTTCCACCTAGGACAAGGGATAACTGGAGCAAACAATAGGCAAAACAAAAAGCTCGGAAGGAAAGGCTAGGGAAAGAGATGTGTTGGGGAATAAAGGCACTGAAATACTCACAGATGTTCCAAGGAATTTAGAAGGCTACATGCGTGCTAAAGGCTAGGCTCATGCTCAAAGAAAGGCTTGAGGAGTTCCCAAGCTCTCACCCCTGGCTGACCTTCAGGTTCCTCACAAGCAAGAAGTGATGGCAAAGGCAGATCTGTAAACTGCCAGACTGAGTACTGAAGGCACACCCCAACACACACACAGAGGTCATAGGCAAAGACTGGGAGAGGGCTTTTTTTTCTTTTTCTGGTTCTAGGTATTAAAGGAAATCTGTGCCAAATCATTAGCTGACCATGAAGATATCAAAAAGATACTTGAATGGCCACACATGACAAATAAAGACTTTATACTATTAGTTCATAAAAGTCATTAAACAAAAAAAACAACAATTACAACAAACAAGAACAACAGACCCTGGGAAGGGGGGAAAATCTGATTTCCACAGCTAGCACATTATAATACTCAAAATATCCAGTTTCAACAACAACAAAAAATACAGAGCATGAAAATAATAAAGTATGGCCCACACACAGGAAAAAAAGAAATTAATAGAAACCTTCCCTGAGGAAAGCAGAGATACTGGACTTACTAGAGAAAGACTTCAAATAAACTAATTTAAATATGCCCAAAGAGCTAAAGGTAACCATGAGAAAAGTGTCTTGCCAAAATACCAATATCAGAAAAAATCAATAAAGAAATGGAAATTATAAAAAGGAATCAAATAGAAATTCTTGAGAAGAAAATTACAATAACCGAAGTGAAGAATTCAGTAGAAAGGTTCAACAGTAGATATGACCAGGCAGAAGAAAGAATTAGCAAATTTAAAGATAAATCAATGGCATTATCCAATCTGATGAATAGAAAGAAAAAAGAATGAAGAAAAATGAACAGTGCCTAAGGTACCTGTGGGACTACCCTAAGAATACCAACAAATGCATAATGGAAGACCCAGAGGATAGGGGAGAGAGAAAGGGCAGAAAGAATATTTGAAGAAATAATCGCAGAAAATTTGCCAAATTTGATGAAATACACACATTGACACATCCAAGAAGCTCAACAAATTACAAGCAAAATACACTCAAAGAGATTCACACTCAGATGCATTATAAGCAAACTGTTAAAAGACTAAGAGAAAATTTTGAAGAAAAGCAGCACTTTATCACTTACAAGGGATTCTCAATTGGAGAAAAGGCTGATTTCTCATCAGAAATCATGGAAGTCAGAAAGCAGTGGGATGACAAAGTTACTAAAAGCAAAAAACACGTCAACCAAGAAATTTATATCAGGTAATACTACCTTCAAATGAAAAAGAAATTGATACATCTGTAGATAAAAACTGAGAGAGTTCATTGCTTGTAAATCTGTCTTACAAGGAATGCTAAAGGAAATCCTCAGGCTGAAATAAAAGGACAGTAACACAGTAATTAGAATTCACACGAAGAAATAAAGAACACCAGTAAACATAACTACATAGGTAAATTTATATTTACCTATGTAGTTGTTTATAAATGTATCAATGAATTTTTGGATGTAAGTCCTCTTTTTTCCTGTATGATTTAAAAAACAAATACATAAAAATTCATAATTATAAATCTAGGTTGGTAGATTATGCAGTGTATAAAGACAAAATATGTAGAAATATGTATAAAGACAATAACAACATAAAGGTGGGATGTAGCTACATAAAAGTTTTATATAATTTTGAAACTAAATTGATATTAATTCCAACTAGATTGTTGTAAATTCAGTTATTCCCCAGTGCAACCACTAGGAAAATAACTAAAATATACATGACAAGGGAAATAAAAAGGGAATAAATTGATACACTAGGAAGAATCTATTAAACACAAAAGAATGCATTAATGGAGGAATTGAAGAATAAAAAAGATAAAAGACTTACAGAAGACAAATAGCAAAATGGGTAGACCTATTCTTCCTTATTAGTTATTACATTAAATGTCACAATTAAAAAGCAGAGATTGGCAGAATGGATTAAAAATATGATCCAATTATATGTTGTCTAAAGATACTCACTTTAGATCCAATCACAAAATAAGCTTAAAGTAAAAGAATGAAAAAGATATTTGATGCAGACAATAACCAAAAGCTGGAGAGGGTATACTAACATTAGATGAAAACGAACTTTAAGACAAAAATTGTTAAAAGGGAAAAAAAAAAAGATATGATAAAGATATGATAAAAGATATGATAAAAGATAATGATAAACGGGTGAATTCATTAAAAAGATAACAATTATAAACGTATATGTACCTAACAACAGAAGGAAAAACTGACAGAATTGAAAGAAGAAACACACAGTTTAACAATAACAAATGGAACCTTCAAAACCCCACTTTCAATAATGCATGAAAAACTACACAGAAGATCAAAAAGGAAAAAGAGGACATGAACAACACTATAAGCCAAATAGACCTAACAGACTATACAGAACACTTCAGTCAATGACAGCAGAATATACCTTCTTCTGAAGTACACATAAAACATCCAGGACAAGCTATGTTAGGCCACAGACGTCTCGAAAAGTTTTAAAACAACTGATATGCAAAGTATCCTCTCTGACCACAATGGAATAAAACTACAAATCAATAACAGAAGTAAAGCTGGAAAATTTACAAATATGTGTAAATTAAAAACATATTCTTAACCAATGGGTCAAAGAGAAAAATAACAGAGGACTGAGAAAACACTTTGAGACGTGAAAACAAGGAGGCAACATACCAAAACTTATGGGATGCAGCAAAAGCAATGCTCAGAGCAAAACATACAGCTATAAATACTAAAAAAATGGCTCTTGGGCTTCCCTGGTGGCGTAGTGGTTGAGAGTCCACCTGCTGATGCAGGGGACACGGGTTTGTGCCCCAGTCCAGGAAGATCCCACATGCAGCGGACCGGCTAGGCCCGTGAGCCATGGCTGCTGAGCCTGCATGTCCAGAGCCTGTGCTCTGCATTGGGAGAGGCCACAACAGTGAGAAGCCCGCGTACAACAACAACAAAAGGCTCAAATCAATATCTAACATTAAACATTAAAGAACTAGTAAAAATAAGAGCAAACTAAATCAAAAGCTACCAGGATGAAGGAAATAAAGATTAGAGTGGAGATAAATGAAATAGAGATAAAATAACAACAGAGAAAATCAACAAAACAAAAAGTTGGTTATTTGAAAAGTTCAAAATTGACAAATAAGATAAAAAAGACTCAAATTACTAAAATCATGAATGACAATGATTTTGTATCCTGTAACTTTGCTGAATTCATTAGGTCTAAATTTTTTATGTGGATTCTTTAGGATTTCTACACATAAGACTGTGTCATGTGTGACTGGAGAATACTTTGTCCTTTCCTATTTGAATGTCTTTCATTTCTTTTTCTTGACCAATTGCTCAAGTGAGAGCTTCCACAATGTTAAGTGAAAGTGGTGAGAGTGGAAATCCTTGACTTGTTCTCTATCTTAGAGGGGAAAGCTTTCAGTCTTTCACCAGTGAGTACAATGTTAGCTGTGGGTTTTCCATATATACCTTTCATCATGTTGAGGAAGTTCCCTTCTATTCCTTGCTTCTGAGATATTACCAAGAAAGGGTATTGGGTTTTGCCAAATGCTTTTTCTGCATCAAATGAGATAGTGATGTATCTTCTTTGCCCCTGCCTTCTGTTAATGTGGTGTATTATACTGATTAATTTTCAAATGTTGAACCACCTTTGTATTCTTGGGATTAATCCCACTTAGCCATAGTGCATAATCTTTTACTGTGCTGCTAAATATGGTTTTCAAATATTTTACTGAGCATTTTTGCACCTATATTTTAAGAGATATTAGTCTGTAGTTTTCTTTTCGTGTGATATCTTTGTCTGGCTTTTATATCAGAGTAATATTGGCCTCATAGAAGAGTTGGGAAGTGTCCCTTCCTCTTCAATTTTTTGGAAGAACTTGGGAAGGACTAGTATTAATTCTTCTTTAAATGTTTGGTAGAATTCACCAGTAAGGCCAACAAATCTTAGAGTTTTCTCTGTTGGGAGATTTTGTATTACAAATTCAATCTCCTGACTTTTTATAGGTTTTCAGATATTCTATTTCTTCTTGAGTAAGTTTTGGTAATTTCTGTGTTTCTAGTAATTTTTCTATTGCATCTAAATTACCTAATTGGCATACAATTAATTATTCATAATTTTCTTATGATCCTTTTATTTCTTTAAGCTCATAGAAATGTCCCCATACAAAATCAGTGGTATTTTATACACAATTAATGAATAACACGAAAAGGAAATTAAGAAAACCAGTTTATTAGCATCAAAAATAATATGTAGGAATACATTTAACCAAAGAGGTATAAGGCTTGTACACTGAAAACTGTAAGAAACTGCTGGAGGAAAGTAAAGAATACCTAAATAAATGGAAATATATCCCACGTTCATGGATTGGAAGACTCAATATTGTTAAGATGGCAATAATCCCCCAAAGTGACCTACAAATGCAATGCCATCCATATCAAAATTCCGACAGTTTTGTCTTTTTCTTTTCTTTTTTTTTTTTTTTTGCAGAAATGGAAGCACAGATTCTAAAACTCACATGGAATTGCAAGGGATCTCAAATAACCAAACAACCTGGAAAAAGAACAAAGTTGGAAGACTCATACTTCCCAATTTCAAAACTTAATATAAAGCTATAGTAAATAAAACAGTGTGGTACTGAAATAAGGGTAGACTTACAGATCAAGGGAACAGAACTGAGAGTCCAGAAATAAACACATAAACCTATGGTCAAAGGTTTTCTACAAAGGTGCCAAGATTATTCAATGGAGAAAAAAATTGTCTTTTTAAGAAATGGTGATGAGACAACTGTATACCTAATGCAAAAAAAATAAAGTTGGTGTCTTACAGTTTTCCAAGTACAGGTTTCCAAGTACAGGTCTTTTATCTCCTTAGGTAGGTTTATTCTTAGGTTTTTATTCTTGCTAATGCAATTGTAAATGGGACTGTTCCCTCAATTTCTCTTTCTGAGCATTTGTTGCTAGTGTATAGAAATGCAACAGACTTCTGTATATTAATTTTGTATCCTGCAACTTTATCAAATTCATTAATGAGCTCTAGAAGTTTTTTGGTGGCATCTTTAGGGTTTTCTATGAATAGTATCAGGTCATCTTCAAACAGTGACAGTTTTACTTCTTCCTTTCCAATTTGGATTCCTTTTATTTCTTTTTCTTGTCTGACTGCTATGGCTAGGACTTCCAATACTATGTTGAATAAAACTGGTGAGAGTAGGCATCCTTGTCTTTTTCCTGATCTTAAAGGAAATGCTTTCAGCTTTTCACCACTGAGTATGATGTTAGCTGTGGGCTTGTCGTATACAGCCTTTATTATGTTGAGGTATGGTATCCTCTATGCCCACTTTCTACAGAGTTTTTATAATAAATAGATGTTGAATTTTGTCAAAAGCTTTTTCTGTGTCTAATGAGATGATCATATAATTTTTATTCTGCAATTTGTTAATGTGGTGTGTCACAGTGATTGATTTGCAGATATTGAAAAATCCTTGCGTCCTGGAATAAATCCCACTTGATCATGGTGTATGATTCTTTTGATGTATTGTTGCATTCAGTTTGCTAATATTTTGATGAAAGAAACTGAAGATGACACTAATAGATGGAAAGATATACCTTGTTCATTGACTGGAAGAATTAATATTATTCAAATGACCATTCTGCCCAAGGCAATCTACAGATTCAATGCAATCCCTATGAAAATATCAATGGCATTTTTCACAGAACTAGAACAAATAATTTTAAGATTTATATGGAAACATGAAAGACCATAAAGAGCCAAAACAATCTTGAGAAACAGGAACAGAACTGAAGGTATCATGCTCCCTGATTTCAGACTATATACAAAGCTACAGTAATCAAAACAGTATGGATAAACAAAAAGGTCTTACTGTATAGCACAGGGAACTATATTCAATATCCTGTAATAAACCATAATGGAAAGAATATGAAAAAGAATATATATATATATGTGTGTGTACATATAACTGAATCACTTTGCTGTACATCAGAAACTAACACAATATGGTAAATCAATTGTACTTCAATTAAAAAAAAATAACAGTAGGATACAAAACATACACATAGATCAATGAAATAGAACAGAGGGCCCAAGAAATGAACCCATGAATTTATGGTCATTTAATCTACCACAAAGTAGGCAACAATATACAATGGAGAAAAGAAAGTATCTTCAATAAGTGGTGCTGGGAAAACTAGATAGCTACATGTAAAAGAATGAAACTAGAATATTCTCTAACACCATATGCAAAAATTAACTCAAGATGGTTTAAAGACCTAAATGTAACACTGGAAACCATAAGATTCCTAGAAGAAAACATGGGTGAAACACTTTGACATAAATTTTAGCAATATTTTTTGAATATGTCTCCTAAAGCAAAGGAAATAAAAGCAAAAATAAACAAATGGGCCCTATTAAACTTAAAAGCTTCTGCACATCAAAGGAAACCACTGACAAAACAAAATGATAACCTACTAATGGGAGAAAATATTTGCAAATGATATGACCAATAAGGGGTTAATATCTAAAATACATAAACAGCTCATACAACTCAACATCAAAAAAATAAACAACTAGGGCTTCCCTGGTGGCGCAGTGGTTGAGAGTCTGCCTGCCAATGCAGGGGATATGGGTTCGTGTCCCAGTCTGGGAAGATCCCACATGCTGCAGAACAGCTGGGCCTGTAAGCCATGGCCGCTGAGCCTGCGCGTCCAGAGCCTGTGCTCCACAAAGGGAGAGGCCACAACAGTGAGCGGCCCGCGTACCGTAAAAAAAAACCCCAAAAACAGAAAAAACAAAAAAACAACCCAATTAAAAAATGGGAAGAACACCTGAATAGACCTTTATCCAAAGAAGACATACAGATGGCCAACTGGTACATGAAAAGATGTTCAACATCATTAATCATCAGAGAAACGCAAATTAAAATCATAACAAGACAGCACCTCACATTTGTCAGAATGGCTATCATGAAAAAGAACACAAATAACAAATGTTGATGAGGATGTGAAGAAAAGGAAACCCTGGGTCACTGTTGTTGGGAATATAAATTAGTGCAGCCACTGTGGAAAACAGAATGGAGATTTTTCAAAAAACTAAAAATAGAACTACCATATGACCCAGCAATTCTATTCCTGGGTATTTATCTGAAAAAATTGAAAACATACATGCATCCCAATGTTCATAGCAGCATTACTTACAATTGCCAAGATATGGAAGCAACCCAAGTGTCCATCAACAAATGAATGGAATGAGAAAATGTGGTATACATATATTATGGAATACCACTTAGCCACAAAAAAGAATGGAAGTTTGCAATTTGTAACAATATGGATGGACTCGGAGGGTATTATGCTAAGTGAAATAAGTCAGAGAAAGAAAAATACTGTATGATATCACTTATATGTGGAGTCTAAAAAATAAAAGTAACTGTTAAATATAACAAAAAGAAATAGACTCACAGATATAGAGAACAAACCAGTGGTTACCAGTAGGGAGAGGGAAGGGGGAGGGGCAATATGGGGGCAGGGGATTAAGAGGTATGAACTACCATGTATAAAATAAATAAGTTACAAGGATATATAGTATAACACAGGGAACATAGCCAACATTTTATAATAAATATAAATGAGATATAACCTTTAAAATTGATTCAGTATTCTGCACACCTAAAACTTATATAATATTGTACGTCAACTATACCTCAATTTTAAAAGGTGAATTTTGTATTAGAACTCACACCATATACAAAAATTAATTCAAAAGGGACCTAAATGTAAGAGCTAAATGTAAGAGTTAACACTGTAAAACTCATAGGGATAAATCTTTATGACCTGAGATTTGGCAATGATTTCTCAGAAATGACATCAAAGACATGGGCAACAGAAGAAAAAGCAGATAAACTGGACTTCAAAAAAAATTTTTAAATGTGTACATGTAAGTATACTATCAAGAGAATGAAAAGACAAAGGAAAAAGTCCTTGACAATTATATATCTGATAAGAGTCTAGTATCTATTATTCCATATCTGATAAAGGTCTTATATACACATATCTAATACCTAATAAATATATGTATATGTTTATTACACACACACACAGACACACACATACTTAGGGAGAGAGAGAAGGGGAGGAAGGCAGAAGGGAAGTGGGAGAGAGAGGGAGAGAACAGATGAGGGTCTAATATCTAGGACACTTAAAACTCAACAACAAAAAGAAAACAACCTAATTAAAATATGATCAAAGGACATGAATAGACCTTTCTCCAAAGGAGAAATACAAATGGCCAACAACACATGAAAAGACACTCAAAATCATTAGTCATTAGAGAAATAAATATCAAAATCACAATGAGCTACCACTTCACACCCACTAGATTGGTTATAATTAAAAAAAAAAGATCCTAACAAGGATGTCAAGGAATTGGAACCCTCGCACATTGCTAGTGGGAATGTAAAGTGGTATAGCCACTGTGCAAAACAAGTTTGGCAGTTCCTCAAAATGTTAAACACAGAACTACCATATGACCTGTCAAATCTACTCATAGGCATATACCCAAGAGAAATGAAAACAGGTGTTCAAACAGAAATCTGTACACAAATATTCATAGCAACATTATTCATAATACAAACTGAATGTCCATTAACTGAGAAATAAATAAACAAAATGTGGCTTATCCATACAATGGAATATTATTCATCCATAAAAAGGAATGAAGTACTGATACATGCTACACATGGATGAACTTTGAATACCTTGTGGGAAATAAAAGAAGCCACAAAAAAAGGTCATATATTTTATAAGTCTATTAAATGAGATGTCCAGAATAAGTAAATACATAAAGACAAAAAGCAGATTAGTGTTTGCTGGTGGCTGGGGAGAGGACTGAATGAGGGAGTACTGCTTAATGAGGTTTCTTTGGGGGTAATAAAAGTGTTCTAGAATTAGAGTGTTGATGGTTGTGTGATATTGTACGTTTATAATTGTTTAAATGATAAGCTTTACTTCAATCAAAAAGAAGAAAAAAGAAACCTGAGAATTGCAAGGGGAATATCCCCAGATAACAGTAGAAGTCCATTCCAGGAAAACAGCTTCACAGCAGTACAGAAGAGTAATAAATCCATACTGGAACAGGACAATGGAGGATTCTAAAAGGAAAGTCTCCTTCAGGGGAAAAAATGCCAACTGATATATATGACCATAAGGAAAATATATATAAGTGTGGCAGAGTTGTTGGAGCAACTGATGTGCAAAGTTAACAACAGTTGCATAGAAAAACAAGGCAAATGTTAACTCCAGGAAAAAAGATGGATTGTATGAAACAGAGATATACACCTCTCAGCCAAGCAACTGTATTTATTTAGTCATATAATATAAAGAGTGATGATATTCTAAATGAAATTTAAGTAACTATGTGATGGGGAGGGGGTAGATAGAAGGGTTGAAGAAGTGAGGGGACTGATGTGGAAGACATAAGTTCTCATTTTCCAAAAGAGGCTTTCAAAATATAATATAAAAAATGGGGAATATGGAAACAATTTAAATATTTTCTTTAGAATATGGAGTTAAATACTAGAAGAAAATGCTAATAGAGTATTTTTATAACATGTAACTTTTAAATTACATACATAGATTGGTTGACAAAAATTTGGAAACTAAACTAATAAATAATCTTTACTTTATTAAAAAGTAGCTGGTGTGGGAAAGACTATTTGTTCTTCCCAAGAGCAATTCTTACTTTCTGCTTCAGCAATAGAATTAGCTGGCTGAAAAGCTAAAGATTACATTTTCCAGTCTGCTTTGTACAGCATGACTAAGTTCTGGCCAATGAGAAATTAAATAGAAGTTATATATGCAACTTCTGGGTCATACTTTTTAGAACTTTATTCCTCCTTACTTCCTTCCTGATGGCTAGAGAGGAGACATGATGGCTGGAGCAGAGGCATTCATCTTGTGCAATAAGATAGAAGCCATGTATTAAGGATGGTAAAGCCATAGGACAGTATAATACAGGGGCTGACAGCAACTTCACAGACCAGAATGAGTACACCAGCTCAAAATTGTACATGATACAGAAGATACAGAAATAAACTTCTATCTTGTTTCAGTCACTGTTATTGTGGTCTCCCCTTTAGAGCAGTCAAACCTATAACCAAATATAGACAGAAATCAACCAAAAGAATATAATAAAATTTCTTATGTACCTAAGGTTTGCAGCTAAGCAAATATTAACTTTACATGAATGCTAAGACTCTCTTATGAAAGTTGGGAATTATGGTAAAAATTTACCTTTTTTAACTGGAGACTGATGTTGTTCATTAAGACCTTGAGAAAAGGCTTGCATTCCGTTCGTCTTACACTATTGAAAGAAGAAAATACACTTTTTATCTAAGGTTTTAAAATTTTATGTAACACTTGGTTTTTTTAATCCATTTTGATTTTATTTTTGTGTATGGTGTTAGGGAGTGTTCCAATTTCACTCTTTTACATGTTGCTGTCCAGTTTTCCCAGCACCACTTATTGAAGAGACTGTCTTTTCTCCATTGTATAGTCTTGCCTCCTTTGTCATAGATTAGGTGACCATAGTTGTGTAGATTTATCTCTGTACTTTCTATCCTGTTCCATTGATCTGTATTTCTGTTTTTGTGCCAGTAGCATACTGTTTTGATTCCTGTAACTTTGTAGTATAGTCTGAAGTCAGGGCGCCTGATTCCTCCAACTCCATTTTTCTTTCTCAAGATTGCTTTGGCTATTCGGGGTCTTTTGTGTTTTCATATAAATTGTGTGTGTTACTTAATTTGATTGTGGTAATCATACCACAATGTGTATGTATATTACATCATCAGGTTGCATAACTTTTTAAAAAGATAATGTTCAACCTAAATATATTCAATTTGTATTTGTCAATCATATCTCAATGAAGCTGAAAAAAAGTAAATTTACTTTGTCATGCCTGCACACATTAACAACTGAAAATGTAGATTATTTCAAATCTTTCATAGCATGTAAGAAAGTACACCTACTAAAATTTTATAAGGTGATTATTTATGTCTTATCTCATTTAACTGTCATAATCTTACAAGGAAATAAGGCAAGTGTTATGATCACCATGTTACAGGCAAGCGAAATCAAGACAAAAAGTGTTTAGTAACAAATCCAAAAGTACATAGATAAGAGGTAGTCAAGCTAGCTTTTGAAGCTCAGGGCTAGTTATGGAGAATGTGGATCTAAAGGGGTACCATTCACAGCACAGATGTGGCAGATATCCTAGCAGGTGGCAGCAAAGTATCTTATTCTAACAAAATCTGTATTTTTATATAATATTTTGTTCTTCTTCTAGCTCTTGTAAAGGCACCAAATGGATAGCAGTGGCCCTATTAAACCCACTCATTTAACAAACACAGAGTGCCTACTACATGACTGGCACTGTGCTTTGTACTGGGAATACAAAGATGAACATGACATTCCAGTATATGTTTCTGGAGGGATCACAAACTAAAAGGTAGACAGAAAAATAAAACACTAAATGACAATAAATCTTGAGAAGTTCTATAATAAAGATATGCAGAAGGTGCAATGGAAGGAAGGAGTATCAAGCGTGACTTAGAAATTTCAGGAAACACTTTACATAGGAAGTGATGCTTAAACAACACTTATAGGACTAATAGAAGTTAGGCTGGCTGACCGGTGTAAAATGAATGTTTATGGAAGAAAAGCAGCCTTGAGCTGCAAAACATGGGATAATATGGCTAGTTTAGGAAATGAAAAATGTTGACTAGGCTTGAGTAAAGCAAAATAAATACCACGTTTTTTGTTTTTTCTTCAAGTCAAGGTTCTTTGCAATTTGTTGTGAAATACCCAAACTGCACACCCAGATATTCTATTTAGCCTTTTCATTTTTATAGCAAAAATGTTCCCAGACCCTGTCATTTATCTTAAACAGATGTACACCATTGAGATAAGGAAGGAGAACAGGAAGAGACAAATTCATATCAACATCCATTCCTAGGATGAAAATTTAAAGAGTAAGACTTATAAATACTCTCAAAAGATAAAATGGAAACAGGAAAAATACTGTAACTCATAAAGAACTAATTTCTGTAGTATAAAGGAGCTCCTAGGAAACAATGGGGGAAAAAGCCTGTAAAAAAGAATGGTGCATTTAATATTGTCCCAGAGGTCTCTGAGACTGGCACATATATGCAATGGAATATTCCTCAGCCATAAAAAGGAACGAAATTGGGTCATTTGTAGAGATGTGGACAGACCTAGAGACTGCCATACAGAGTTGAAGTAAGTCAGAAAGAGAAAATCTAGAAAAATGGTACAGATGAACCTGCTTCTAAGGCAGAAATAGAGACACAGTTGAAGAGAACAAACATATGGACACCAAGGGGGGAAGGAGGAAGTGGGATGAATTTGGAGATTGGGATTGACATATATATATATATATATATATATATATATATATATATATATATACTGATACATATAAAATAGATAACTAATGAGAACCTGATGTATAGCACAGGGAACTCCACTTGGCTTGCTATAAAGCAGAAAGTAACACAACACTGTAAAACAACTATACCCCAATAAAAAATTTTTTTTATTAAAAAATAAAAATAAATAAATAAATAAAAAGAATGGGTGAAGGCCATGAATTGGTAATACAGATGAAAGGAAATTCATATTACTCTTAAAACAGATCAAAGATGGCCACAAATTCTTGACATTCTTTTATCTCCTCCCCTTGAATCTGAGTAAGCTCTGTGACTGCTCAGATCAATCTAATATGACAGGCCCCTGCTGGTTTCCAGGCCTTAGTCTTGAAACCCAGACATGGTGCTATAAAGAGCCCAAGCCATTTGGTGAGGTCATTTGTAGGTGCCCCTTCCAGTCTACAGGGGCAGCTAAACTCTAAACCAACAGCCAGCATTAACTACCTGCCATGTGAGTGAGCCATCTGACCATCCAGTCCAGTCAAGACTTTAAGGCACTCCAGATCTAGATGTTATCTGATTGCAACCACATCTTTGAGAAATGGCCACCTAAGACCAGTCAGCCCACAGACCCATGAAAGATAATAAGTTGTTGTTAAGCCAAAGTTTTCAAGTGCTTTTTTTATGAGGTAATAATTTAAAAAATCAGATTAAAAGAAGTTGTTCAGGCAGAAGAAAGATAATACCAGTAATAAATGGATTTACAGAAATTAAGAGTGCTGGAAATGGAATAAATGAAGGTAAAATAAAATTCATTCTTTTATTTTAAAAAATTATTTTAAAAGATAATATACAAAAGCAAAAATAGTAGCAATGTACTGTGTATTTATAGCACAAGCTAAAGTAAAATTATGACAATAGAGCAAGAATGGGAGGGAATATGCTACAAAAAGGCTATGAGATCTAAGAAGTGAGTTTGTCAAGGTCAATATACAAAAATCAATACTATTTCTATATCCTAGTATCCAAGATGTGGAATTTGCAATTTATAAAAAATACCACTTAACAATACTATCAAAAAATACAAAATGCTTATAAATTTGACAAAAGATGTTCAAGACCCCTATGCTGAAAAAAACAAAGCACAGAGAGAATTGTCATGTTTATGGATCAAAGACTCAAAATTAAGATGTTAATTCTTTTCAAATTAATTTTTAAACTCAATGAAAATTCCAATAGGCTTTTTTGTAGAAATTGACAGCCTCATTTAAAACTTATATGGAAATGCAGAGGACACAGAATAACAAATTTGAAAAAGAATAAAGTTAATGAACTTTCATTACTTGATTTCAAGACTTATCAGAAAGCTACAGCAGTCTGTAAAGTGTGATGTTGACCAAGAGACAGACATATAGGGAATCTAGTATATAGCATGATGACTATAGTTGACAGTACTATATTGTATAGTGAAAACTGCTAAGAGGGTATATCTTAATATTCTCACTATAACAAAACAACAATAACAAAATAGTGATTATGTGAAATGAAGGATATGTTAACTGAACTCACTGTGGTAAACATTTTACAACATACACATGTATCAAATCATCACATTCTATACCTTAAACTTACACATTATATGTCAATTGTATCTCAATAAAGCTGGAAAAAGACATATAAATCAGTAGAACACAATAGAGTTTAGAAATAAATTCACACATGAATTTATTTACTCACATATATAGTGAGTTCAACAAACTCGTATGATTCAGTGATAAAAAGACAAACAACTCAAATATTAGAAACATGCAAAAGATTTGAACAGACACTTACCAAAAAGAAAAAAGAAAAATACAGATGGTAAATAAACTCATGATAAAATGCTCAATCTCATTAATCATTAGGAAAATGCAAATATAAAATACGATGAGATACAACTACTCACACACTAAAATGGCTAAAAATGAAGACTGACTATATGAAGTGTTGACAAGGATGTGAAGCAACTGGTACCTCACACACTATTAGTGGGAATGTAAGATGGTACAACCACTTTGGAAAACATTTTGGCAGTTTCTAAACCAACTTAACATATGATCCGTCAATTCTACTCCTGGGTATTGTGTGTATGTCCACACAAAGACGTGAACACAATTATCCACAGTAGCATTATTCATAATATCCCAAAACTGATACAATCCAATGTCCATCAACTGAGGAATAAATAAATTGTTCTATATTCACACAGCAGAACACTATTCCAAATTGAAAACAACTACTGCTATCTACAAGGACATGGAAGAATCTCAAAAACATTATGCTGAGCAAAAAAAAAAATCTAACACCAAAGAATATAGACTGTGTGATTTCATTTACATGAAATTTTAGAGCAGCCAAAATTAATTTATAGTTAAAGAAAGCAGATCAGCGGATGCCTGGAGGAGGGAGCACTAGGATTAGTAGAAGTGGGGATGGTGAATGACTGTAAAGGAATAAAAGAGTACTTTTGGGGAAGATGAAACTACAGCTCTATAGCTTCATTGTGGGGTTAGTTACATGAGGTATATATTTATCAAAACTCTTTGAACAAATGGGTTCATTTTTCTGTATGTAAATTATACCTTAACAAAGTTGGTTTAAAAAAATACACAGAGTTAGTAAAAAGTGTCCTTCATTATAAATTATGTGATATATCTCTGACATAGATTCTGGTCACTTTTGCATTACAATTGAAGCAGCAGACAAAATTTCAAACTTAGAAGTATATCTAATTAATTTATTTTTCTCTATAAAATTTACAATATTAATATACTCCTTTTTACTTATAAAGTTTCTAAAAGAAGGTCAAGGGTTCCAAAGAGAGGTATGAATATTATTACTGTATTAATTAGGGAAATGTTAACTACTGGAACAGATAAAACAAAACATTACAATGGCTTAAAAAGTTAATACAAAGCAAGTGTAATTAAGATATCACCATACTGACACAGAGATACACAAATAGATCAATAGAAAAGAAATAAGAGTCCAGAAACAGGCCCTATTTATCTGAAAACTTATACAATAAAGATGGCATAAATCTGTATGGAAAGAATAGATCATTCAATGAATTGTGCTTTACAATTGGTCTTCTATATGAAAAAAATAGATTTCTATCTATATCATACAAAAATTAATTTCAGGTAGACTGTACACTTAAATATTAAAGCAAAACTTTAAACCTTTTGGAAGAATATGTAGGAAAAATATCCTTTTATCTTAGGGATGAGAAAACTTCATAAACAATGACACAAAGAGTGAAATAATAAAAAAATTTAAAATATGACTACATTAAAATTTTAAAGTTTGAAAAAAAAAACATACAAAAAAATAAACAATTCTGTCATAGACCAAGAGAAATGGGCAAATGATATGAACTGATAATTCACAAAAGAGAAAAACCAAACAGCCAAATTAAACATAAGAAAAGATGCTGCATTCAAAGTAATAAAGAATAAAAAATTAAAACTGACAAGATACATTTCTCACCCATTAAACATGAAAAAAGAGTGAAAGTTTGACAATAACAAGGTAAGGATGTAGAAAAATCAGAGTACTTCATGCATTGCTTGTACAAATCACTTTGGAGAGAAAGTTGACAGTATATAGCAATTCTACTCCAGGTTTATACTACAGAGAACCTCTCAAACATGTATAAAACATAACATACAGATGGGTGTTTATTGTAGCATTTATTATAAAATATTTCTATTTCTATTATAAAGCAGAAACAAGTGTCATGCCTGTGACAAAAAATGGAACAAGAAATGTGGTAGCTTAATATATATATAAAGAGATTATTCTGTACCAGCACATATTGAACTGCTTTACTCATTTTAATAGTTACTTAGTATTCCATTTATAAATATATTTATGCTTGTCTATGCATAATGTATTTCTGGAAGTTTCTAGATAAGAAAGGGGTACAATGGTTACTTCTGATCAGAGGAAATAGGTGACTGGGGGATAGAGATTGGAGGGAAACTTCACTAAATGTCATTTTGTATATTTTGAATTTTTAAATTTGTGACTATTTTATTTAGTCAAAAAATTAAATTAGAAAATTTTATATATAAACCTAAATGTGAAAAAATATAGCAAAATATGTGTAGGTAAAATATTATTTATGTAAAATTGTAGAACAGTTAAAACAATTCTATTTGTTATAGCAAAAGTACTAATACATTCATGAAAACAAAAATAAATTGAGGATAGCTACCTTGGGGAAGTATAAGAAGGAAATGGGATGGTGCAGGGATATATAGGTTTTTAAAATTTTACCTGTAAGGTTTTTTTCTTTAACATTTTCTAAAACAAATAAAACAAAATATTTAGCTTTGAAAATGGTGAGCAATGTGTATTAATGTGTTTATTCTCTTTAATATATGCTTGAAATAGATCATAACTTTTAAAAAGTATATAAAGCACTTAGAATAGTACCTGGCACACAACAGCCATCTAACAAATGTTACTTTCCAGTCGTAATGCTTTATTTTATTATAACTTCTAAGACTTACTCTGCTAACTCCACTTTGTAAGTACTGGGTGTTGCATGGATATTCATTTTGGAAGTTGAAAGGGAATACTGTTCCTGTTAGGAAAGAAAAAAAAAACGTTTTAAATATCTATTACTTCAATAAATGGTATAACACCACCTAAAAACCTTAAGTACCTAGGATATTCTAGGCATTGTTATGAAATGTTTTCTGCTGGTTCATTACTCAACACAATGAAATGTCAGCCACCATGTTAGGAGATGGGTTTATAAGCATGAAAAAAGCTCAGAGATAAAAGAGTTCATAGCTTATTTTTTTAAAAAACAAGCTCATAAATAATGACTATAATAAGTTATGTGACAGGTACAGAGAAGGTACCAGGGGAGAGTAGAGTGGGCTTTGGGGGTATCAACTAAGGCTTCACGAAAAGAAATAATTCAATCTGAGTCTTGAAGAAAAAGTAGGTTTCTTTGAGGATGTGAGTTGTCCAGAGAGAAGTATGCTGAGAAAGGCTAAAATTAATTTCTGATTTACTTAACTTTTCTGCTTAATAAACCCCTACTCCTGTCCAGATCTTAAGAGGATATAATTAAATGAGAGATCAGGGCTACCAGCCCACTCCTACCTACCCCTGGAATAGCTTTCAAGGGAGAGGATCAGTGGGAAACTGAACCTGTACAAATGAGGGAGGGATGATGAGTACTGTAAAAAGGCTAGTCACATATTACCTTCGCTTTAGGAAAAAAATCTGAGACTTGGCCCTACACAACTGCTTCTTCAGTGCACCAGAAGGATACAGCTTCAGCATTGCTAAACTATGGTCCAGAAGATCCCTTAATTTCAATCTGTCTGTCCTAAGTCACAGCCATCTTCAAAGGAAACATTACCAAAGTAGAGACAATCTTCTTTGTAGGAACCAAAGATAAGAGAACAAATGGAGGACTGAGGAGCTGTGTCATTTCTATCTTTTCTGATTCATCTTTGTACCCAGTAAAAGTGCTATATTTTCCCTTTTCTAAGTAGCCAGTTATTCAGTTGAACACATGGACTAAACAGAATTTAAATAACTTTTATGTTTTATGTATATATGTATAGACAAATATACATAAAATATAAATATATATACTAGTAATGAAAATAATAAAAAGGTCACTATTCCAATTTAGAAATTAAATACCAAGTATTTCAAGAATTTGTCCAAAAGTTTAGTTTTACGGGCAAAAGAAAATATTTTAGAAAATTTAGATTTCCTGAAAAATTAGATTTTATGTTCCAGCTCAAGCACAGCCTTAATCTGTAAGTATTGCTTGGTACTAATTTTTTTCAATTAGGTATATTTTTTAAAGGCTAATGCTCTCTCCAGCATGACTGCTCTGCAGTGGTCATAATCACAGGACACAATTTATATTGAGAGTATCATTCTGAGCAGAAGCCAGTTGTTAACCATGAAAATGAGACATGAAAAAAAAAAAGATACACAAGTTGCTCTCAGGCAAAAAAATACACAAGTTCTTCCCACCTTTGTTGGTCTGGTAGACCATTAAGAATTTTCTTATTGTAAGTCAAAACCACAATGAGTTATCACCTCACACAGGTCAGAATGGGCATCATCAAAAAGTCTACAAATAATAATTGCTGGAGAGGGTGTGGAGAAAAGGGAACCCTCCTACACTGCTGGTGGGAATGTAAATGGGTGCAGCCACTATGGAAAAGAGTATGGAGGTTCCTTAAAAAACTAAAAATAGAGTTAACATATGATCCAGCAATCCCACTCCTGGGTATATATACAGAAAAGACAAAATTTCTAATTCAAAAAGATACATGCATCCCAATGTTCATAGCAGCACTATTTACAATAGCCAAGATATGGAAACAACTCAAGTTCCCATCAACAGAAGATGTGATATATACACAATGGAATATTAGCCATAAAAAAGCATGAAATAGTGCCATTTGCAGCAACATGAATGGACATAGAGAATATTATACTTAGTGAAGTAAATCAGACAAAGACAAATATTATAAGATACCATTTACATGTGGAATCTAAAAATTAATATAAATGAATCTATTATAAAACAGACTCACAGACATAGAAAATAAACTTATGATTACCAAATGGGAAAGGGAGGAGCAGAGGGATAAATTAGGAGTATGGGATTAACAGATACAAACTACTATACACAAAATAGATAAGCAACAAAGATTTGCTGTATAGCACAATTAACTATATTCAATCTTTTTTTTTTTTTTTTTTTTTTTTTTTGGTGGTACGCAGGCCTCTCACTGTTGTGGCCTCTCCCATTGCAGAGCACAGGCTCTGGACGCACAGGCCCAGCGGCCATGGCTCACGGGCCCAGCCACTCTGCGGCATGTGGGATCTTCCCGGACCGGGGCACGAACCCGTGTCCCCTGCATCCACAGGCAGATTCTCAACCACTGCGCCACCAGGGAAGCCCTATATTCAATCTTATAATAACCTATAATGGAAGTAATCTGAAGATATATATATATATATATGTATATAACTGAATCATTACTATACACCTGAAACTAACACAATATTGTATATCAACTATATTTCAATAAAAAAAAGAATGCTTCTCTTTGGTAATACTTCTAAATTCTTCAAACAGTGGAGATCATTGGTTTTCATTATTTTTTAAATATCTACCATTTATATATTTATTTAATTATGTATTTTATACATATATTACTTATATATTATTTGGCCTTTCAAATACTAATTAGCCATTAACCAATTAATTTTTTTAAATGTGTACCCTAGATTACTCACCAGGGGGAGAAGTCAGATGACGAACAGGTCTTGCTGGTTGAAGTGGTTTACCAATCAATTTTTTGGTTTCCATTATCTCAAAGACCTTGAGGCTCCATACTTTAGGTGGGAAAAATACATTTTATCTTCTAGACAAGATAATCAAGTTGCTTTAACATATATACAAATAACCACGACATTCATTTGAAGATAACTATTTTATAAGTTAAGGTGGAAAACACAAAACAAAGCATTTAAAATAACATGCAACAACCATAGACCCCTTTTACAGTGTCTGTCACAACTGAATATTCCCTCTTTAAAACATTTTCCTCCCTTAACTCCCCTGACTCTTTTCTTTAAGTTTTGTTTCCTGTTTCTTTGATTGCCTCTTCTAACTTCCTTAGCTGATTCCTACTTTACTCCAATTAAATTTAGGGATGCGTCCAAATTTGGCTTTGGTCCTCTTAGCTACTCTCATCTATCTTATGATTGCAACCACCTATCTGCATGATAAATATGCCTTAATTTACACATCCAGCATCTACCTCTCTTTTAAATTCCAGTTTAATCTTTCTAATTGCCAAAAGATATTTCCATTTCTATCTAACTATAGGTACCTCAAATTCAACATATCCAAAATTGCAGCACTATTTACAATAGCCACGACATGGAAGCAACCTAGGTGTCCATCGACAGATGAATAGATAAAGAAGATGTGGTACATATATACAATGGAATATTACTCAGCCATAAAAAGAAATGAAATTGAATTATTTGTAGTGAGGTGGACAGACCTAGAGTCTGTCATACAGAATGAAGTAAATCAGAAAGAGAAAAAAACCATATGCTAACACATATATATGGAATCTAAAAAAAAGGTTCTGAAGAACCTAGGGGCAGGACAGGAATAAAGATGCAGACGAAGAGAATGGACTTGAAGACACGGGGAGGGGGAAGGATAAGCTGGGACAAAGTGAGAGAGTGGCATTAACATATATATACTACCAAATGTAAAACAGATAGCTAGTGGGAAGCAGCCGCATAGCACAGGGAGATCAGCTCAATGCTTTGTGTCCCCCTAGAGGGGTGGGATAGGGAGGGTGGGTGGGAGATGCAAGAGGGAGGGGATACGGGGATATATGCATACATATAGCTGATTCATTTTGTTATACAGCAGAAATTAACACAACAATGTAAAGCAATTATACTCCAATAAAGATGTTAAAAAAAAAAAAGACTACTTGGCACAAGGCAAGTGCTAAATAAATGCTATTATTATTTTAAAAAATCAAATTCATTACTTTGACTCCAAAGATGTCCCTCTTCCTGTATTCCTTAAAGTCATCACCAACTCCCTCATAACACCCTCAGTTAAAGATACATTAAATTTGTCTATATTAGAGCCCCCCCACAATAACCAGTCTCTAATTCCTATCCATTCTACTTCCAAAATATCTCTCAAATATATTTTCTTTACTCCCACCACTACTCTTTTAGTCCCACAGTAGTTCTTAATTCATCTCCCTGAACACCTAGACTGATTTAAATACTCCCTCTCCCTATGTACCTATGTACCTGGGACACAGTGAATATGCCCATATCATGGCACTTAGAGAACACTGTACTATACTATACTATATACCACACTATAATGGCTGATTTGTCTTCCATACTAGGCAAAAGTGAGGAACAGAGTCTTCTTAAAGTGAGGAACAATATTTTCATTCCTCCTGTGTCCCCTACAACTAACTCAGTACTTGGACTGGATCCAAAGTAGGTGTAAAACAAGCATCTGCTGAACAAATGGGTGAATACAGTCTCTTTTCTCTCCAAACTATGATCTCCTTACACACATACCTGCTTAAAAAACCTTCAGTACCCCATCACCTCCTGAATTATTAACAGAAACAGGACCCAACATCCATGTATCATGCACAGTAAACCACTTACCTATGTCACATTATTTAATATTCAGAACAACTTTATAAATTAGGCACTATTAACAGTTAGAGCTCAGGTCTTGGGTCAGCCTACCTAGGTTCATATCATAGCTCCACCACTTAGTTATGTAATTATGGAAAACAATAACCCCTATCTCCTAAGTTTGATGTGAAGACTAAAACAGAAAATCTGTATAAAGCATTAGCACAATGCCTGGTACATAGTAAAAGTTCAATAAATGTTAATTTTATCATTTTTTAATCCTCATTTTACAGAGAAGGCTTAGAGAAATCAGGTAACTTGCCCAAGGTCATGAGTCTAAAAAGTGATGGGTATGCTCATTCCCATGCTTTTGGCCAACATGTTATGATCAAGCTAGCCCCATACTCTCTTTCCACCTTCCACACAGGCAGAACTGTCCAAGTTTCATTAAGCACCCTTCTTATGTGCTCATACATCACCCCTGTATCCTCTTCCAGTGTGGTATTTATTGCATTAGTTTCAATTACCTATTATCTGACTATAAAATTAAAGCTCTATCACTCAGGTATATCTCTAATGGCTAGCATAGTGTCTAATACACAGTACATGTTCAATAAGTCGTTGAATTCATAAATGTTATTTTGTTTCACCATATATATTCAGGTGCTCTGTTTGGAGTTCCCTCACTCTCCCTGCTGCTCTTCTCCCAAATTGCTATTCATCCTTCAAAACCAAGGTCAAGTTCTCTCTACTTCCTTGGAAAGTATCCTCATGCCTCAACCCTAACATAAATAAAATAGTTCACATGAAGTTCTCTAGTTCCTAACAAATAGCTGATAGTAAAATAACAATAATGGTAGCAACAATAATGATTTTTCTTTCTTCCTCCAGTGGTCCATATTGTATTGGGTTGGCCAAAAAGTTCATTCGAGTTTTTCCATGACTTCTTATGAAAAAGCTGAAAGAATTTTTGACCAACCCAATATTTTGCCTATTAATTTTTCTAAAATGTACCATACAAAAAATCTATTATATGTCTAATTGGTTAGACTGTGAGTTAGCTGAAGCCAAAAACATTAGACTTTATTTATCTTTGTATCTTAGTAGCTGGAACATAATTAGTTTTACTAAATAAATCTATAAATTTAAATACCTCCTATTTAATGAAAATATTCTGATGCCTGAATGGACCAAAAGCTTTCCAAATTTTGATACCTATCAAGACAAAGTCAAAAGTAAAACTCCACCTGATTTTGCACCTGCTCATCCAGAAACTGATTGTAACCCATGATCTTAAGCAGAGGTTTGTCTAAGTGACTGTTACCCGAAGTATAAAATAGGGTTAATCACTTTCTTTATGCTCCAAAGAAATGCTTTCATCTTTAAAAATGCCTTTGGACATAATTCAAGTGTTAAAATCATAAATTTATAAACAATCTCTCAAAGTTAGCAATGGTAACTAAGCACAAAATAGTTACTTTTTCTTGAAATTTGGAGATATGCAAGCCAGTACTCTAAGTTAACACCCATCTACATTTGTAATGTGTATGTTAACTGGTATTTCAGCACAGTGATTAACAACCTTGTAAACAAAACTAATGCACTATTTTGATATAATAGGAAACAAAATAGTTATAAGCATATGTAGCAAAAAACCCATTTCAAATATTTGTTGAATATTTTCTATGTGGAAGGGAATATTTTATTATGGACCAAAGAGCAGTCTAATATTGCATCATTTAATGTTTATCCTAGCCAGTTTAATTAGGACCCTAATACTGGTAGTAGTACATTTCCATCCTGTTTCCCATATGAAAAGAATACAATAGAGTACTTTGGCACACACTATTTTATTTTTCATTGCTCAGCTGAAATCGAGTTGGTAGGTTGTAAAGTCTTTCCAGTTGCTGAGCAATGCAAATCCCCAGTATTCAATGCAAATCCACAGTTTTCAAGAGTTGGGTAGTTTCAGAACTCTTATGATTTTACAACACATGTAAATAAACAAGCAAACAAAGAAAAAGATTTTTCAGTACCATCTACCCTTTCAATTTGTAGTATGAAAACTACAGCAAAGTCCCCAGATACATAAATCCACATCAGTTAAGGAAATTAGAAAAGATGATGCCATACAATACTCTATTCAATATGTTATTTTAAAGTAAACAATGTCTGCATAGAGACAGTGACATTATAGGGAATAAGTCTGGGATGCATATTACATAACAGCATCATGTCTTAAACAGTGTTATTAATGGAAAAGTATTTACCTTATACAATAATAAGCAATTATTATTGTAAAACTGATCCAGGATCATAATCTATGAAGGACAGGGCTCCACAAACCAAAGCCTAATTCTCAGTTTGGGTTACAAATGAAGACAGCTGAACTACACAGTCAGCACATAAAATAACTTCAATCTTAAACTCTAATGTCTGCTCACTCATTGAATGTATAACTCCAAAAGTTTCCTTTGAAGCTACCTAGGTTAGGCATTTATGATATCAAGTGTTACAAAGAACAGTTGCAAAAAAACATAACCCTACCTACAACACTGGGTAGCAAGTAGTGGGCCTGTCATAAAGTTGTCTTTGAAATGTAAATATATAGTTTTGTGGTATAAATATTTTTTAAAGGACATTTTGATCCAATGTCTCAAAAATTCATTATATTAACACATGCTGAGAAATGGTTACTAACTAAAGTATTTTTTCAAGTTTACACAAATCATCTTAAAATGCCAAGTGGTATGAACAGAACACTGGTTTTCAAGTCAGGAAACCTGTGTAGGTGCTATTCTTCATCTAGAATACTAACTTTATCTTAGGTTATTTGTTTGTTTAAAAAAATATATCAAACTAAATATAAGGGCCCACCAATTCTGAAATTACAAATTAACCTAAAATTTTCTAAAATATAGTACCATGAGATAAGTATATATACTGATCAATTGGGGCAAAATTTCATTACCCAACATATCCTATTCTATCCTATTCTATATTCTAATTAAAACTCCTTTTTTTGAGATCCTACTACATGTTAAATGCATTACATATACTATCTCATTTAATTTTGAGCTATACATTAACTGTTGTAGAAAATCATTATTAGCTACTTTAAAGATGAGAAACCTGAGGCTAAGAAAAATAAGAGACGTGCTCAAGTTCACACAGTTATTGATAGAAATGAGGTTCTGACTCTAAAGTTCACGCCCTTGTCTCTAAACTTGTGTGTTTGGTAAGTAAAAGACAACTGACTCTCTCCTATTCCATGTTGACACTGCTTGTATGGAAAAAAAAATTAATTATGAGAAGGAACATTTATGTATAAAACCTTGCTGAATAAATTGGTGTGTGCTAATAATTTTCATTTCCTCAATTTTCAATTTTTCTTCAAATACTAAATAAATTGTGGGATTACTATGCTTTCCTCACTCTGCAGATATGGTACACTGCCATTCTAACCCACAGAATGGATTAGAAATATGAAACATAATATGTATTATACTTACAAGCTGAATATCATACTTAAAATTTACAACTTAAATTCTAGATTTCTTTAGAAACTGCTGATGGTTCTGCTGCAATTAAGAAATAAGAGCATATAAAATTAAAGAAATAAGCTGAGAAGAAGTGAAAAGACAATGCTTTCATTTACCTCATGTATACTTCCTATATAGGATTATACCAGATAGGATTTAATCTTAATTTTCAACTTCAAAATATCTCTTTTACAAAGTTAGGATTCCTTAAAGCCAAATGCTGCTTGTAAGTAAACAGCACAAACTGATAACCTGATAGATGAAAAATAACATAAAGGAAATATAGAGGAGTACAGGATAAACTAATTATGACTTACATGATAAAAGACACTTTATACTCCACAAATCGGGTTGCCATATGCAGGAAAAATTAAAACTAAAATATCAAAAACTTATAAGCCCAGAGTGTCCCCTTATATTTTCCATTTCATTCTTTCTGACCAAAAAAAGTTTTTTTCTCTGTGAAGCATCTTTCAATACAAGCACAATTTAACATTGAGGTGGGATAAAACTGTCCAGATAATGGGTGTTAGTGATTGTCATAACTGATGTAACTGTCCTTTTTCAGGTTTTTTTTTTTTTAGTGTTGCTAAAATATCAGCAATTATAAACTTCTGATACAAATATGTTGTACACCTGAAACTATTATAATGTTATATGTCAACTTTTGTAAAACAGCATACCCTTACATACAAGTTGCCTAGAAACATCTTCAAATACGTTCATTGACCATTTGATTTCCTTCTGTGAAGTGACCACATATGTCTTTTGCTTATTTATTCTTACTGAGTTTTCTTTTCTTATTTAATTTAACTTATTATTAATAAAAACAACTACAGTAATCTCAAAAACAAAAACAAACTGTTGCCCAAAATTAGTAAGGATGATTCCAGGGCATGGGAAACAGTCTTCAATCCATCCCACGACCTAGGACCAGGTCCTGGGACAGCGGGAGATGTGCACTTCCTTTTTGGGGCTTTTCATGTGTTTGTTTTGTTTTTGTTTTATCAATATCCCTTCAGCAGTGTAATTCCCTTGGCCACTTGCCCCTCGCCCGGTTTTCCACACCGACCCCCACCCCCTTCCTTCCCACATGCTCTCTCCCTTCTCACTCTAAGAACCACCTTGGGGACCCTGTGGACGCCCTGCCTGATTTGCGCCGACTGACCCCAGAGCTTCTCTCCCTCACCTCAACTTTCCCCGTGTCCGCCCTCGGAGACGGCGTCCACCGGCCTCCTCACACCCCGGGGCCTGACTTCTGTCCTCGTTTGGCTCGTCATCCCCGACCACCTACCGCCTTAAGATCCGGGAGGATTTCGGAGCAAGCAGCCTCGTCGCAGGGCTCAGCCCTAGACGCGGCGGCCGAGCGCCCGGCTGCCCGTTCGGGAACTGCTGCAGCCGCGAGTCCGCTCCAGGCACCGGGTGGCGGTGACGGGGGCGGGGCAGACAGCGGCTCCCGGGGACGTTGGGCGGGTGCGGGGCGGGACCTCAGGCGCCTGCGGGGCGGGGCCTCGGGCGCCCGGGGCCCAGAGCGCGGCGCAGCCCGGCGGGAGCAGAACTGTTAAACCGGCGGTGTGCGTTTCCCGGGATAGGCAGGGCGCGAGAGGCGGGCGCAGCGTCTCGGGAGCCGCGCGTGGTGCGGAGGATGCTGCGGGAATCCTCGCCGAGGTGCTGACAGGCTCGCCCTGGACGGGACGCGCCCGCCTGAACAGCCTTTGGGACCCCAGCCGGCAGCCCTGCTTGCCCGACAAGGGTTGGCGCGAGACAAGACGTCTGCGTGGTGCCGGGCGGCGGACTCCAGGCAGCGTCTGTGAGCTAGGCCGCCTTTGTGAGCGAGGCCTCCCGTGAGCTGACGACTGAGCCCGTCCTGGGTCAGAGCTGCCAGCGGATCCCGCAGGCGCTGGCCGCTGTCTCTGGCCTGAGTCTAAGTGCTGCTAGGATTCGGGCTGTCATGGAATAAGGGAAATGGTTAACTTCAGACAGGAATACATATCTCACACAGACTGCCGTCCTGAAAGGGACAAAATTGGTTGAAGCGACTCCATCTGAATCCGAATCCTTTATTTTTAATTTTCACTTTTATTCTTTTACTCAGTTTTTCACTGTTATTTTTGAGAGTCCCCACTTGGTACTACCACTATACTAGGGGACGTGGAAGCGGAACACGGGTGAACACGGGTGTAATTACAGGGCTCACAATCCGGTGGGCCCCTGTGTGGGCTGTGCTAAGTATTGCGATAGGGGAATAGATTTAAGTTGGGAGCATAGTGTAAGGAATGCCTAAACTGACCCTTAGGCTTGGAATGTTAGAGCCGTTTTCGGAACAGCTTATGCTTGGTTTCTTCTAGCTGGCTGGAGGAAGAAAGCAAGAAAGAAGAGACGGTGCAAAGGAAAAAGAAAACTTGTCTGGTGCACAGTAGTTGGAGTAGGGGAAACAGCAGTGTGGAAAGGAAACAGGAGAAGTGGACATGAATCAAAAGTTTGAATCTTTTATAACTTATCTTTCTGAATATTGGAAGGGTCATTCTCACAACACTATGGAGGGCAGATTGTGTGTGGGGGGGGTGTAAGATATAGCAATATTAAACAGGCCACAGAAGGCTTCCTTGGGGGTATCTGCAATAACTCCAATAAAAAATAATGATGTCTGCGATAAGTACTGAAGAAGGGATAGATCTGAGAGATGCTGCTGAAGTGAAATCAATAGTTTTGTGACAGACTGGGTGGAAGGAGTGAATAAGAAGAGATTTCTGAATTGGGTGAACAAGTGAATAGGTGGTGATGACATAAGATACGGAACACAAGAGGCAGAACAGGTTTGAGGAGGGAAATGATGAGTTCAAATTGGGACTTGTAAATATGAGATTATAAAAGAATATTTAAGTTGAGGTTTTCAAACAGCTTTTTTATGTACACAAAAAAATATGTACCCATACATATATAACATATACATACAAGTTATAGATAAATTGGAACATTAGGAAAGGGATGCTGATTAAGAAAACTTGCCCATTCCGAAAAGAAGTATTTAGAAAGAGGACTCAAAAGGCGAGTAACCTGCAAAGGAGGCTGTGTAAGGGCAAAGAAAGCTTGACTGGAATGGGATAACTGAAGATGGAATGCCTCTTTGAAAAGGAATCATCTAAGCTAGGCCTGAATGCTGATGTAGAATAGGAAAAAGGTATTTAGGGAAAGGGAACTGTAGGTATTAATGTCCTGGGGTGAGAAATAAACAAAGTTTAGCATATTTCAGAAACTGATTAAGACCAGTATGGTTGAATAGAAAGCAAGAAGAGAATGCTGAAGATGAGTTTGGAGAGACAGGAAAAGCTGAAATCCTACAGTGTTTTGTAGGCTCCAGTAAGGAGACTGAATTTTATTTTAAGAGCAATGGGAAGCACTGAAGGGTTTAAGTGGGACAGTAATATGGTAGGATTTACCATTTTAAAAGGTGTGGAGTTTTACAATCATTTTCATGCATAGTCAAGTTATTGCTAGCTATTTAGGTGTAGAAAAGGCTTCCGGCAACATTCTTACCTTCCACTGAGACAGCTCACCTGGCTTCAGAGACTAAAGTGCAGGTCAGAGAAGGTGTCATGATAAGAACGTGTTCTGTGTCATGAAGCACCAGAAGTCTGTGGATAATGAAGTCAGTAAATCCTTTCAACCCCCAGATGTAAAAAATTGTAGGTGTAGGATTCAGTTCTTATTAATCTAGTCAAAATAGAAGTTTTCTTCTTGAGGAATATGTTTAACAATGTAACATATACAATTATATATACATAATACAATAAAATTATTTTTTACATATTACTAAATGAAATCAATAGAAATTATGATTAAAAAGTGATTTGGAAGAAAAAATTTTTTTCAAATAAAACCAAAATCAGTAAATCTATTTCAAGGTATAAATACATTTTAAATATAGTTAATAAGCAGACTCCTAATATTTTGGATAACTGATGAAGAAGAATAAATTATATAAACACATTGAAATTTTAAAAAATCTCTTGTTGATTTGGCATCTACAAGGATAATCCAGAACTCATAACATACATCTACAAAAAGAGCTTAACAACAGGTTAGTGAGCAATTTAAATACTAATTACACTGCCCAAGAAAACTTGAAATGCCCTGAAATCATTGAGCTCACATAAGAAACTCATGACAAATTTTCCCAAATTTAACAACACTAAAAATTGACACTACAAGTTGTTATTGAAATTAACTTTTTTAAACTTTCAATAATAAAAATAAATTTTGATTGCCTATCCTGGAGAAAATACCAAATTATTTATTCTCACAAAGAAAATGCACTACAAAATTGTTCTCAAATGAAGAGGCAATCAAAAAACAAAAAAAATACAGGCAGTTAATTTAAAATATTTTAATGGATTTTTTGATGTTTGTGGTATTTGTCAGCTTTTTAAAATTTTTAATTTGTTGTCATTGCATTGTTTTTCTCATTCTAAATAAATATTTACTTTGGTTCAAAAAAAAAAAAAAAGGTTTGGAGACTGTATCAAGGAAAATACAAAAGTGGAAATAGGACTCCCAGTTCCCAATTACAAGGATAATAATTAAGAGTTAAATGTGTCTTACTACTTCTAAGTAGAGGTTTTATTTACAATTGTATTTTCTTAGCTTATTTAACTTTACCTTCACAATACCTTACATTTAGTTAATAAAACCTTGTATGAGCACAAGTAACCTTGTATGAGCACAAATAACACGCACACAAACTGGTTTCTTGTTCTCATGGTAGGTACTGTCTAGTTAGGGTGCAGTTACACAGAGACAGTTCCAATTCAATAGCTAATTGTTAAGATAAAGGCACTCTCGGTGTGCCTGTGTGGTTCTACTGAAAGCCTGGGAGTTGGGAAAAGCTGAAGAGGTAGCATTACCTAGTGTTTACCAAATGATCTCCTTACCAACCTCCTGTCAGTATTCTTCCTCTTATTATTCCACAAACATCTACAAAGCATTTTATGGAAGATACACATACACACACCCCCACATACAGATAATCATTGAAACAATACATGAAAAGCTATAATAGAGATTTGGCTCCACTCAGCTTAGTTCAGAAAAAAAAACCCAAACAGTTTTGAAAGTCTATGCCTATTATGTGCCAGACACTGAGGATATAAAAAACAAACTGAAATACGACTAGCATGACTGAGGCACAACTAGTAAAAAGAGAACAATAGTCTAAGAGTACCTATAAACTGGTAAGTAAAATAGAGGGTAGTATATGTGGCAGAAGTATTTACATGGACTAGAAGTAGTACAAGGAAAGAATTCTGTCTGTGAGTGGAAAGGAGGAGAGGAAGGATCATGGAAGAGTTTACAGGGGAGGTAATGCCTAAGCAGGATATTCAAGGATAGAAAGGAGTTTACCAAGTTAGACAGGGATATTCCTTGCAGGCAGAAGGACATGTCCAAAGGCATATAGAAATAAAACAGCAGTCAATACCAAAAAATATCAGTAATTCAATACTGCAGAAACACAAAATACAAGACACTGCTTGGGTAGTGGTTCAATATTAGGCTAAAGAAGAATGAAGAGCCTTTTATCTCCCTTACAAGGATGTGGAGAGATGCTGTAGGACTTTAGGTAGGTTATGATAAGGTCTTATGTGCATCTAAAAAATAATCACTTAGGTGACTAATGTGGAAAATGGATTGAGGAGAGGTACAGGCAGCAGGCAAGGTGAAAATAGAAGCAGAGGGACCCATTCATAGCCTTTTACAGGAGATGTTGATGAGAGCCACAATTAAGATAGGGAGGAACCATGAAGAGACGTGCACATACTTCAGAGAATAGGGAGAACTGATGGATTGTAGAGAGTGTGAGATGAGAAATAAAAATGGTGATGCCAGTTATCGACTTAGGCAGCCAGATGGATTCAGAAACAATGCAAAGATATTGTGAGTTCCCTGAGGAGGAATGAGGGAATGGAATGAATCTAGAGTGTAGGTGAAGTAATGGAACAAAGGTAAGAATAGGTGAAATAAGAAAACAACTGCTGTAAGAGGAAGGGGGTCTCTGTGAAAAGTGTGGTAAGGGGCTTTAGGACTAAAGTTTTCATATGGTATCTGTGGGAAATTTGCAGAGAGAGCTGAAGACAGGTAAACAATATTGAGGTGCAATTGAAGGTAAAGATCAAAAATATGTAGTGGCATTAATCTTTGTGGTTATGGGATTCATTGGTAAATATAGATGATAGATTGGAATAATCAAGAAATTAGAAGTGTTGAAGGTGATATTCAGGAATGGCAGTACAAAGAGAGTCAGAATTTTGGATAGAGGAAGCATATGTTCAGAGAGTAGATATCTGAGTATGAGTTTGGAGATGGAGTGGTTCTAACTATGGGCACCCGAGTGCAGCTACAGTGGTGAATAGCAGACGTGTAATGGAGGTAAAGTCACTGGACTTGAGGGAATCAAAGAAATGAGTCCAGACCAGAGTATTAGAGAGGCCATTCACATTGACATTTAAATCAATGGCATGTGATAAGAATGAAAACCAGATACTGAAGTCTGCATTGATTACGGGGGAGTAAAGAAGACCTGTGGATGGCAGATGGTAGGCAGAGAGGAACTTTTAAAGGAAGGAGTCATACAGCAGGTGTGTAGGAAGAGGCCCGGAAAAAATAAGGCATTACATAACCTAAGGAATTCTCTACAAATCTTCTAAGCTTATTCTTGCTAAAAGCTTAATGACTAATGAAAATGTAATGCATTTTCTCCAAGATTATTTAAATATCAAATATCTTAAGCCAATGGTATATTTGGCATAGAGTATCAGACACTGTGGCAAGGTTTTTCAGAAAATTTTATTTAAACACTGGGAACTTACAGTAGTTTTATATCCAAACATTACACATACACATAAGACACTTAAAAACTTCAGAGCAATGTGTGTGATCACTTCCTTTTTAGCAAGTTACCTTAAATGAGTTTTAGTTACATTTACAAAACTGAAGACTATCTCTGTGGAGGATCAAAGACTCTCACCTGTTAAATTACAAACTGTACTCAGATATTTAGCCTTACATAAAAACTTCTTTGGGGGACAGTCCCAAAAGAATATAGGCTTCTCATTTTTGTTTTTCACATGGTATTCCACCTAAGGTCAAACACATGTGCATTTATCAAACATAAAGAACCTTAGGGGTTTCCCTGGTGGCGCAGTGGTTGAGAGTCCGCCTGCCGATGCAGGGGACACTGGTTCGTGCCCCGGGAAAATCCCACATGCCGCGGAGCGGCTAGGCCCATGAGCCATGGCCGCTGAGCCTGCACGTCCGGAGCCTGTGCTCCGCAACGGGAGAGGCCACAACAGTGAGAGGCCCGCGTATCGCAAAAAAAAAAAAAAAAAAAGAACCTTAGTATTTATTTAAATTTGTAACTGAACATGTAAAATAAATTTAAAAATTAAAAGCCTTTACAAACTTTTTTTAGCATTTTGTGCTATTTAACAATCATTTTAATAAATACTGCTGTTACAAGAAAGAGAAATTATATTAATTAAAATTCATTGTATGTCAATTTCCTTATATTTAATATTCCTACTTATTTCCTATGATTTTGTTAATTATAAAAAAGAAAATAAATACATGTAATAATATTTAAGATAAAATGCTATAAAATTAATAAAGTCTGATATAATAAAATCAAAAAATGATTTTTAAACTAGAGTATTCTATTCTTTGTGAAATGGATACTTAGGGCAAATATTTTATTTTCTTCCCAGAGATGAGTTACATACAATGAAGAGCAAGGGGCACAAAAATTCAGAAGTTATTCTCTACAATGCAAAGCACAATAAAATCTCAAGTTGTAGTGGAAAGCAGATAAATTTTGGAGGCAGACGGACTGTTTGATTCCAACTGGCTCCATGACATAGAAGCTGAGTGACCTTTAATAACATTAAGTGTTTTTCTTCAGTGCTTACTACATAAATATGTACATGTGTACCAAAACCACACTGAATAAATGCAAATTTAGATTTTATAGTAGTTTCTGCAGACCATGAACATGGTAATGGCTGTAGAGTTTCATGTAGAGTTTCATAAACAGCTACTTTGTTTGAAGCACAAGTATAGCTAGATCAAAAATAAACAAAAGCTAAACAAAAGAAATGGTGTTATTACTCAAATACAATCAAAGCTTTTTCTATAGTAGAAAATGTGAATGCCAGAGAAAGTGCATGTGAACATGTGTTGTGTATATTTTCAGCATAGTTTAGTACAGTGTTTCTCAGAGTATGACTCAGGAAAAATCAGAATCATTAGTGCTTGTTTTGAATGCAGATGCCTGTTCTACACAAAATCTTTTTCAGATCTCTGGGAGTGTCACCTCAGTTTCCTCTGGCAAAGCAGAAACAAGAATCCTTGCTTCTTAGGATTTCTGTGAATATTAAATTGCACATGTTGTAAGGCTAGCACCATACTTGCCACCTATCATTATTAGGATTCTTTCTTTTCAGCCAAAATGACATATGTATACTCACAAATGACTTGCTCAAGAATACCTGAGCATGGTTCTATTTTTTTCTAAGAACTAAGCCTTTTTTTTTTTTTTTCCTACTTTGGACTACAGGGGACAAATAAATCCTTCCTTTTCTGATGAGTGGCTATGTTATATTCTTTCCAATAATGTTTTCCCAGCACTTTCTGTGTTCTACTTCTGTACTAGTCACTGGAAGGCTAACTATAAACTGTCATAAGTTTAGATGTAGTTAATTAAAAATTTATGGTAATTCATATAAGACTAAGCTTAAATATATAATATGTTAACTTTAAACCTTAAGGTTTTATGGATGAAACTCATTGGTTTGGGTTTTAATAAATTTATTTTAAAACTCCTCAAGAATTAAATGACAATGTAACAAACACTGATGTGATCATCACTTAGCATTCTTACCTGTTTATCAAAAGGAAACAACACTTTCCAACTATTAGTTAATCTAGCACAGAAATTAAAAATCATTTATGTTCTATCACTAATAGATAGCTATTCTTAATGTTTAGTGCTTAACTTTCCTTAGTTTTTTCAACACATAACATGTAAAATCTTTTTTTTTTAAGTGAATTATACTCTACATATTGATTTGTGATCTGATTTTGTCCCACAATATTTTGTAAACCATTCCAATTGAACTGATGAAAAATTTCATCATATTTTTAATGACTGCCTGTTGTTTTACAGTATAGGTGTACCATAATTTATTTCACCTAGTCCACATTATTGAATTTTTAGACATTTTTTCTTTTTAACTCCCATTATAAATAAAAATGGGATAAACATTGTTGTACATATATATTTATGATCTTATTAATAACAACTTTAGGATAAATTCTTAGAGACAGAATAACTAGGTCAAAGAATGTGTGTGGGTGTGTGTGTGTGTACTTTCCCATATCTTCAAAACTGCAGGAATATTACTGCTTTTTAACTTTTGTTAATATGGTAGGTGAAATTCTTTTTTCATAGTTTTCAATGTATAGTCTTTCATTATTAGCAATTTTTTTTTAAAGATGATGTTTATTAATTATTGTATTTCTTCTTTTGTGAATTGCTTTTTTGTGCCTTTAGTCTCTTCCCGTATTAAAAAAAGTAATTCTTTATACTATTTTGAAAAGATCTTCACCAGTTTGTCTTTTGGCTTTACTTATGATTTTTTTTTCCTTTTAATCATACGATCTATTAATCCTTTCCTATTAATGTATTTTTTAAAATTGAAGTATAACTGACTTACAATATGGCATTTCAGGTGTACAACATGATTCGATATTTTAATACATCGCAAAATGATCACCATGATAAATCTAGTTACCACCTATCACTATATTAGGTTATTAAACATTATTTACTATACTACCTATGTTATACATTACATCCCTGTGACTTATTAATTTTCTAACGGGAAGTTTGTACCTCTTAATTTCCCTCATCTATTTCACCCATCCCCCCACAAACCTAACTTTTTGTTCTCTGTATCTGTGCATCTGTTTCTGTTTTGTTGTGTGTTTTGTTTTTTAGATTTCACATATAAGTGAAATGACATGGCATTTGTCTTTCTCTGACTTATATCACTTAGCATAATACTCTCTAGATCTATCCATGTTGTCACGAATGACAAGATTTCATTCTTTTCATGGCTAAGTAATATTCCATTGAATATATATGCCACATCTTCTTTATGCATTCATCTGTTGATAGACACTTAGGTTGCATCTATATCCTGGCTATCATAAATAATGTTGGACTGAAAATAGGGTTGCCTATATACTTTTTGAATTAATGTTTTTGTTTCCTCCACAAAAATACCCAGAAGTGAAATTGCAGCAACCTATGATAGTTCTGTTTTCAGTTTTTTTCTTTTTATTTATTTATTTATTTATTTATTTATTTATTTATTTATTTATTTATTTATTTATTTAACATCTTTATTGGAGTATAATTGCTTTACAATGCTGTGTTAGTTTCTGCTTTACAACAAAGTGAATCAGTTATACATATACATATGTTCCCATATGTCTTCCCTCTTGCGTCTCTCTCCCTCCCACCCTCCCTATCCCACCCCTCTAGTTGGTCACAAAGCACCGAGCAGATCTCCCTGTGCCATGTGGCTGCTTCCCACTAGCTATCTATTTTATGTTTGGTAGTGTGTATATGTCCATGCCACTCTCTCAATTCCTCACAGCTTACCCTTCCCCCTCCACATATCCTCAAGTCCATGCTCTAGTAGGTCTGTGTTTTATTCCCGTCCAACCCCTAGTCTCATCATGACATTTTTTTTTGTTAGATTCTATATATATGTGTTAGCATATGGTATTTGTTTTTATCCTTCTGACTTACTTCACACTGTATGAGATGCCAGGTCCATCCACCTCACTACAAATAACTCAGTTTCATTTCTCTTTATGGCTGACTAATATTTCATTGTATATATGTGCCACATCTTCTTTATCCATTCATCTGTTGATGGACACTTAGGTTGCTCCCATCTCCTGGCTATTATAAATAGAGCTGTAATAAACATTTTGGTACTGACTCTTTTTGAATTATGGTTTTCTCAGGGTATATGCCCAGTAGAGGGATTGCTGGGTTGTATGGTAGTTCTATTTGTAGTTTTTTAAGGAACCTCCATACTGTTCTCCATAGTGGCTGTATCAATTTACATTCCCACCAGCAGTGCAAGAGTATTCCCTTTTCTCCACACCCTCTCCAACATTTATTGTTTCTAGAGTTTTTGATGATGGCCATTCTGACTTGTATGAGATGATATCTCATTGTAGTTTCGATTTGCATTCTCTAATGATTAATGATGTTGAGCATTCTTCCATGTGTTTGTTGGCAATCTGTATATCTACTTTGGAGAAATGTCTATTTAGTTCTTCTGCCCATTTTTGGATTGGGTTGTTTGTTTTTTTGTTATTGAGCTGCATAAGTTGCTTATAAATTTTGGAGATTAATCCTTTGTCAGTTGCTTCATTTGCAAATATTTTCTCCCATTCTGAGGGTTGTCTTTTGGTCTTGTTTATGGTATCCTTTGCTGTGCAAAAGCTTTTAAGTTTCATTAGGTCCCATTTGTTTATTTTTGTTCTTATTTCCATTTCTCTACAAGGTGGGTCATAAAGGATCTTGCTGTGATGTATATCATAGAGTGTTCTGCCTATGATTTCCTCTAAGAGTGTGATAGTGTCTGGCGTTACATTTAGGTCTTTAATTCATTTTGAGTTTATTTTTGTGTATGTTGTTAGGGAGTGTGCTAATTTCATACTTTTACATGTACCTGTCCAATTTCCCCAGCACCACTTATTGAAGAGGCTGTCTTTCTAGCCTGTATATTCTTGCCTCCTTTATCAAAGATAAGGTGACCATATGTGTGTGGGTTGATCTCTGGGCTTTCTATCCTGTTCTATTGATCTATATTTCTGTTTTTGTGCCAGTACCATACTGTCTTGATTACTGTAGCTTTGTAGTATAGTCTGAAGTCAGGGAGCCTGATTCCTCCAGCTCCATTTTTCCTTCTCATGATTGCTTTGGCTATTCGGGGTCTTTTGTGTTTCCACACACATTGTGAAATTTTTTGTTCTAGTTCTGTAAAAAATGCCAGTGGTAGTTTGATAGGGATTGCATTGAATCTGTAGATTACTTTGGGTAGTAGAGTCATTTTCAAAATATTGATACTTCCAATCCAAGAACATGGTATATCTCTGCATCTGTTTGTATCACCTTTAATATTTTTCATCAGTGGCTTATAATTTTCTGCACACAGGTCTTTAGTCTCCTTAGGTAGGTTTATTCCTAGATATTTTATTCTTTTTGTTGCAATGGTAAATGCGAGTGTTTCCTTAATTTAACTCTCACATTTTTCATCATTAGTGTATAAGAATGCCAGAGATTTCTGTGCATTATTTTGGTACACTGCTAATTTACCAAATTCATTGATTAGCTCTAGTACTTTTCTGGTAGCATCTTTAGGATTCTATACGTATAGTATCATGCCATCTGCAAACAGTAACAGCTTTACTTCTTTTCTGATTTTGATTCCTTTTATTTCTTTTTCTTCTCTGATTTCTGTGGCTAAAACTTCCAAAACTATGTTGAGTAAGACTGGTGAGAGTGGGCAGCCTTGTCTTGTTCCAGATCTTAGTGGAAAAGTTTCCAGTTTGTCACCATTGAGGACAATGTTGGCTGTGGGATTGTCATATATGGCCTTTATTATGTTGAGGAAAGTTCCCTCTATGCCTACTTTCTGCAGGGTTTTTATCATAAATAGGTGTTGAATTTTGTCAAAAGCTTTCTATGCATCTATTGAGAAGATTATATGGTTTTTCTCCTTCAGTTTGTTGATATGGTGTATCACGTTGATTGATTTGCATATACTGAAGAATCCTTGCATTCCTGGAATAAACCCCACTTGATCATGGTGTATGATACTTTTAATGTGCTGTTGGATTCTGTTTGCTAATATTTTGTTGACGATTTTTGCATCTATGTTCATCAGTGATATTGGCCTGCAGTTTTCTTTCTTTGTGACATCTTTGTCTGGTTTTGTAATCAGGGTGATGGCGGCCTCACAGAATGATTTTGGGAGTGTTCCTCCCTCTGCTATCTTTTGGAAGAGTTTGAGAAGGATAGGTGTTAGCTCTTCTCTAAATGTTTGATAGAACTCACCTGTGAAGCCATCTGGTCCTGGGCTTTTGTTTGTTGGAAGATTTTTAATCACAGTTTCAATTTCAGTGCTCATGATTGGTCTGTTCATATTTTCTATTTATTCCTGGTTCAGTCTTGGCAGCTTGTGCATTTCTAAGAATTTGTCCATTTCTTCCAGGTTGTTCATTTTATTGGCATAGAGTTGCTTGTAGTAATCTCTAATAATCTTTTGTATTTCTGCAGTGTCCGTTGTTACTTCTCCTTTTTCATTTCTAATTCTATTGATTTGAGTCTTCTCCCATTTTTTCTTGATGAGTCTGGCTAATGGTTTATCAATTTTGTTTATCTTCTCGAAGAACAACCTTTTAGTTTTTTTTTTTTTTTTTTTTTTTTGCGGTACGCGGGCCTCTCACTGTTGTGGCCTCTCCCGTTGCGGAGCACAGGCTCCGGACACACAGGCTCAGCGGCCATGGCTCACGGGCTTACTTGCTCCGCGGCATGTGGGATCTTCCCAGACCAGGGCACGAACCTGTGTCTCCTGCATCGGCAGGCGGATTCTCAACCACTGCGCCACCAGGGAAGCCCAACCTTTTAGTTTTATTGATCTTTGCTATCATTTCCTTCATTACTTTTTCATTTATTTCTGATCTGATCTTTATGATTTCCTTCCTTCTGCTAAATTTGGGTATTTTTGTTCTTCTTTCTCTAATTGCTTTAGATGCAAGGTTAGGCTTTTTATTCGAGATGTTTCCTGTTTCTTAAGGTAAGATTGTATTGCTATAAACTTCCCTCTTAGAACTGCTTTTGCTGCATCCCATAGGTTTTGGGTCGTCATGTCTCCATTGTCATTTGTTTCTAAGTGTTTTTTGATTTCCTCTTTGATTTCTTCAGTGATCACTTCGTTATTAAGTAGTGTACTGTTTAGCCTCCATGTGTTTGTATTTTTTACAGATCTTTTCCTGTAACTGATATCTAGTCTCATAGCTTTGTGGTCAGAAAAGATACTTGATACGATTTCAATTTTCTTAAATTTACCAAGGATAGATTTGTGACCCAAGATATGATCTATCCTGCAGAATGTTCCATGAGCACTTGAGAAAAATGTGTATTCTGTTGTTTTTGGATGGAATGTCCTATAAATATCAAATAAATCCATCTTGTTTAATGTATCATTTAAAACTTGTGTTTCCTTATTTATTCTCATTTTGGATGATCTGTCCACTAGTGAAAGTAGGATGTTAAAGTCCCCTACTATGATTATGTTACTGTTGATTTCCCCTTTATGGCTGTTAGTATTTGGCTTATGTATTGAGGTGCTCCTATGTTGGGTGCATAAATATTTACAATTTTTATATCTTCTTCACGGATCCATCCCTTAATCATTATGTAGTGTCCTTCTTTGTCTCTTGTTATAGTCTTTATTTTAAAGTCTATTTTGTCTGATATGAGCATTGCTACTCCAGCTTTCTTCTGATTTCCATTTGCATGGAATATCTTTTTCCATCCCCTCACTTTCAGTCTGTATGTGTCCCCAGCTCTGAAGTGGGTCTCTTATAGACAGCATATATATGGGTCTTGTTTTTGTATCCATTCAGCCAGTCTGTGTCTTTTGGTGGGAGCACTTAATCCATGTACCTTTAACATAATTATCAATATGTATGCCCTATTACCATTTACTTAATGGTTTCGAGTTTGTTCTTGTAGGTCTTTTCCTTCTCTTGTGTTTCTTGCCTAGAGAAGTTCCTTTAGCATTTGCTGTAAAGCTGGTACGGTGGTGCTGAACTCTCTCTGCTTTTGCTTGTCTGTACAGGTTTTAATTTCTCCATCAAATCTGAATGAGATCCTTGATGGATAGAGTAATCTTGGTTGTAGGTTTTTCTCCTTCATCAATTTAAATGTGTCCTGCCACTCCCTTCTGGCTTGTACAGTTTCTGCTGAAAGATCAGCTGTTAACCTTATGGGTATTCCCTTGTGTGTTATTTGTTGTTTTTCCCTTGCTGCTTTTAATGTTTTCTTTGTATTTAATTTTTGATAGTTTGATTAATATCTTGGCATGTTTCTCCTTGGATTTATCCTGTATGGGACCCTCTGTGCTTCCTGGACTTGATTAACTATTTCCTTTCCCATATCAGGTAAGTTTTCAACTATAATCTCTTCAAATATTTTCTCAGTCCCTTTCTTTTTCTCTTCTTCATCTGGGAACCCTGTAATTTGAATGTTGGTGCGTTTAATGTTGTCCCAGAGGTCTCTGAGACTGTCCTCAGTTCTTTTCATTCTGTTTTCTTTATTCTGCTCTACAGTAGTTATTTCCAGTATTTTATCTTCCAGGTCACTTATCCGTTCTTCTGTCTCAGTTATTCTGCTATTGATCCCATCCAGAGTATTTTAAATTTCATTTGTTGTGTTGTTCATCATTGCTTGTTTCCTCTTTAGTTCTTCTAGGTCCTTGTTAAATGTTTCTTTCATTTTGTCTATTCTATTTCCAAGATTTTGTATCATCTTTACTATCATTATTCTGAATTCTTTTTCAGGTAGACTGTCTATTTCCTCTTCATTTTTTAGGTCTGATGGGTTTTTATGTTGCTCCTTCAACGGCTGTGTGTTTTTCTGTCTTTTCATTTTGCTTATCTTACTGTGTTAGGAGTCTCCTTTTTGCAGGCTGCAGGTTTGTATTTCCCGTTGTTTTTGTTGTCTGTCCCCAGTGGTTAAGATTGGTTCAGTGGGTTGAGTAGGTTTCCTGGTTGAGGGGACTAGTGACTGTGTTCTGGTGGAGGAGGCTGGAACTTGTCTTTCTGGACGTCTGGTGGTGTGTTTTGGGGTGTCTGTAGCCTTATTATGATTTTAGGCAGCCTCTCTGTTAATGGATGGGGCTGTGTTCCTGTCTTGCTAGTTGTTGGGCATAGCGTGTGCAGCACTGTAGTGTGCTGGTCGTTGAGTGAAGCTGGGTCTTGGTGTTGAGATGGAGATCTCTAGGAGATTTTTGCTGTTTGATATTACATGGAGCTGGGAGGTCTGTTGTGGACCAGCGTCCTGAAGTTTGTTCTCCCACCTCAGAGACACAGCCCTGACGCCTGGCTGGAGCACCAAGAGCGTTTAATCCACACGGCTCAGAATAAAAGGGAGAAAATTTAGAAAGGAAAGAAAGGAAGGAAGGAAGAAAGAAAGGATGGCAGAAATGAAGAAAGAAAGAAAGAAGGTAAAATAAAGTAGGATAAAATAAAGTTATTAAAATTAAAAATAATTATTAAGAAGAAAAATGTTTAAAAGTAAAAAAAAAAAAAAACTGGACGGTCAGAGCCCTAGGACAAATGGTGAAAGCAAAGCAATACAGACAAAATCTCACACAGAAACACACACATACACACTCACAAAAAGAGAAAAAAGGGGAAAAAATAATATATCTTGCTCCCAAAGTCCACCTCCTCAACTTGGGATGATTCATTGTCTATTGAGGTATTCCACAGATGCAGGGCACTTCAAGTTGATTGTGGAGCTTTAATCCACTGTTTCTGAGGCTGCTGGGAGGGACCTCTCCCTCTCCTCCCTGTTCACACAGCTCCTGGGGTTCAGCTTTGGACTTGGACCTGCATCTGCGCATAGGTCGCTCAAGGGTGTCTGCTCTTCGCTCAGATAGGACAGAGTTAAAGGAGCAGCTGATTTGGGGACTCTGGCTCACTCAGGCCGGGGGGAGGGAGGAGTATGGATGCAGGGCGAGCCTGCAGTGGCAGAGGCCAGCATGACGTTGCACCAGTCTGAGGAGCGCCATGTGTTCTCCCGGGGAAATTGTCCCTGGATCCCGGGACCCTGGCAGTGGCAGGCTGCACAGGCTCCCGGGAGAGGAGGCATGGAGAGTGACCTGTGCCCGCACACAGGCTTCTTGGTGGTGGCGGCAGCAGCCTTAGCATCTCATGCACGTCTGGTGTTTGCGCTGATAGCCACGGCTCGCGCCTGTTTCTGGAGCTCCTATACATGGCGCGCTTAATCCCCTCTCCTCTCGCACCAGGAAACAGAGGCAAGAAAAAGCCTCTTGTCTCTTCAGCAGCTCTGCGTCTCTTGTCTCTGGAGCTCCTTTAAGCAGTGCACTTAATCCCCTCTCCTCCTGCCCCAGGAAACAAAGAGGGAAGAAAAGGTCTCTTGCCTCTTTGGCAGCTCCAGACTTCTCCTGGACTCCCTCCCAGCCAGCCATGGTGTACTAACCCTTTCAGGCTGTGTTCATGCCGCCAACCCCAGTCCTCTCCCAGCTTCCGACAGAAGCCCGAGCCTCAGCTCCCAGCACCCGCCCACCCCAGCAGTTGAGCAGACGAGCCTCTCAGGCAGGTGAGTGCTGGTCGGCACCAATCCTCTGCAGGAATCTCTCCACTTTGCCCTCTGCAACCTGTTACTGTGCTCTCCTCCATGGCTCTGAAGCTTCCCCCTCTGCCACCCACAGTCTCTGCCCGTGAAGGGGCTTCTAGTGTGTGGAAACATTTCCTCCTTCACGGCTCCCTCCCACTGGTAGAGGTCCCGTCCCTATTCTTTTGTCTCTGTTTATTCTTTTTTTTTTTTTTGCCCTACCCAGCTACATGAGGAGTTTCTTGCCTTTTGGAAGGCCTGAGGTCTTCTGCTAGCATTCAGTGTGTGTTCTATAGGAGCAGTTCCACATGTAGATGTATTTCTGATGTATCTGTGGGGAGGAAGGTTTTCTCTGCATCTTAGTCTTCTGCCATGTTCTCCTGAGCCCCTATTTTTACTTTTTTTGAGAAACCTCCATACTGTGTTCCATGGTATCTGTACCAATTTGCATTCATACCAATAGTGCTCAAGGGTTCTCTTTGCTCCACATCCTCACCAACACTTGCTATTTGTTATCTTTTTTATAATAAACATTCTGACAGATGTGAGGTGATTTCCTGTAGTTTTCCCTGATATTAGTGATGTTGAGGATCTCTTCATATGTCTGTTGACCATCCAAATGTCTTCTTTGGAAAAATGTCTGTTCAGGTCCTCTGCCCAATTTTTTTTTTTTTTTTGTGGTACGCGGGCCTCTCACTGTTGTGGCCTCTCCCGTTGCAGAGCACAGGCTCCGGACGTGCAGGCTCAGCGGCCATGGCTCACGGGCCCAGCCGCTCCGCGGCATGTGGGATCTTCCCGGACTGGGGCACGAACCTGTGTCCCCTGCATCGGCAGGCGGATTCTCAACCACTGCGCCACCAGGGAAGCCCCCAATTTTTAATTGTTGTTGTTGTTGTTGTTTTGGTGTTCAGTAGTATGAGGGTTTTTTTTGTATATTTTGGGTATTAACCTATTATCAAATATATTGTTTGCAAATATCTTCTCCCATTCTGTAGGTTGCCTTTTGTTCTGTTGATAGTTTCCTTTGCCATAAAAATGCTTTTTAGTTTGATGTAGTCCCATTTGTTCATTTTTGATTTTGTTTCCCTTGCCTGAGGAGACATATCCAGAAAAACATTGCTAAGACTGATGTCAAAGAGCATACTGCCTATGTTTTCTTCAAGGAGTTTTATGGTTTGGGGTGTTACATTTAAGTCTTTAATCGATTTTGAGTTTATTTTTGTATGTGGTGTGAGAAAGTAATCCAGTTTATTTCTTTTGCATGTAGCTGTTTACCATTTATTGAAGACGCTGTCCTTCCCCATCGTATACTCTTGCCTTCCTTGCTGTAGATTAAGTGACCATATACATGTGGGTTTATTTCTGGCTCTTGGTGTTTTTTTTTTTTTTTGGCTCTTGATTTTTGATTCCATTGATAATGTGTGTCTGTTTTTGTGTCAGCACCATACTGTTTTGATTACTGCTGCTTTGTAGTATAGTTTGAAGTCAAGGAGCATGATATCTCCAGTTTTGTCCTTCTTTTGCAAGATTCTTTTGGCTATTTGGGGTCTTTTGTGTTTCCATACAAATTTTAGAATAATTTGTTCTAGTTCTGTGAAAAATGCCATTGGTATATTGATAGGGATTACAATGAATCTGTGGTCACTTTAATAGTATTAATTCTTCCAATACATGAGCATGGTATATATTTTCATTTGTTGTGTTGTCCTCAATTTCTTTCATTAATGTCAGTTTAATGAGTATAGGTCTTTTACCTTCTGTAAAAGATTGGTTAGATTTAGTCCTAGGTATTTTATTCTTTTTGATGCAATTGTAAATGGACTGTTTTCTTTCTGATAGTTTGTTGTTAGTGTATAAAATTCAACAGATTTCTGTATGTTAATTTTGTATCCTTCAAGTTACTGAATTCATTTATTCTAGTAGTTTATTGGTGGTGTCTTTAAGATTTTCTAATATATAGTATCATGTCACTGGCAAATAGTGACAGTTTTACTTCTTCCTCTCCAATTTTGATTCCTCTTATTTCTTCTTCTTGGCTGATTGCTGTAGCTAGGACTTCCAATACTATGTTGAAAAGAAGTGTGAGAGTGGACATCCTTGTCCTTTTCCTGATCTTTGAGGAAATGCTTTCAGCTTTTTGCTGTTGTGTATGATGTTGCTGTAGGTTTGTCATATATGGCTTTTATTACGTTGAGGTATGTTCCCTTTATACCCACTTTGTTGAGAGTTTTTATCATAAATGGATGTTGAATTTCTTTCTTATTAATATCTGCTTTGGGGATCTACTTGGAAAGTTTTCATTAGCATAAGTTTATATAAACATTTACCTATACATTCTGGAACAAATGTAAAATCCAGACCCGAGCACATTTAAGAACTTAACATACCAATTAATTCGACCATTTATTCATTCATGCAACAAGTATCTATTGAACACATACACATTAGGCATTCTTCTAAATGCTGGAAATAAAGCAGCAAATAAGACCAAGGTTCTTGCTATCATGGAGTTATATTACAAAAGGAATATGAACATGTAGCATATAATTTAATGTGGGATCTCAAGTTAATGGGGAAAGAATGTATTACTTAATATACAATGCTGCTACAACTAATCAACCGTTAAGAAAATAAATTAGATTCTCATTTCATACATCAAGTGTATTACAAATGGATTAAAAATCTTTATTTTAAAAATAAAAGCATGAAAATACTGGAAAAAACATAAGCAAATATTATATAAAGGAATATTATATGCATTCTTGAACATGAAAACTTTAGAGTAAGATCTCAAGGCAATTTTAGAAAGACCTCTTATTTTTTAAAAATGAATAGAACAAGGTAATTTTTGAATAATAATCTTTATTAGTATATTTTAAAGGTACATATAATCCTGAGCAACAGCATTTATACATTTATCATTTCCTCTTTGAAATTTATGTGTAGTTTGTTCCAAACTCTCTGATGAGGACATTTTTATACTAACTAGGAACATAAATAATTAAAAATATTATTCTTATCCATGGAATAGCCAATTAATTTACTCAGAGCATCTCATTATCTAATTATACTACTTCAAATGCTTTAGAATATTACCTCTCAGTTAAGCAATTTCTTTTTAAAAACTGCAAAGATGGGCAGTGCAAGAGCTGATTCCTTAAATCCTAGTGAATTCTTAGAAAACTATGTTGCTTTTTGTCTTTGATCTGTATTTTGAATAAATTTGGTAATTATTTAACCAGCTATATTTGAGAAGAATGGTGAAAGTAATTGCATCTCATCTCAATATTTTAGCCAGTGTAAAATGTTACAGGCTCCCTTCACATATAAGTATTCCATAATTATCCCAATAAGAAAAATTTACCATGATCTAATGAAAAGGAGGAAAAGGAGGACAACCTAACATAGATACATCTTTGTAAATGGTTAAGTATTATGAAATATGTTATGCGAAATACTTCCTTCAGGCTCCATAAAGGAATACATAGAGATTATTAACATTAAATTTCAAAAATCTAGGCCAGAACTTTTAAAATTAGTAAATAAAAAAATGACAAAAATAAAAGACAAAAAAATCCTGTGACAAAGACAAAGATCCTGTGACCTTTGAAAAAAAAAAAAATTTACCCAACATATCTCCAGCTGTGGACAAATAAATATTTTTATTCTTGTATTTTAAGTTACTACCAAAATATTATATCTTTCTACAAACAACATAAAACAAGCATACAGTATCTAGAAATGGTCTTTATCTGACAAGAATATCAAGTCTTTGAAGGTACACTAATTTTTTTTTTCCTGAATAAGGTCACTATGATCTTAGTTATAAGTTACAGTAAGCAGTTCAAGCAAAATGTGTATTGCTTAGATTTTAAAGCAAGCAATTGTGTTACTGCTTAATTAAAATATAAGTATAAATGTGAAGCTATTATACCAACATTTATAAATACTTCTTGGAAATACAGATCAGCAAGTAATGGAATAACTGATTTAAAAATAATGAAAGGTTGATGTTATATGTAAAGTTTGGGAACAAATCAAAAATATATTTAAGAGATGTAAAAGAACATGAAGACCAAGCTTTATTACTTGGAGCTTGAAAACTTAGCAGCAAAACAACCTATTTGTATATAATGTAGTACAATGAGTATTTGTTCATAAAAGACTCCCAAAATCTTAAAACTTCATACATAAACTAGAATGAAAGCCATTAGGTAAATGATTCAAAGATGCCAGAGTAGTTTATCCAGAACTGCTAGATACTCTCACCTGCATTACCAAATCATAAACAAGCTTATGCAAAACTGTGTTCCGGATAACTCACTCTTATAGCTCCCCAATAACAAGCTCGGATAAGGCAGATCAAACCTAAGAGATAAGCAACTGCCCAAGAAACATATGTTGCATGAAATCGCCTTGCAAAACCTTGGGTGCCAACCTAAAATAAAAAGCAATATAAAAATAAAAGGTTAGAAACTGAGAACTTGTGTTGGATTACATGCAATTTTTATGAAATATATTCCTGAGATGACAAAACCCCGACAAAATATGAGTTGCTGCATTTGTTGGCTACCACTAACAGAGTAAAATTTAATAAAATGACATTGCTAGTAATATTAACTATAAACTTTATGAAATAAACAAAAATTCCATTAAAATATCTTATTTATAAAAGGAATTTAATCTATATAACCCCAATGACATCCCCATGTTGATAATAAATCTGTTTGACTTGAATAAAAAGAAGAAGCTTTTATCAGACCTTCATAGCCGAATGAGTATTACTTCAGCTTTGGCCATGACAAAATTGGTCTGGCACTAAATAAAAACAAATGGGCTTTTGTTAAATGGAGGGTAAAATTCCCAATGTCAAGGACCTTCAGAGGGATCCCAAGACATGATTTCACCTGGATGGGCAAGTTCCAGGCCCATGGATTGGCTTCAGATTGCTCATAGTTTTTCAGAAGCTTCTGGGCCTGGTATGTGAGGGAGGCAGGTTCTTCAGCGATGAATGAAGGTTGTTCCAGACCTCACCATTTACTATTGATAAAGTTAAGAGGAAAGAATTCTAACAGTGAGTAGAGTAATACTCACAGTTAATCCAACTCCAATGAAAATACATATCATTCCAATGGTAATATATGCACAGCAGCGTCTTCGAGGAAGTGCGCTACCCACAGAGGAACTGCAAATTCATAAGAACAAAAAAGAATATTAAGTATTTACATGAAGATTCTCCTTTTCATCTTTGTGAATATTTATCTAGGTTTTAGTAACACATACACTTCCATTTATTTATTCAGCTTGAGAGACAAGAACGTACATAATATTTTTAATGAGTGATCTAAATCATACCTGGTGAATTTGTGTGTGAATTTTCGTGGATTTAAACAAAATTCAAGTCTTGGTCATTGACAAAGTCCACAAAAACTCACTATTGTCAATAATGATCATCCAAGGTAAAAATTTATTTCCAAAACAATCTATTCCAGAATGGAAAATCAGTGCTATCTTACAAATAGAAATTGATTTTTTTTTACATTTATAATCATTGCTATATGTTTAGTGTAGAAAATTTGGAAAATAAGAATAAAGAAGAGAAAGGAAAAGGAAAATTACCTGTAATTCCACTACCATAAATACCACTATTTTTCTCCAGTCATTTTTTACAACTTACCAATTTAGCATAAACATTTTCTTACATCATTAAGTATTCTCAAACTGGAATTCTGATAAATGAATATAACATAACAACAAATTCCCTAGTATTGGACACTTTTTCCTTCTTGGAAATAATGCCAGCTAAGCAACATCTAAAAGCATTGTGCTTATTTTTTTTAATGAAAGTATAGTTGATTTACAATGTTGTGTTAATTTCTGCTGTACAACAAAGTGATTGTTATACATATATATATACATTCTTTTTTATATTCTTTTCCATTATGGTTTAACACAGGATATTGAATATAGTTCACTGTGCTACATAGTAGGACCTTGTTGTTTATCCATTCTATATGTAACAGTTTGCTTCTGCTAACCCCAAACTCCCAATCTATACCTCTCCCCCACCAACTACCTTGGCAATCACAAGTGTTTTTGTTTCATAGATAGGTTCATTTGTGTCATAGTTTAGATTCCACACATAAGTAATATCATATGGTATTCGTCTTTCTCTTTCTGACTTACTTCACTTAGTATGATAATCAGTAGTTGCATCCATGTTGCTACAAATGGCATTATTTTATTCTTTTTTAATGGCTGAGTAGTATTCCATTGTATATATGTACCAAACCTTCTTTATCCATGCATCTGTCAATAGACATTTAGGTTGTTTCCATGTCTTGGCTATTGTGAATAGTGCTATGAACACAGGAGTGCATGTATCTTTTTGAATTATAGTTTTGTCTGTACATATGCCCAGGAGTGGGATTGCTGGATCATATGGCAACTCTATTTTCATTTTTTTGAGAACCTCCTTACTGTTTTCCACAATGGCTGCACCAACTTGCATTCCCACCAACAGTGTAGGAGGGTTCCCTTTTCTCCACACCCTCTTTAGCATTTATTTGTAGACTTTTTAATGATGGCCATTCTGACAGACATGAGGTGGTACCTCACTGTAGTTTTGATTTGCGTTTCTCTAATAATTAGTGACATTGAGCATCTTTTCATGTGCCTGTTGGCTATCTGTATGTCTTCTTTGGAAAAATGTCTATTTATGTATTCTGCCCAGTTTTCAATTTGAGTTGTTTGTATTTTTGTTGTTGAGTTGTATGAGCTGTTCATATATTTTGGAAATTAAGCCCTTTGATAAGGGCTTAATTCACATCATTTGCAAATATTTTCTCCCAGTCTAAGTTTTCTTTTCATTTCCTTTATGGTTTCCTTTGCTGTACAAAAGCTTGTAGGTTTGATTAGTCCCATTTGTTTATTTTTGCTTTACTTCTATTGCCTTGGGAGACTGACTTAAGAAAATATTGGTACAATTTATGTCAGAGAATGTTTTGCCCCTGTTCTATTCTAGGAGTTTTACAGTGTCATATCTTATATTTAAGTCTTTAAGCCATTTTGAGTTTATTTTTGTGTATGGTGTGAGAGTGTGTTCTAACTTCACTGATTTACATGCAGCTGTCCAAATTTCCCAACACCCCTTGCTAAAGAGACTGTCTTTTTACTTATTGTATATTCTTGCCTCCTTTGTCAAAGATTAATTGACCATAGGTGTGTGGGTTTATTTCTGGGCTCTATTCTGTTCCATTGATCCATATGTCTGTTTTTGTGCCAATATCATGCTGTTTTGATTACTGTAGCTTTGTAGTATTGCCTGAAGTCTGAGATGGTTATGCCTCCAGCTTTGTTCTTTTTCTTCAGGATTGCTTTGGCAATTCTGGGTCTTTTATTGTTCCCTATGAATTTTAGGATTATTGTTCTAGCTCTGTGAAGAAGGTCATCATTAATTGCAGTAGTGTACAGTCTGCTATCTGGAGTTATTAGGGTATCTGTGATTCATTGCCTTTATATTACATTTAGCCTTAGACTGCTTTTAGCTTTAATAACTATGTCTGCATTTGGTGATTTTTCATGCCTTATATCTCACAGCTGGCCACCATTTCTCATTTACCTATGTATCTACCTCTGGCAGTCTAAGCTACTATGGATTAGAAGGCAACTAAATTTGCTAGAATATACTCAATAAGTCAAAAGGTTCTAAGTGAACACCAGAGCAGTTTTTCTGTGAGCCAAAGGAACACACTTTAGTATATTAATTTCAGTGCATGAATTCTACTTAGAAAACCCATGCTCATTTTTCATCACTCAACTTAAATAGTCACTAACTCTGGAAAATCTTCCCAGGAAAGAAATAACCTACTGCTACTCTACCCAAGTGCCATCTTATCATAGGGAGAAGGCAATGACAAAAACACCTATCACATGCATAATAAAATCTCTTATACATTTAATACAAATATGGTATCTGTATGCAATATATTGTATTGTTTTGCAAGTGTTAAAACTTTACATGTACATGTGTTAAACTGTATCCTTCTGTGACTTGCTTTTTTTCCCTCAGTACTCTACATGAGATTTTTCCATAGTCATATGTGGAAACTTACTTCATTCATTTGCACAACTATCTTCCATTATATGGAATAACACAGCTTACTCATTCTCCCTGTTGATGGACAGTCAGGGTTTTGTTTTGTTTTAAACGTTTTTGCTATTATAACAAGGCTACTTTGAATTTGATTTTACATGTTTCCTTATGTACATATGCAGGAATTTCTCAAACATATACCTAGGAATAGAATTGCTGGGTAGTACTGTAGACATGTTTTTAATTTTAACAAATGCTAAATTTATATCCCCACCAACACGATTTGAGAGCTTCCACTGCTCCACCTACATCCTCATTAACCCTTCAACACTTGGTATTGTTCTCATATTTGACAATTTCACGAGTGTGAACGGTATTTCATTGTGATTTTATTATGCATATCCATAATTTGCAGTGAGGTTGGACATCTTTTCAAATGCAGGTTGACTACTGGTTTTCTTTTTCTATTAATTGCTTGTTCATACCTATTGTCTCTGTCTTGGGCTGTCTTTAACTTACTGATTCATAGATGACATTTATATAATCTGCATACTATTCCATGCAGCTATATATGCTACACATATCTTTTTGTAGTCTGTTTTTATAAATTCAACTTTTTTTTTTTTTTTTGCGGTACGCGGGCCTCTCACTGTTGTGGCCTCTCTCATTGCAGAGCACAGGCTCTGGATGCACAGGCTCAGTGGCCATGGCTCATGGGTGCAGCCGCTCCACGGCATGTGGGATCTTCCCGGATGGGGGCACAAACCTGTGTCCCCTGCATCGGCAGGTGGATTCTCAACCACTGCGTCACCAGGGAAGCCCTATAAATTCAACTTTAATAACACATTTTGATCATGAGTATTTACTAATGATACCAATGTAACACAAAGTACTTCGAATACAGTCAAAACTATCAATCTTTTCCTTTAAGGTTTGTACTTTTTTATGCCTGTCTAGGAAATTCTTTCCTACTTCTGTCATAAAAATATTTTTCTATCTTTTCTTCTAAAAGTATTACAATTTTGCTTTTTGTATTGCCAACTACAAATTGGCACTTGCCATCTACCTATAAAAGGATTAAATCATGAGCCACTGTGGGTGCTGACCTTCAACATCCCCTGAAAGGAGTTCAAGGTGGAGTTCAGGAATGAGGCTCTTTGTGCTCTGGGAAAAACTGGTAGAACAGGTCTTCAGATAGTTTGATATCTTCAGATTTTATGAGCCCAATTCTTGTATCTCCTTGTAACTAGAAAAGCACTAAAATCCTTCATGGTGATGTCTGCTCCTTGTGACTAGTGGTAATCTTCATGAGACTAGAAGCAACCTCCTGCAAAAAATATGTGCTTGCCTGCATGTACTCCCCCTTTGCCAAAATCGCATTATACTGACCTTCCCCCCTCTCTGGAGCAGTTTCTCAGGGCTTTCTGAAATGCAGTCTCCCGGGCTATAGTCCTCATTATGCCCCCAATAAAACTCACAAATCTCACATTGTGCATTTTTTTTCAGTCAATAGTATTTATGTCGATCTACAAGAGCAGATTCCTTATAATTATCTATTTTTATTTTACATATTTCAAAGTTAGATTATTTGTTGCACTCAAGTTCAAAATTTATATTTCTGATGAAGTGACCATGATAATTCTTTTTACATCTGTTCTATGATTGCCATTGACTCAATATGGTAACAAGTCTTCTGCTGCAGTTGCCTTTTCCAAGCAATTGGAGGAAGGGAGAGAAAAGGAGGCCAAGCAGTTTTTGTCTTTAAGGAGAGTATCAGGAAGATGTATTCATCACTTTGTTCATATTCCATTGGCCCTAACGTAAACACATGGTCACAACTATCTGTAAGAGAGGTTAGGAAATGCAGTCTCCAGCTGGGTGGCCATTAAGACTGACAGTTCTACTGCAAGGAAAGAGAGAACAGCAGTCTTTGCTATTTTAACTAATATTACTATTGCTATTTTATTGTTGGTTAGTGTTTGCCTGGTATATCTTTCATTTTGGTTAGTGTTTCATGGTTTCACCTTTTACTTTTAGTCTATGTTCTCATATTTCATGTGTTTCTTCTTCAAATTGCATACAGATGTACTTAAATCTAGTCTGATAATTTCTCACAAGTTTTATTGACAAGTTTAGTCTAATTATATATATTCTGACAACTAATATATATTGATTAACCCTTCTACCTTATTTTGGCTTTCTATTGTTTCTCTACCTGATTCTCTACCCCCTTTTCTGGACTTCTTTTGGATTGACTATGATTCTTTTATTTCATTTCCTACCTATTAGTTAGAAAGTTTTACAATTTATTTTTATTCATTTAGCAGTTGCACTTAAATTTTTAATATGCATACCTTTTAAAAACTAAAATCATTTGGTAAATCTATCTTCCCAATAAATGAAAAGATTTTAAAAAGCTTTAACTCTAAACATTCCACTCCCATCTTACATGTTCTTGTTTTTCAATATTTCAGTTCAATTCTTTTATCTATCTATCATCTATTTATTTATTTATTTATTTATTTTTGGCTGTGTTGGGTTTTTGTTGCTGCGTGCAGGCTTTCTCTAGTTGAGGCAAGCAGGGGCTACTCTTTGTTGCAGTGCATGGACTTCTCATTGTGGTGGCTTCTCTTGTTGTGGAGCATAGGCTCTAGGGGGTGCATGCAGGCTTCAGCAGTTGTGGCACATGGGCTCAGCAGTTACAGCTCACGGGTTTAGTTGCTCCACATGTGGGATCTTCCTGGACCAGGGCTTGAACCCGTGTCTCCTGCATTGGCAGGAGGATTCTTAACCACTACGCCTCCAGGGAAGTCCCAATATTTCAATTCAATTCTATTTTTGTTTCTTCAAATTTGTTAGCATGAATACCATTACTGTTATGGTTTTGGTATTTTATATAGTTAGTGTTCTTGATGAATGTTTAGAATTTCTTGGTTTATACTTTCTTTATTCTTGCAGAGCAGAAATTTCTTCAGGGATATTTTCCCTAAATTCATCTTTTATCAATTTTTTAGTGAGGGTATCAGAATGGTAACCACTCTGTTTTGGTTGTTACTGCTGGTTAGTTGGTTCTGCATCTGCAAATATCTTTATTTTACCTTCATTAGTCTGTGATGGTTTAGACACTTTGACACTTAAGTTCTCTTAGAACTTTGAAGTATTTTTAAACTTTTTGGCTTCCATTGTTGCAGTTGAGACGTTTGCTGCTATCTTTTTCACACTAAAAATCTGACTTTTCTGTCTCAGCTTTTAATATGTTCTATTTATTTTAGGTTGTCTGCAATCTCACTATAACATATTTGTTTATTCTGCTTGGTTTCATTGTTCCTTTTGAATCTACAGGTTCATATCTTTCATAGATCTGAAAATCCTTAGGGATTATCTCTTCAAAATGCCTCTATCCCATTCTCTAGTTTTTCCTTCTAGATCAGAAATATATCAGATGCTCTTATATATATTTCTTTTAATATTATTTTCTTCTTTGTCTCTCTGACGGATTCTAGGTAATTTACTTTACTCTATCTTCCAATCCACAACTTTGGTTGTCAACTTAATCTGACCTGCTGTTTAGCTTGTTCCACTGTATTTTCATTTCTGTAATTTTTAATTTCCTGAAGTTTTATTGTTTCTTTCAAAACCTGCCTGCTTGTTGTTTGGGTTAATTAGTTTTTTTATTTCTAAATAATCGTACACTCAAAAGAAGTTATAAGAAATAATATAGAGTACTCTCATTCATCCTCTACCCAATTTCCTCCAGTGGTAACATCTTGCAAACTACAGTACAATATTATAACCAGTGTACTGACATTAATACAATCCACTGATATTCATATTTCCTGTTTTACTTATATTAATTTGTGTGTATGTGTACATTTAATTCTGTACAATTTATCCCATGTGGAGGTTCATGTACCCACCACCACAGTTAAGATACAGAAGAGTTCCATCACTGCAAGGATCCTTTTATAACCACACTCACCTCCCTCTTGCCTACCCACCCCCTGTACTCACCACACCATGATGCACCTGTTCTCCATTCCTAAAATTTTGTCATTTCATAACTGTTATATAAAAGGAATCATGCTGTAGGCCACCTTGTGTGACTGGTTTTCACTCAGAATAATTCTCAAAGATTCACCCAAATGGTTGCATGGATGAATTATTGTTCATTCCTTTGACTGTCAAGGTCTGGATAAATCACAGTTTGTTTAACAATTCAGCCATAGAAGGACATCTAGGTTGTTTCCAGTTTCAGGCTATTAAGAATAAAGTTGCTATGAACATTCATGTACAGATTTTTGTATGTGCCCAGGTCGTTTCTTATAGACTCTTATCTGTCTTCTCTTATTTCTATTTAAAAAAAATAAAACATTTTAGACATGGTTATAATATATTCTATATCTAACATTATGATATCTGAAGTTCCTAGAAGTCTTATTATGCTGTTTGTTATCAATGCCAATTCTGCTTATTGTATCTTGTTTCTTCATTTGGTATTTTTGTTGAGAACTTATTTTGACAGACCTTAATATAAGAAATCCTAGCAGACATGGTTTAGGAATGTCTTCATCCACAGAGAATTTTCATTTGCTCTTCCCAGGCTCCCTAGAATGATACCAATCTTAAACTACTTTAAAATGATTTCTGGGACTGGGTTTTCTTAGACCATATAAACCAGGTAAAATATAAACCTGAAATTCACTGTTCTTATACAAATTTCCATTTGTATTCTTCCTTTTCTGGTGGGCATTTTCCTTGACTTACTCTATTCATGAAGAATAGTCCTTTATTGGGGGTGGGGAGGGATGGTATTCGAACTCTCCACCTTCTACAAGACCAAGGCCTTCTCTATCATTCTTCATTTGAACACTGAAACCCAAGTCTCTGGGTCCCTAGTGTTGATAAATATCCTTAGGACAGCCCTGGTGGTCATTTGCTCTTCATTTTTGTCTGCTGGGGATTTTCTTAACTTTCATATGAACTGAACAATGCATTTAAAAGGATATTTGTAATAGTTAACTAGTCTTTCATATTATTGGATGTGAAAGTCAAGAGCCTCTAATATACAAAACTGTGGACACTGAATATCCAAGAGGAAAAGATCATTCAAGGTTTCTCAAACATCTGATTATTCACTCTCAAATTGTTTACCTTCCCCTTCATAACTCTCCCCTGTGAAACACTAGCATTGTGAAGGACACCTGAAAAATAAAGATGGTGCCAAGCAGTGTTATTTAAGCACAATTTTCAGATGAGGTAGCCAGGGAAGGCTTTATTAGGTGAAGCTTAAGGGCAGGGTAAGATGTGAATAGGTGGGAGAGTAAGTCATCTTAACTGCTAACAGTAGCATTGTTCAGCTAGAAAAATTAATACTTTTGTTCAAGGAACAAGCAGCAAAATAACCTTTCTTCCAGAGAAAGTTTCTGTAAGTGAGTAAAATTAAAGGGATTTTCAGGTAATTTTTGAGGTTAAGTAGTTATTTTCCAAGTAAACAGGAATGAGAAAGGGACGAGCCAGGTCACTCCAGGCTTAGCAGGAGATTAAGAGACAAAAGCAAGAAACTCTATTGTATATTTATGGAAGTAGAAGAATTTGTTGAGGCTGGTGGTGTGTGTAGAGGTAGAAGAAAACATAATAAAGATACCACTAGAGAAGTTAGGCAAATATCTAAACTTGGAGGGTTGTATAAATCTTGATAAGACGTTTAGAGTTTGATTTTGGATTTTAGGCAATGGGCCTGTGATGATCTATATGGTGCATTTATGTCAATAAGTAGAAAATATCTTTCCTTAGCATACTTCATATGGCACTAAGAGAAAAACCTAAAATAACAATGGCAATGGCACCTCCTTGGGTTGTGCAATATACAATCTGCACAGCTGTATGCTATGGCCATGAATTTGGGAGCTACTAAAAGGTTTGAAGCCGGAGAGTTTGAAATCATATTTTTACTTGGAGACCTTTACTCTAATAAACTGGAAGAGAACTATAAGGCTGAAGACCAAGACATAAATTAGAAAGCTATTTCAGTAGTCCTGGTGAGAGATCCTGAATGCTTAAACTATATATAATAGAAATAGTAAGAATAAGATAACAGAATTGAAATGTCAAGAGACAGTATTGACAGGACGTGTTTCTATTTGGATATTGTGAATAAAGATACACTCAGATTTCTGTCTTGGTCAGCTGAGCAGATAGCAAAACATTCATTAATGTAAGTTATTCATCAATACACAAGGATGATTAGTTTGCAGAGTGAGGTGGGCAAGTTGGATATATTCTGTTTGAAATGCCTATGGGACACCAGGTTGAAATAACTACAGGCAAATGGTTAATACAGATTGTATATTTACATCTGAAGATCTGAAGAGAGATCTAGGGTGATTTAATGGTATATTGGTTGTGATTTAGTGGCATATAAATGATATAAAAACATGAGAAAGCACAGATATATTGTGATTAGGTTCCAATACTGGAGAATAGCAATATTTAATGACTTGGAAGAGGAAGTGGAGCCAAGAAAGGAGATAGCAAATGCATGTTCTGAGAAGTGGGAGAAAATCAGGAGAAAGTGATGTCTGAAACCAAAAGAAGAACAAATTTCAAGGAAAAAAAGCAGGGTAATCAACAGAACCAAATACTAAAGTGAAAACAAGGAAATGAAGATTGAACAGATCTATTAAAATTTGCAAGTGGGGAGAGCAATCAAGATGGCAAAGTACTCAGACGTGAAGCTCACCCTCTCTCACAAATACAACGAAAGTACATCTATACATGGAACGATTCTCACAGAATATATACTGAATGCTGGCAGAAAACCTCAAACTGCTGAAAGGGCAAAGAAAATCTCCATGTAACCAGGTAGGAAAAAGGAAAACAGAAAGAAAAAAGAAAAAAGAAAGTGAAAAAGGAATCAGAACCAGACCTGTGGCCCTGGGAGGGAGCTGTGAAAGAGGAAAGATTCCTGCACCTTGGGAGGCCCTTTCAGCAGCTGGGAGATCAGCCTGGATGTAAGGGGAGCTTCAGAGCTTCTGAGGAGAACACTAGTAGCCGGTTTGCAGCAGCCCAGTCTGACACGCTCATCTTCTGGTTCTGGCAGGGACTGTGTGCTGGAACTCCGGCTTTGGAGATCAGAACCAGGGAGAAGAGTGGGGTTGGCTGTGTAGAAACAGACTGGGGGGAGGGGGCTGGAATCTAGAGTGACCACTGCTGCGGGTGTACACCAAGGAAGCCTGGGCCACCTTAGAGGCCAGACGCCATTGTTTGGGGGCCACACTAGGGAGGGTCGGGACCTGGATTATAGCTTTTTTCCCTGTGCATGTGCTTGCAGAGGCAGGATAATGCCTGCACAGGCTCCAGGGGTGGTCCCAAGCCTCCACTGTAGCCTGCCCAGACACCAGGAGTGGTTGCCAGGCCCCTGTGGACACGCTCCTGGACCCCAGGAGTGGTTGCCACCCCTTGCTGACTCCCTTCTGGACCACAGGAATGGTCATGGGCCCCTGCTGATGTGCTCCCGGACTCCAGGAGTGGTCATGGCCCCCCTACCAACTCCCTCCCGGAACCCCAAGAGTAGTTGCGGGCTCCCACTACCACCCATCTGAACTCCAGGAGTGGTTGTAAGCTGCCTCCATTCCCATCGCATGCCCCAGGGGGTGTGCCTGAGCCACCAGCCGCTGCCAAAAACCCCAAGACCAGAAACCAGCAACCTCAACCAGCACCCCCTATCAAGGAAATAACAACCAGCACACACTGAAGAAAGAGGTAACAGGCATCCATATTAAAAACAGCCCTTGCACCAAACATACTAAACCCACACAAGCTACAAAGGGACAATCCTACATATAAATAGCCCTCAAAGACCACAGTAGATAATGGTTTATCTAAATTCACAGAGTAAGAGAAATATAAGTAAAATGAAAAAGCAAAGGAACCACTCACAGTTAAAAGACCAAGAGTATTCCCCTGAAAGAACAAACAATGAAGCAGACCTCTTCAGTCTAATAGATACAAATTTCAAAGAGGAGATAATGAAAATACTGAAGGAATTAAGAAAAATTATCAACAGAAATGCCAAGTATTGTAAAAAAGAACTAGAAACTATAAAGAGGAACCAAGAAAAATTAGAGAACTCATTTGTAGAGACGAAAGCTGAGCTCAAGGCAATACATAACACAATAATACAGAATAAGTGACCCGGAAGATAGAATAGTAGAAATCATGCAATCAGGACAGAAGACAGAAAACCAAATGAAAAAAAAAAAGAAAGAAAGCAATGTAAGAGACCTATGGGATAATATAAAGCATGCCAACCTATGCATAATAAGGATTCCAGAAGGGGAAGAAAGAGAAAAGGGGATCAAAAATGTATTTGAAGAAATTATGGTTGAAAACTTCCCAAATTTAAAGAAGGAAACAGATATCTAGGTACAGGAAGCAGAGAGGGTCCCAAACAAGATAAACCCAAACAGACCTACACCAAAACATAACAACAATGGCAAAAGTTAAAGATAGAGGATTCTAAAGGCAGCAAGAGAAAAGCAAAGAGTTAATTACAAGGGAACCCCCAAAAGGCTGACTTCTCTGCAGAAGCAATGCAGGCCAAAAGCAAGTGTCAAGATATACTCAAAGTCCTGAAAGGGAAAAATCTGCAAACTAGTACACTCTACTCAGCAAGATTATCATTTAGAATAGAAGGTGAGACAAAGAATTTCTTGGGCAAGCAAAAACTAAAAGAATATAGCAATACTAAACCTATCCTAAAGGAAATATTAAAAGGTCTTCTCTAAATAGAAAAGAAGTAAGAATCTATAGAAAAGAGAAAATCACAATTGGAAAATAAATCACTTAAATAAGCCAGTACACAGATTTTTTAAAAATCAAAAATATTTTATGTGAAAGTTATGATAACCACAATGAACAGCAAAAGGATGAACATGAAGATGTAAAAGAGGACATCAAAATCATAAAATGTGGAGGAGGATAGTAAGAAAATGTAGATTTTTTTCCCCTAGAATGTGTTTGAGCCAATATGACTACCAGTCTAAGGCAAGTAGATATACGAAGGGGTTAACATAGTTGATAAACAGGGTAACCACAAATCAAAAACATACCATATATTTACAAAAACCAAAAAGAAGATAACATAGGCATAATACAAAAGAAAATCATCAAGCTACAAAAGTAAAAACAAAAAGAAAAAGAAAGGGCTAAAGAAGAAATATGAAATCAATGGGAAAACAAGGTTTAAAATGGCAATAAATACATATCTATCAAGAAGTACCTTAAAAATCAATGCACTCAATGCTGCAATGAAAAGACACAGAGTGGCAGATTGGATTAAAAAAAACAAGAGCCTATGATATGTTGCCTACAAGAGACTCACTTTAGGTCAAAGGACACAATAGATTGAAAGTGAGGGGATGGAAAATGATATTTCATGCAAACCGAAATGACAAGAAAGCAGGGGTCACAATACTTAGACTAAATAGAATTTTAAACAAAGCCATAAAGAAACATAAAGAAGGACACTATATAATGATAAAAGGACCACTACAAGAAAAGGATTTTACACTCATCAACATATATGTACCTAATACGGGATCACCCAAATACATAAAACAAATACTAACAGACATAAAGGGAGAAATTGACAGGAATACAGTAATAGCAGGAGACTTTAACACCCTAGTCACATCAATGGACAGATCTTCCAGACAGAGAATCAATAAGGCAACAGAGATAGTAGATGATACAATAGAACAGTTAGACTTAATTGATATCTTCAGGACATGACATCCAAAAAAAAAAAAAAGTGCACATGCAACATTCTCAAGGATTGATCACATATTAGGGCCAAAACAAGCCTCAACAAATTTAAGAGTATAGAAATTATCTCATGCATCTTTTCTGATTACAATGGCATAAAACTAGAAATTAACCACAGAAAAAGAAATGAGAAAAAAATGATTACATGGAGATGAAACAACATGCTACTAAAAAACCAATGGGTTAATGATGACATCAAAGATGAAATTTAAACAAAATACCTATATAGTACTACTATATGACCCAGCAATCTCACTACTGGACATATTCCCAAAGAAAACCATAATTCAAACAGACACATGCACCCCAATGATCATTGCAACACTGTTTACAATAGCCAGGACATGGAAGCAACCTAAATTACCATCAACAGAGGAATGGATAAAGAAGATGTGGTACATATATACAATGGAATATTAATTAGCCATGAAAAGGAACAAAACTGAATAATTTGTAGAGACATGGATGGACCTAGAGTAAAGTAAGTCAGAAGGAGAAAAACAAATATTGTATATTAACGCACATATGTGGAATCTAGAAAAATGGTATAGATGATCTTATTTGTAAAGCAGAAATAGAGACAGGGACATAGAGAACAAATATATGGATACCAAGGGGGAAAGAGGGGGTTGGGGGTAATTGGGAGATTTGATTGACATATATACACTATTGATACTATGCATAAAATAGATAACTAATGAGAACCTACTGTATAGCTCAGGGAACTCTACTCAATGTTCTGTGGTGACCTAAAGGGGAAGGAAATCCAAAAAGAGGGGATATATGTATAGCTGATTCACTTTGTTATACAGTAGAAACTAATACAACATTGTAAAGCAACTATACTCCAATAAAAATTAATTTAAAAATAAGTAAGATATAAAAAAGTACCTTGAGACAAATGACGATGAAAACACAACCATACAAAACCTATTGGATACAGCAAAAGCACTTATCAGAGGGAAGTTCATAGAGATACAGGTCTTCCTCAGAAAACAAGAAAAATCTCAAATAAACAACTTAACATACCACTTAAAAGAATTAGAAAAAGAACAAACAAAACCTAGAGTCAGCAGAAGAAAGGAAATAATAAAGATCAGAGAGGAAATAAACAAAACAGAGATTTAAAAAATAGAAAAATTAATAAAACCAGGAGCTTATTCTTTGAAAGGATAAACAAGACTTACAAACCTCTGGCCAGGCTCACCAAGAAGAAAAGAGAGAGAATACAAATAAACAAAATAAGAAATGAAAAAGGAGACATAAAAACTGATACCACAGAAATACAAAAAACCATAAGGGAATACTATGAACAATTATATGCCAACAAATTCGAAGACCTAGGAGAAATGAACATTCTTCTAGAAACATACAGCCCACCAAAACTGAAAGAAGAAATAGATGATTTGAACAGACCAGTCACTAGAACTGAAATAGAATCTGAAATTTAAAAACTCCCTACAAACAAAAGTCCAGAACCAGATGGCTTCACAGGTGAATTCTACCAAACATACAAAGAAGAATTTATACTGATCCTTCTCAAACTCTTCCAAAAACCTAAAGAGGAAGGAACACTCTGAAGGACATTCTATGAAGGCACCATCACCCTGATACCAAAACAAGACAAAGACACCATGACAATAGAAAATTACAGGCCAATATCTTTGATGAATATAGATGCAAAAATTCTCAACAAAATATTAGCAAACCAAATCCAGCCACACATAAAAAAGATCATAAACCACAACCAAGTGGGATTCATCCCAAGTTCACAAGCATGGTTCAACATATGCAAATCAATGTAATATACCACATAAACAAAAGAAAGGACAAAAACCACATGATCATATCAATAGATACAGAAAAAGCATTTGACAAAACTCAACATCCATTCATGATAAACATTCTTACCAAAGTGGGTACAGAGGTAACATATCTCAAAATAGTAAAAGCTATTCATGACAAACCCACAGACAATATAAAATGAAATGGTGAAAAGTTGAAAGCCTTCTTGCTAAAATCTGGAATAAGACAAGGATGCCACTCTCACCACTTCTCATCAACATAGTATTAGAAGTCCTAGCAACAGCAACCAGACAAGAAAAAGAAATAAAAGGTATCCAAATTGGAAGAGAAGAGGTAAAATTGTCATTATATGCAGATGATATGATTCTATATATAGAAAACGCTAAAGACTCCACACAAAAACTACTAGAACTGATAAACGAATTCAGAGAGATATCAGAATATAAGATTAACATACAGAAATCAGTTGCATTTCTTTATGCCAACAATGAAATATCAGAAAGGGAATGTTAAAAAACAATACCTTTTAAAATCACAACCCCAAAAATAAATACTTAGGAATAAACCTCACCAAGGATGTGAAAGACTTATATGCTGAGAAGTATAAAACATTAATAAGGAAACTGAAGGTGAGTCAAAGAAATGGAAAGCAATCTACAGATTTAATGTGATCCCTATCAAATTACCCATGACCTTTTTCACAGAACTAGAACAAATAATCCTAAAATTCACATGGAACCATAAAAGACCCAGAATTGCCAAAGCAATCCTGAAGAAAAAGAACAAAGCTCGAAGCACAACCATCCCAGACGTCAGGCAATACTACAAAACTACAGTAATCAAAATAGCATGATATTGGCACAAAAACAGACATATGGAACAATGGAACAGAATACACAGCCCAGAAATAAACCCACACACCTACAGGCAATTAATTTTCAACTAAGGAGTCAAGAATATACAATAGGAAAAAGTCTCGGGCTTCCCTGGTGGCGCAGTGGTTGAGAATCCGCCTGCTGATGCAGGGGACACGGGTTCGTGTCCTGGTCTGGGAAGATCCCACATGCCACGGAGCAGCTGGGCCCGTGAGCCATGGCCACTGAGCCTGTGCGTCCGGAGCCTGTGCTCCACAACGGGAGAGGCCACAACAGTGAGAGGCCCACGTACCACAAAAAAAAAAAAAAAAAAAAAAAAAAAAAAAGTCTCTTCAGCAAGGGGTGTTAAGAAAGTTGGATGGCTACATGTAAATCAATGAAGTTAGAACATGCCCTTACACTGTACACAAAAATAAACTCAAAATGGCTTAAATTCTTAAACATAAGACATGACACCATAAAACTCCCAGAAGAAAGCATAGGCAAAACATTCTCTGACGAAAATGGAAAAAATGTTTTCTTAGGTCAGTCTCTCAAGGCAATAGAAATAAAAACAAAAATAAACAAATGAGATGTAATCAAACTAACAAGCTTTTGAACAACAAAGTAAACCATAAACAAAACAAAGAGGCAACTTACAGAATGGGAGAAAATATTTGCAAACGATGCGACTGACAGGGGCTTAATTTCCAAAATATACAAAAAGCTCATACAACTCAACAACAAAAAGCAAACCCAAGTGAAAAATGGGGAGAAGACCTAAAGAGACATTTCCCCACAGAAGACATACAGATGGCCAATAGGCACATGAAAAGATGCTCAACATTGCTAATTATTAGAGAAATGCAAATCAAAACTACAATGAGGTACCACCTCACATCAGTCAGAATGGCCACCATTAAAAAGTCTACAAGTAACAAATGCTGGAGAGGGTGTGGAGAAAAGGGAACCCTCCTACACTGTTGGCGGGAATGTAATGTGGTGCAGCCACTTTGGAAAACATTATGGAGGCTCCTCAGAAAACTAAAAATAGAACTACCATATGCCAGCAATCCCACTCCTGGCATATATCCTGACAAAACTCTATGTCAAAAACATATATGCACGTCTCTGTTCATAGCAGCACTATTCCCAATAGACAAGACATGGAAACAACCTAAATGTACATTGACAGATGAATGGATAAAGATGTGGTACAGGGACTTCCCTGGTGGTCCAGTGGTTAAGAATCCATCTTCCAATGAAGGGGACACAGGTTCAGTCGCTGGTCGGGGAACTAAGATCCCACATGCTGCAAAGCATTCTAGAGCACCACAACTAAGACACGACGCAGCCTAATAAATAAATATTTTTTAAAAAAGATTTTACAAAAAGATGTGGTACATATATACAATGGAATACTGTTCAGCCATAGAAAAGAATGAAATAATGCCATTTGCAGCAACATGAATGCAACTAGGGATTATCATACTAAGTGAAGTATATCAGAAAGAGAAAGACAAATACCATATGATATCACTTGTATGTGGAATCTAAAGTATGACATAAGTGAACCTATCTATGAAACAGAAACAGAATCAGGGACATAGAGAATAGACTGGTGGTTGCCAAGTGGGGAGAGGGTTGGATTGGGAGTTTGGATTAGCAGATGCAAACTGATATATATAGAATGGATAAACAACAAGGTCCTACTGTATAGCACAGAGAACTATATTCAATATCTTGGGATAAACCATAATGAAAAAGAATATGAAAAATAATGTATATATATATGTATAACTGAGTCACTTTGCTGTACAGCAGTAATAACACAACATTGTAATTTGACTAAACTTCAATTAAAAATCAATTTAAAAAATAAAAAATAAAATTTGCAACTGGGACATCAATTTTGTCAGAGCAAATTCAGTGGCCTAGTGGGGACTGATGCTAATTCTACTTTACTCCTGGAGGAATGCAGCACCATGATGAACTAAAGAGATATGCCTTGAAAGGAAGAGACATGCATCCCTCTGAGAAGAAGAAATAAGTGAGCATAGACATAAAAAATGTTTAGAGGTAGGAAGTGTGAAGATGAGGGAGTTCACAGATAGCCTCAAACATTTGAGAGAGACAGGAAGAAGGCAACTCATTTGCTGAGATAGAGAAGAGGGTATGAGGGATGGGGGTTTAAGAGGAACAGAAAATATCTGGAGATAACCACTTTGAGGAATGGGGGAGAAAGTTAATCAAGGACACTTAAATAGGGAATATCAAGCAAGGGTTTAGCTGAAATGTAAAGCTCTACATTTGTAAAGAGCTAATCAACATAGAATTTTTTCAGCTCTCAGTTGTCTTGGTAAAGGAAGGAAAAAGCCATGTCCATATTGATGCAAGATTGGTGGTTTGAAAAGCAGGTGGATGGATCTGAATTTCAAGGGATGATGATCTAGAAAACCTAAGAGTCTCTCTATACCTACATTCAAAATGAGCTTATCATCTTTCTGCTGGACACAGTTCTTCTAGATCTTTCATTCCCTATCTTAGTGAATGGTTCTACAGCCTCTCAGATACAAGCTCATTCTTGACCCCAATCTCTCTCTTGTCCCTTCACATTAAACCCTATCTATTCCATTTCCTTCATAGCACACCTATGAAGGTGTGTTATATTCCAGACTTGGAGCTGAAGACTCCTCTGTACCTCTATACCTTTGCACAGGTTGCTCCTTCTACAAGGAACCATTGGCCCTTTTTTACATATCATTCCCAGTCATCTTTAACATCCCTCCTTCATGGAAGCCTTCACTCACATTCCCTTTCCCTCTCAGTCTGGATTAGCGGCCCTTCAGAGCAGAGCATGCTGGGTATACACTTCCAAAGTGCTTAAAACGTTATTGTAATTGTCTATTCTCTTCTGTATACTCACAAGATTAAGTCCCTTGAAGGCAAGGTTATATCTTTATTTTGAGCACCTAGTACCTAGCACAGGACGTTGAATTAATGAATAATTATAAAAGAAAGCACTAAACAGAAAAATAAAAGGATAACTTCTGAGAATGAGTCTGGTATTGATTAAAATGACAGGAAGAGATCCCCAAAGTACCTTAGTGATGTAGGAGAAATGATATTCATTGATAATTATCATGGATTAAATCATCATGTCTACTAATCTTAAGTCCATTAAAACATCTTCATGGAAATATCATCCAAGTTGTCATTTCAGAATGCTAGGACTACATCTCCTGCCCAGCAGTAGCTACAAGCTGCCCAACTGAAAGAGAAACCTCACCTTGAGCTACAATAGCCTCAGTGATTGCATGAGTAAAAAATAGTGAGATAAAAATTGCTTCTTGGTCTCTGGAGCCCTGGGGGAAGATATTCCCCACTTGTTTTGTGAGATATAAAAATAACACGCTAGTTTCATAGCAATGATTTAGTAACTTCTATAACTTAAAAATAATTTTAGGACATTTGCTATTTGAGTTTAAAGAAATAAAAATCTCAGAATCTTACTTCAACATATGACTCATCAGTTTGTTAAGAAAAACATTCAAAAAGAAAAGAAATGTAGATATGACCCATGAGTGTTCATGTAATAACAGCATCTTTGCTCAAATAAGTAATGCATGCCCTAAGTCCTGTGAAGCTCAGCATGTGATTCCAATTCTATACACATTCCTCTAAGAATGATATTTAAGCTGATTTATTTCATGTGATTTTCAAAGCAAGTTGTTCCTTAAGTAATTGATAAATTCTTCTCCACATTAATACAGTTCTGTGATACCTTAACCCATGGTAGAATATCTAGACATTCAATGCTTCTTTATATTAGCAAAATAGTGCCATTGTTCCAAAATAATTAACCAACCAAGCAAATCACTTGAGCAAAATCCTTATCCTTTCTAACAGTTCCTCATCTATAAAATGAGGATAATAATTCTTGCTATCCAGGATTGTCGTAAAGATTACAGCTAATATGTATGTGTACACAAAGCAACAATCACTGTGCTTAGCACAAAATCTGCTAATCATTAGAAGTTTTTTATTTTCTAAAAGATTTTTTAAATCTAATTTAATGTTCTTTGTAAAGATATATGCAATTTAATTGTCTACGTTTTTGTGAAAATACAGATAACATACAGATATATGGATTATTCACAGACATATTCACACACATGTATTTGGTATGTCCCTCAAGTATATATTTTTCTGAGCACTTATTTGGGGTTATCCACTTTGCTTCTCCATGTACAGACTTGTTCTGGATTCAGCTAAGTTAAGCATTCATATGATTAATTTCACAAATAAATAAAAAAGGAATTATCTGTTCCTTTGAAGCTAGAAATGTGCTGTAAAGAAGTTATTCTCACAGGATTATATTTAGTTGGAATCAGATCTAGCACAAATAAATGGTGATATTTTGTTACATATATTCTACTTCTCACACACTTTTTAATTCTTTCCTCCAATAAACCACTCTTAGGATTATTTTACTCTCAAAATAGATATAGTATTTATATTATTCTAAAGATTCACAAAAATGTAACTATGAGGTGATATTATTTTTTATTTTACATATTAATTATCAAAACATTCCAGTCTAATTTCCTTTGCTTACTTTCCACACATGTAAGTGGAAAACAGTAATTTATGAATTAAAATTTAATTATCAAAATAGATGCTGTGCAGAAAAGAGTATAGCAGGCCTAACACTGCTATCCTTAGATAAGTTGTCTTGTAAGGTAAGCCCTTGGCTGACACCTGGGAACTTAGATTTCAAAAAAGTTCTCCCTTACTGATAAGAGTGGGTTACTATGCCTAAATTACTTGTACAACCAATATGGCTTATGTCAAATACCCGCTTTCTTTCTGGGAATATGGAATTGTGGCATGTGCTATGCGGTAGGTGCCTATGTGACCAGCTCCAATTAGACCTAATAAGCTTCTCTGGTCAAAAACACTTCACATATGTTGTAACAATTCATTGCTGGAGGAATGAAGTCCTGTTATGACTCCACTGGGAGAGGACTCTTAGAAGCTTGCTCCTGGTTTCCTCCAGATTTTGCCCCACATGCTTTTTTCTTTTGCTGATTTTGCTTTGCATCCTTTCACCATAAAGCTGTGAAGTACAACTGTATACTAAGTCCTATTAGTTCTCCTAGAAAGTCAAAAAATCTTGGGGTGACTTGGGGTCTCCCAATATAGATGGCATAAACTGTCTTTAATCAAAATGTCTTCTAGTTTCTCCCACTTTTATATTGCCTTTTGTTATTTTCCTTAGGTACACCATTTAGGAATACAGAGAAATTGATGGAAGAGAGATAAATAATTATAAAAACTTTGCCATCCAACTTCCTAATTATAAACCCCCCAAAATTTGGTTTTCTCCAAGATTACAGTCCATTTTTGTTATACAGTCCATTTAAAAAATATAAATTTTAGATTATTTGCAACAGATTATAACCACTTAGAACATTTGAAAACCATTACCAGGTTACTGATAATTTTAGTAATTTTCACTTTCTCTAAAGGTAAATAGATTTACCTTTAGAGAATAGATAAGCCCAATCATTTCAATTTCAAAATGGAATATATTAATCAGTCCAAAGACGTCTTTTTTTAGTCTTGAAAAGAGTAAATATGTTAACCATGCATTCATCCCATAGTATGTCTTAAAATCAAAATTTACTTAAGTGAGAATTCTGAACTCTTTAAATTGTTCTCGAATATTTCCCAACATTATTTCCAGTGGTATAGAACTTACATTTTTTTGCAGTGTGGGCATTTTGCCAGAGTGTTGAACCTCAGTTCCATCCACTGTAAAACAAATAAGAAGAGAGGTTGAAAACAAAAACTGAAAACTATCCAATCTGATAAGATGTTTCTTTTAGTTCAAATGTCCTCAGGGATCACAGCAGAAGCCATCCACCTTTTCATAGTTATATGAGCTTTTCCCCTCCAACACATCTCCCCCTCCCTTAAAATAAAGGTTGGGATTCCCCTCTGAAACAGTTCCCATGATTTTTTCAAGGTTCTGATGCAATCTAGGTTTGCTTTACAATGAAAATTGGATGTAATGTTGTAATTCGGGTCATTTCATTCAGCTTTATGCTTCAGTACACTGCCAGAAAATAAAAACATATTTCATGTACCTTCAATGTTGTTTTTCCTCTAAATATTGATGATTAGCTTTTTAAATACATGAGTATTTAGACTCATTACTAAAAATGCAACTATTCTATTAACGTAGAAATTGCACAAAGTAAATAAACTAAACAAATTAGATACAGGTAGGACTAATGTCAGGAAGCTGCTTTCTGTTCTATAGTTGCTTATTCTATGTAACAAAATACATTCCTTCTACAGACAACTTTCTTTCAGTTTTCTTCCCTGTAATGTAGGTAATAAAATGGGCTACCTTACTCACAGTCTTGTTATTCAGATGCTTGAAACAGCTTACTGGTAGTTCTTTGAAAGGAAGTACAATATACATTTAAAGTAAAACTTAAAAATTAAAAAAAAAATAAAGTAACTCTTTACCACAAAAAAATATATTTCAAAATACCTTCCTCACCTTCCATTCATTTGCTTTTCTATATATCTTCTCGTAAAGTGTATATTTCTTTTGTATAATTCTGTTAAGAACATTAGCAGTTTTATCATCAAAATAACTTTTCTTTCACTAAAATTAATTTTTGCTTAGGATTCCCAGGTCACACAGTTTTCTTCATAACTCTCAAGTTCTAGGTATACTAGGCTTCAATAAGTTATGCATATTCAAATGTTTTCCACATAATAGAGGAAAACTTTCAGAAAGTATCTGATACTTGACTATTTTTTCTTTTTAATTTTTTAATGATTAGCTTTTAAAAAAGAACAAATAAATCTGAGTTTGTTTGGACTTCTTTTTCTTCATTTTTATTTCAAACCTCCTGAAAGTTACTTAACCTTGAAATAATCTCTCTCAATCACAGTAGGAATACAGAGTCCCAAGGTAAATAAACTAGAAATGAAACTTTACATGAATGTTCACTCTTTTCACAATGATTATTTTTCAATATCTGAGAATGCCAAACGAAGGCTACATTTTTTTTTCAAGCAGCCTTAACTCTTTCTTCTATTATTTATTTTATAACAAGTTAATTTATTCTTAGTAGTTAAAATGTTTAAATTAATGTGCTAAACAGATTTACATAGATTTCTACAGAAATTGGCATAGAACATTAAGAAGTGAAGAATACAGAAATCTTACTAAGTACTTTTTCATGTTTGTGAAATTCGTTTTAGTATAGTTGTTGAACTTGTAATGTCATTTCAAATTTTATTTATAAATAACAAACTTAAGTTTTTCATTGTTAAGAGAAGCAAAGTGGCTGAGGAAGCAATTATGAAACCCTTAAGAGAAGAGTAATTCAAAATCCAAGCTTGAAGGCTAACACACTGGCACAGAAAATCTAGAATTTTAGATGACCAACCTATGGGAGATTATTTAGTCCAATTTTATCATTTTAGCACAGATTATATATGATATATTCAATTATTACTAACAAACAACTAAGACTCTATTGTATGATTAGTAAGTTATACAGCCAGCAACCTAACACATCTGATTTTGTTGTTATCTGTAAGTACTCATTTAAATGCAGCAAACTAATAATAGAAAAATATTTATTATTAGAAATAAGTTTGTCATAATCTATTTGAATGAGTGCAAATACCTGTGCTTTTGAAAGGATTTACTACTATTCTCTTGCCTAAAATGCAGCCTCGGCACTCTTAAAAGTTTACTGCCAAACCTTGAAATGTCAATAGAAAAAAAAATCTAAGTTTTCCTGTTTTTTAATTGGATAAATTTGATATGTAACACTGTACAAATTTAATGTATATAGTCTACTACTTTGATATATATGTATATCTTGTAACATGGTTGCCGCTGTAGTGATATTTATCAATTACATAATTATAGTACAATATTATTGTCTCTATTCATTATTCTGTGCATTAGATCCCTGTGACTTATCTATTGTTACAAGTTTGTATTATCAATCTTATCCTGCACCTCCCATTCTCTGGTAGCCACCATTTTCCTGTTTTTCACAGGTTTGATTTTTTTCTATTCTAGATATAAGGGGCATCATACAGTACTCGTCTTTCTCTGACTGACTCATCTCGCTTAGCAAAATGTGCTCAAGGTCCATATGTTGTCACAAATGGCAGGATATCTTCCTTTCCCTGGCTGAGTAATATTCCATTGTGTATATATGTACCATATCTTTTTTATCCATTTATCTATTGTGTACACTTGTGCTGTTTCCATATTTTGGTTATTGTGAAAAATAGATATTTTCTATCAGAATGATTAAAAGCAACTTCTCTAAAACCCAATTATTTTTAGTAGATGTCTTCCAATACTTGGCTTATTTCTAATCATTCTGTATAACAGATAAACTTAATTTCCCCTAGGTATATTTTTAAATTGATTTTAGAAGGCATGTAAGAAAGGTATACTGCTAAAACTAGTCATTTGACAGTACCCTACTAGGTTTTATGTTTTAATGGATACCATAGGCAACTGGTGTGATTATTTTAAAGTATGTTCAAGTTAAAACTGCTGCCACTCTCTGCTAAGCCACTAAACCATAGAACCCTATGAACTAGTGAAGAAAATCTGAACTTGTCCAAAGGCACTACATTGGCCCACTTCAGGGCAAAGTTTGAACCATCGTCTATGATTCAGGCACATATTGTAGATTTTATTGGAAAATGTCAACCCTACACAGAATGTGGACCTGCCTTTCAACAGCAACAGTGAATACCTGCCCCACATAGATGCAATATTAAATTCTCTGCTGTTCAGTTGTCTTAAGAAACTTCTTTACATTCATGGAGGACTAGCTTGTATTACATTTATTCTTCTGGAAAATTATTTTCTAAACAATGTCTCCTAAAACATTGGTCTGGCTAGACAATCCCCTCAAAATTGTTTGCACATACTACATAAAACTTCCTCTTGGACTTTAACATTATTTATTTATCATAAGAAATCAAGTTTAATTAATTTAATTATAATAATAAAATTAATTATTATTTAATCATGTAACATCATTTAATTATTATTATTTTAACATATTACATAATAAAAGTGCTAAAGAATATAACTATAAAAATTCTGCTTGATTTTTTTATCCTAGCAATTCCCTATGATCCTGGAACTCTTTACTGGCATAACACTTATTGTTATCCTATAAAATGAGTGTTCTAATGAATACACTTTGGAAAACACAAATCTAGCTTTTCTCAACATTATCCATGATTCCAGCCAGGCTGTTAAATGAATACTGTGAATAGTATGAATTCCTAGTAAATTTAATTTTAGCATTAGAACAGTGATATTATATTACATTGTATTATGTTATTATAAATGAAGAATATCGTTGAGGACACAGTCCATTATAGTGTTGTTTTATCTTAATCCATGGGAATAATTCTCTCTTAGGTCTCAGTATTCCAGCAAAAGCTCCTATGTGAACTTTTAAGAAAACTTCACAAGTATCTTATAATACAGCAGTCCCCAACCTTTTTGGCACCAGGGACAGGTTTCATGGAAGACAATTTTTCCATGGACCGGGGGGAGGGGGTAAGGGATGGTTTAGGTATGATTCAAGCACATTATATTTATTGTGCATTTTATTTCTATTATCATTACATTGTAATATATAATGAAATAATTATACAACTCACCATAATGCAGAATCAGTGGAAGCCCTGAGCTTGTTTTCCTGCAAATAGATGGTCCCATCAGGGGGTGATGGGAGACAGTGACACCGGAAGTGTGTTGCTTCTGTCCAGTCTACTCTGTAATCTTGTTTTGGTTGCTGTCACTGCAGAAAACTCTGCTTTACAAAGACAGGATGTTGGAAATGGAAACAGGCTTTTCAGTGCTTTTGTGGCAATCTCAGGATATTCTGCGTTGACTTTAATTCGAACATTATGGAGATTTGAAGTTGTCTCACACCTACTTTTAAGGGCACCGTCATTTGCGTTCTCAAGCCGTTGATCCTCTTCTAGCACAGACAAAGTCAGTTCACCTGGCTTATTCACAAATGGGTCCGCAGATCCATTCCTTCCCAATTCAGGGGTCTTTTCTGGTTGGGAAGTAATGCTTAAACTCTTTTGATCATTTTGAGATAGGTGATCATGCACCAGCTGGGAAAAACAAGGCCCTGGCTCAGTCTCTTTCAAAATCTCTGCTAATGTTTGAAACATGACAAAAACCCCAATGTTCACTCATTGCCCCCATAATTCCAGTTTGGCTTTGAATGTAGCCACTTTATCTGCCGAATTGAACACAGTTGTCATTCTCCCCTGAAGTGACAGATTGAGTTTGTTGAGCAGGTTGAATATGTCACACAAGTAAGCAAGTTTTTCAACCCATTCTGTGTCACTGAAATGTGAGGCCAGTGGTGACTGTTTTTCTAAAAGAAATCTCTGGAGGCGCTCTCGTAACTCAGAAACTCTGGTCAGTGATCTGCCTTTAGGAAAGCCATCTCGCTTCTGTGTATAAGAGAAGACGTGTGTGCTCTGTGTCCATCTCCTCACAGAGACACACAAACAGATGTAGTTAAGAGCATGTACTTTAATGTGGCTGATAATTTTAATCACATCCTGCAAAACGTTGTTATATTCAGGTGACACTTTTCAGCTAGCCAGCATTTCCCTATGGATGACACAGTGTGTCACATTCAGAACCGACCTCCTTGACCAGAGTAGTGAAACCAGAAAGCCGTCCTGTCACGGCAGCTGCTCCGTCTGCATATCCCGACACAAAATGACCAATTCAGATTTCCTGATATGTAATCATTCAAAGACTTGAATAGTTCTACAGCTGTGGTGTTGATTGGCAACAAAATTGCACATAACGTATACTCATGCACATCCTCCTGAAAAATATATCACACAAAAGCAAGCATTGTTGCCTTGTTGTCAACATCAGTAGACTCATCAACCTGGATTGCATACCACAGTGACTCATTAACTCTCTCTGACAATTGTGCCTCAATATCTTCTACTAATTCATCGAGTTATGGTATTAGCCGAAAGAGGAACACATATCACCTTATGAACTGCAGCCTCTCCTAAAAGTTCACAACAAACGTCCTTATCAGTGGGCAGGATCAACTCTTCACCAATAGTAAAGGGCTTCTTAGCTTTAGCAATGCAGTTAGCCACTAAGAATGATGCTCTCAATGCAGACACATTTGATGAAGTGGTGGCCTTCAACAATTGCTTCTGTTCTTCATGTTCACATTTTTTTCTTTTAAAAAACTCCAAAGACTTGTCTTTTAATGCAGGGTGCTTGGTCTCCATGTGGCGAAGCAGTTTTGAAGGTTTCATGGCTTCATTGGCTAGCTGGTTGCCATATATTATACAAAGCAGACTTGCAGAATGTGAATCACCTGTGCCAATGAACCTATAATTTAAGTAGGACTCTTAGTATTTTCTTTTAAATGCAGCTTTCTTTTCGTTGGCAGTCTTAGAGTCTTCTGCTGTCTAATCATTGGGTCTCTCCCCCTTTTCAAAGGAACTCTCCAGCAACGTTTGTTTTTCACTCATTTTGGCTAGGGTTAGCTTGTGGGCTTACCAAAACTGTGACTGAGACAAGTGCGCAGTGGGGGAAAGAGGTGTGGATGGAAGGGGTAGACAAAATAATGGGCGGGCCATGCGTGGACTAAAATAAGTGTCGGATTCTGACTTAAAGCCTGTCATTAGATGCAGCTGTACAATTGAGGTACATCAATTCACTTGCCACTATAAAGCCTGCCACTAGATGCAGCTTAATTGTCACTTGCCACTCACTGATAGGGTTTTTTGTTTTTTTTTTGTTGTTTTTTTTTTTTGCGGTGCGCGGGCCTTTCACTGTTGTGGCCTCTCCCGTTGTGGAGCACAGGCTCCGGACGCGCAGGCTCAGCGGCCACGCACGGCTCACGGGCCCAGCCGCTCTGCGGCATGTGGGATCCTCCGGGACCGGGGCACAGACCCATATCCCCTGCATCGGCAGGCGTACTCTCAATCACTGCGCCACCAGGGAAGCCCACTGATAGGGTTTTGATATGAGTCTGCAAGCAATTGATTTATTATGGTCTTTGTGCCATCAAACTTCTCTGCTAATGATAATCTGTATTTGCAGCTGCTCCCCAGAGCTAGCATCGCCGCCGCCTTAGCTCCACCTCAGATCATCAGGCATTAGATTCTCATAAGGAACGCACAAGCCAGATCCCTCGCGTGCACAGTTCATAGTAGGGTTTGCACTTCTGTGAGAATCTAATGCTGCTGCTGATCTGACAGGACACAGAGTTCAAGAAGTAATGCAAGCAATGGGGAGCAGCTATAAATACAGATGAAGCTTCTCTCGCTCGCCTGCTGCTCACCTCCTGCTGTACACCCCAGTTCCTAACAGGCCACAGACGACTATCAGTCTGTGACCCGGGAGTTGGGGACACCTGTTGTAATAGATTATGTTTTCCTCTTTTCATTAACCATAGAAAGCTCATAGTTAACATTCAGTAAAATTTAACAACTGCACAGGAATAAATATTATGCATACTTATACACTTATGCATGACTTCATCATATTTCTGTCCTATTTTTCATTCTCCCTGACCATTTCATATTTTATTTTTCAATGCTATTGGACTTTGTAACTTTTCTCAATTGCTTTTGGGCCTTAAATCCAGGCTGAAACAAAGTATGGAATAAGTAGATGAATTATCCTATTACTTAAAAACTTAAAGGGCAAAGAATACTACAAAGAATATTAGATTACTTGGATCAGCATAATAACAAGGATAAGGTGAAGTTCTCAAGTCAAATTAAGAGTTTCCAGGTCTGTTTATTTTTTGTAATACTCAGTATCTCTCGCTAGTCTGAAACTCTCCAAGGTAATAGCCTCCCTAAAAGTATGTACTCTGTTCTAGTCACCAAAAACTTTGTTTTCTGGGAATTTTGAAATAATCTTTAAATACCATATGTTAATCCAAAACACCCTTTCCTGCCAAAGACTTAATGTTTTAAAATCATAATTACTATGCTAATATGATTCAGGTGCCTGCACTGAATATTAAGTAAGAAGGAACTTACTTTTAGAAGTTCATTTCTGACTTGCAAATTATTTTAGTAATTTTCTTCTGTGGAGAAAATATCTAAATGCATAAATTTTAATAAAAGCCACGTCACATACATCTATCTAACCTCTCAACTTGGATCATTCTCTAGAATTCACTTCCAGATAATTTCAAAAAATTAAATATAAACCTTTGTAACAGTTGTCTTTAATTTTATTTTTTTCCTTATTCCCTTATCTACACTAATAGCAGTATGACCAACTCTCTCAAATTCCTTATGCTATTCATGACCATCATCATCATTTTTCTGAATCATAAAACCTAAATATCTGGTCTTGTGTTTCTTCAGGTTTGCCCATATGCAATCTATTAGAGACATAGCATCCATACACGCAGAATTAATTATAAAGCTCTGCTTTAGCTTTCCATTACTCTTAGGATAATGTCACTTCCTCTAGGCTAGATGCTTCCATAGGCACACTAAGAACACTCTGTATTTCTATGCTTTAGCCTAACTAGATTTCGTATAATTCTTGTTTTAATTGTCTTTCTCCTATTAGACTGGAAAAATCCCGTAAGGGCAGGGACTTCCTGTTTCCCCAGCATGTAGCCCAGTGTCTGGTACACACTCAATATATATTTTTTAAAAAATGAAATCAGCTCACTTATAATGTGTCTTATAAGGACTATCCATGCCAAGGATTTGGAATATAAAACATAACTGGGCAAAAATGCAAATGCAAGGTAATTGTGGAAGGGAACTCACTGAAGTAAGCTGAGAAAATCTATTTTGAAAATTTTTAAGTGATATTTCAAACTAAATATGCTTGCATATAAGAAATAAAGGGATAGTAAATATATTTTATTTATACTTAAATTAGTCAATTAATTCATATTTATCAGTACTTACAAAGAGAGTAATCCTACAGTAAATCAATAGTGATTTCTTTTTCTTTTTTAACATCTAAATATTTTCCTTTTATTTATTTCTAAACATCTTTGTTGGAGTATAATTGCTTTATAATGCTGTGTTAGTTTCTGCCTTATAACAAAGTGAATTAACTATGCATAGACATATATCCCCATACCTCCTCCATCTTGTGTCTCCTTCCCACACTCCCTATCCCACCCCTCTAGGTGGTCACAAAGCACTGAGCTAATCTCTCTGTCCTATGTGGCTGCTTCCCACTAGTTATCTATTTTACATTTGGTAGTGTATATATGTCCATGCCACTCTCTTCATCCCAGCTTACCCTTCCCACTCCCCGTGTCCTCAAGTACACTCTATGTCTGCATCTTTCTTCCTGTCCTGCCCCTAGGTTCTTCACAATCAATTTTTTCTTTTAGAGTCTCTATATATGTGTTAGCATATGGTATTTGTTTTTCTCTTTCTGACTTACTTCACTCTGTATGAAACACTCTAGGTCCATCCACCTCACTACAAATAACTCAGTTTCATTTCTTTTTATGGCTGAGTAATATTCCATTGTATATATGTGCCAAATCTTCTTTATCCATTCATCTGTCAATGGACACTTAGCTTGCTTCCATGTCCTGGCTATTGTAAATAGTGCTGCAATGAACATTGTGGTACATGACTCTTTTTGAATTATAGTTTTCTCAGGATATATGCCCAGTAGTGGAAATTCTGGGTCATGTGGTAGTTCTATTTTTAGTATTTTAAGGAACCTCTATACTGTTCTCCATAGTGGCTGTATCAATTTACATTCCCACCAACAGTGCAAGAGGGTACCCTTTTCTCCACAACCTCTCCAGCATTTATTGTTTGTAGGTTTTTTGATGATGGCCATTCTGACTGGTATGAGGTGATACCTCATTGTAGTTTTGATTTGCATTTCTCTAATGATTACTGATGTTGAGCATCCTATCATGTGTTTGTTGGCCATCTGTATGTCTTCCTTGGAGAAATGTCTGTTTAGGTCTTCTGCCCATTTTTGGATTGGGTTGTTTGTTTTTTTGATATTGAGCTTCATGAGCTGCTTGTAAATTTTGGAGATTAATCCTTTGTCAATTGCTTCATTTGTAAATATTTTTCCCATTCTGAGGGTTGTCTTTTCATCTTGTTTATGTTTTCCTTTGCTGTGCAAAAGCATTTACGTTTCATTAGATACCATTTGTTTATTTTTGTTTTTATTTCCATTTCTCTAAGAGATAGGTCAAAAAGGATCTTGTTGTGATTTATGTCATAGAGTGTTCTGCCTGTGTTTTCCTGTAAGAGTTTTATAGTGTCCGGCCTTACATTTAGGTCTTTAATCCATTATGAGTTTATTTTTGTGAATGGTGTTAAGGAGTGTTCTAATTTCATTCTCTTACATGTAGCTGTCCAGTTTTCCAAGCACCACTTATTGAAGAGGCTATCTTTTCTCCATTGTATATTCTTGTCTCCTTATCAAAGATTAGGTAACCATATGTGTGTTGGTTTATCTCTGGGCTTTCTATCCTGTTCCACTGACCTATATTTCTGTCTTTGTGCCAGTACCATACTGCCTTGATTACTGTATTACTGTAGCTTTAGTATAGTCTGAAGTCCAGGAGCCTGATTCCTCCAGCTCCATTTATCGTTCTCAAGATTGCTTTGGCTATTCGGGGTCTTTTGTGTTTCCATACAAATTGTGAAATTCTTTGTTCTAGTTCTGTGAAAAAGGCCAGTAGTAATTTGATAGGGATTGCATTGAATCTGTAGATTGCTTTGGGTAATAGAGTCATTTTCACAATGTTGATTCTTCCAATCCAAGAATATGGTATATCTCTCCATCTGTTTGTATCATCCTTAATTTCTTTCATCAGTGTCTTATAGTTTTCTGCATACAGATCTTTTGTCTCTTTAGATAGGTTTATTCCTAGGTATTTTTTTTCTCCTTTCATCACTTTAAATATGTCCTGCCACAGCCTTGTGGTTTGCAAAGTTTCTGCTGAAAGATCAGCTGTTAACCTTATGGGATTCCCTTGCATGTCATTTGTTATTTTTCTCTTGTTGCTTTTAATATTTTTTCTTTGTATTTAATTTTTGATAGTTTGATTAATATTTGTCTTGGCGTGTTTCTCCTTGGATTTATCCTGTATGGCACTCTCTGCACTTCCTGGACTTGATTGACTATTTCATTACCCATATTAGGGAAGTTTTCAACTATAATCTTTTCAAATATTTTCTCAGTGCCTTTCTTATTCGCTTCTTCTTCTGGCAGCCCTATAATTCGAATGTTGGTGCATTTAATGTTGTCCCAGAGGTCTCTGAGACTGTCCTCAGTTCTTTTCATTCTTTTTTTCTTTATTCTGCTCTGCAGTAGTTATTTCCACTTTTTTTATCTTCCAGGTCACTGATCCGTTCTTCTGCCTCAGTTTCTTGTATTTTCTCCATTCTATTTCAAAGATTTTGGATCATCTTTACTATCATTATTCTGAATTCTTTTTCAGGTAGACTACCTATTTCCTCTTCATTTGTTTGGTCTGGTGGGTTTTTACCTTGCTTCTTCATCTGCTGTGTGTTTCTCTGTCTTCTCATTTTGCTTAACTTACTGGGTTTGGGGTCTCCTTTTTGCAGGTTGCTGGTTCATAGTTCCAGTTGCTTTTGGTGTCAGCCTCCAGTGGTTAAAGTTGGTTCAGTGGGTTGTGTAGGCTTTCTGGTGGAGGGGACTGGTTCCTGTGTTCTGGTGGATAAGGCTGGATCTTGTCTTTCTGGTAGCAGGACCACACCTGGTGGTGTGTTTGGGGGTGTCTGTGACCTATTATGATTTTAGGCAGCCTCTCTGCTAATGGGTGGGGTTGTACTCCTGTCTTGCTATTTGTTTGGCATAGGACGTCCAGCACTGTAGCTTGCTGGTTATTGAGTGCAGCTGGGTCTTAGCATTGAGATGGTGATCTCTGGGAGAGCTCTTGCCATTTGATATTACATGGAACCGGAAGGTCTCTGGGGGACCAATGTCCTGAACTTGGTTCTCCCACCTTAGAGACACAGGCCTGACACCCAGCTGGTGCACCAAGATCCTGTCAGCCACAAGGCCAGCTTCCACTGTCACAAACTTTGGACAAACGTCTTTACTACTGCTCTTAGCAATCTTGTGAGGATGCAATTATTCTCCCCATTTTCAGATGAGGAAACCAGAATTTGGCAAAGTTAAATAACTTGCCCAGCATCACATAGTCAGGCTTTAGTATGGCCAGGACCCAAATCCAAACCTAATTCTCAATAGTGATTTTTTTTTAAAAAAGAAATCTTTTCACTATCCCCACCAAGTATATCCCCTAGTTGATGTACTTGGTCACTGACTTAATCAATAAAATATAAATGCAAGGAAGATTTATCTTATCCTAGTAGATCAGAAAAATCATAGAAATTCTGGTTAAATGTAATAAACTGGACAAATGCATGCATTTCTATTTCCTTTCCCAAATCTGACTAAAATGACAGTAAATTGTATTTACGAATGTATAATACCATAAGGACAAACAGAATCCAAAGAGAAATGACCTTGAATTTTCAGTCAATGGAAAGCTGATGGAGACTTGGTAACAAACTGAAAGGGATACTGAAACCTGATTGCCTAAAGAGAGATATCCAATGAAAAGCAGGCTGATTCAACTGAAGAACTACAAAATAGTTCAGACCTTGGGACTACAAGGTGCTTTCAAAGATAGGAGTTAGGGGTAGTGATAAAAACAGGAGTATCAGTTCTAGACTCTTCCCTCCATATCACAAAGCCAAAAATCCCTCCCTCTCCAACACATGCAAGAGAAGAGTGATTTATTCTCTCAAAGAAACTGAACTAGAAGGACTGTGAACTTAGGAACACCAGGCACAGCAGAAGGCAAGAATGATATACCATTCTAAAAACAAAGGAGTTAAATAAGTCTACAGTCTGAACAGTAATGAGACCTTCATCCCTATTATCCTTTCTTAGCTCCTAGAATGCTGTCTCCCAGATATACCTCTTACAAGAGGTCAGAGGATTATTCCCAAGAGAAGCTTGCCCTAAAAAAAAAAAAAAAAAAAAAAAAAAAAAAAAAAAGACATTGATACTAATAGTTGGCAGTTCTTTAAGAAAAGAGAGAAAGGAGAAGAGGAAGAAGAAAGATGAGGAGGAGGAGGAGAGAGAAGAAGAAAGGAAAAAGGGAGGGAGGGAGGGAGGCAGGGAAGGAAGGAAGGAGAAAAAGTTTAGCCCCTGCTGCATACTTAGAGATTATAATCAGTAACTTGCTCTCATAAATAAATGAGCTTCTCATTAAAACCTCTATCAGAAAAGAAAAACAAATAGAAACAATGGAGAGAAAATAGAGACAAGGCATAAAGAAGAATAATACCTCAGAAAACATAGTTAATAGCTTCAGAAAGATGCCATAAACAAGAGAATGTGATTTAGAAAAAAATAAAAATTAATCAGAGAACACAGAACTCTTAGAAATTAAAAATTAACTTAGATCATCTGATATTTAAAATTTTAATTAAGTTTAGAAGACATAGTTGAGGAAATTTCCCTGTAAGTAAAAGAAAAAGCCAAAACTGAAAAATATGTTTTAAAAAAATGAGAGAGAAAGAGAGTGTGTACATCAATTCAGGTGATCTAATCTCAGGGTTTGTAGAAAGATAGAAGAAAGAAAATGGAGTGGACTATAAAAGGATTCACAGAGTAGCCAGACAATGAGGTCAAAAAGATCCTCCCTAAGGCACATTCTAATACTATTTCAGAACCTTGCAGAAATGAAAGAGGAAAGAGGAAAATAAGAGAAAATAAAGAGAGAAAAATAGGTCACATGGAAAGGGTCAGGAGCCACAACAGCAGTTGATCTTCCCATCAACAGTGGAGCAAAGCCCTCAAATTTCTGATGAAAGAACTGGCAACCTATAATTCTACATCTGGACAAATTATAATGTGAAAATAGGGTTAGATTTAAAACTGTTTAAGAAGTAAAAGGGTTCAAATTTATTTCTCTGCATCTTTTCTCAGAAAGCTAAGAGAGGATGTGCTCCAACAAAATAAAGTAATAAACCAAGAACTGTAAGGATGGCAGAGGATCCAACACAGGAAAGAGGTAATAGGAATTCCTAAGATAAGGTGAAGGGAAGTCACAGGATGACAGCTTTGTAGGAGGAAGTCTAAATAATAGATTCCCTGACCCATTTGACTATATTTACAGGAATTTTGTAGTTTTATGAAAGAATATGAGAAGAACTAGTGATTTGTACATAAAAAATTAAAATAAATCTAAAAGAGGGAGGGACAATTATTAACAAATCCAAGAAAAATTTAAGAGCCATACGGGAGATAAATGTAATATATTACTTGGCTCAGCTGTGAACACAATATACTTAATCATAAAAAATGTAAAAACTAAGTATTAATCATATAAAATATTATTACTCTACTGGGAGTATGAAAGTGGAGAAAAGACTGTGAGAGCAGGCAGGGTGGTTAAGAGTGCTAAATCTTCAACCTGCGTTTTACAAAGTAATAGGTAGTATCTAAAACTGCTTAATCAAAAAGAAAAAAATAAGCAAACAATTTAAACACATGTAATTACATACCAGAAGAGCAGCTGAAAGAGTTGAAAGTATTTGGGGGATGAAAATTGGGGTTGTGTTAGGTAAAGAGATGACCACCATTTTCCCTTTAATCTTTACAGTCCTATTTGACATGTGAAATTATTATACATGAATTACTTTATCAAAAATAAAAATTAGAAGGGAAAAAGAGCAAACAGTCTACACTTTCTTAAGCTCATTCATCCCATAGTGACAGCACGTCTTGTTTATAAACCACTGCAACCTTAGCTCTCCCTATGCCTACACTCTGGAAGGTTCCTTTAGTACTTAGGTTCTAAGGAAAATCTTTTGTCTCCTTTGGAGGCTAAATAACAAAAGAAAACCTGTTCTTATTCTTCCTGATGGGGTAAGTCATTATGAAATTAACATTTTAAAATCAAGCTTAGGGTTAAAGTTACAAGTAGTAAGACAAGAACTTTGATATGAACTTTGTTCATATCAAACTACTTATATTTTATTTTTTATCCAATAATTTATCTAATTACGGATACCACAGTTAATTCCTGTTACTCCAAGTTTCATATAGAAAAATCAGAAAAATTTTGATAAATTATAATGAGAATATTTCTTGAATCCAGAACAATGAAACAAGGCCACTGCATGAGAGTGTGCATTTTGCGCTCTGCTGAGGAGATGAGGGTAGGAGGTAGATTCAGTTGCTCACTAAGCCAGGATACCCAAGTTGCTCTGCCTGGAGCATAGGGTTCTTGTTTGTTATTAGTCTACCCTGAGAGGCCTTTTTTGCAAATGAATCAGTCAGGGGATGCACCTTATATGTAATTCACAAAGAATGCAGTACATTCTAGTTGCAGCTCTGATTAACTGTCTTTCTAAAAAAGGCTCTATTTTAATCTTTTGATCAATTTGCACTTGGACAAAACTATAAGACTATGAGCAGTGGTCAAATCTGTGTGATCAAGACTTACATTTACAGATTGATGTCCTTGTCACAAATGTCTTGTTACGTACCAAGAACGTGTTTCCACAGTGCCCACACACGACTCTTGTACCTTCTGGTTGGACTGGTAATGCAGGTTGAGCTGGCTGTTCTTCAGAAATAAGCATTACTGGGCCAAGGTTAATTATGCGTCTACTGTGGAAACAGAAAGGAAACAACTTCATTATCCCACAAAGGGACTGAGAGCAAAACCTACACTATGGAGCCAAAAACATGGAATATAGCATTGAAAATAGGTTATACTTGTTTTATAAATTAAGTGAATTAAATGTCAGCCTTTAGAGCCAAAATCACAGAAAACAGCAATAGTTAATATTTCAAAAGCAAAAAAATTAGTTGGAATTGGTCCTAATCAAATCACCTTGGGAACCATTTAACTACTGTTTCCAAGTTCTTATAAATTCAAATCTTATCATTCCTTATCTTATCTTACCCTATCTAGGAAGACAACTTGAGTAAAAGACTAAATAAATTAAAATATTGTACATTAACAGATATATGTGTGCCATAAATGTACCAAAGTGCTGAGTCACAACGAAATTTCTCTGGGTAGGCTGGTACTCCTTAATGTCTGTTTAATTGGAGTGGGACAGAAAGGACAATGGTAGGCTCTTTTCCTTTCCGTTTCCCAGGTTACCATCAGATGGGGTTGCAAATGATTCACATAATGGTCAAAAAGACAGAAAACATAGAAACAAAACACAGTTAAGGTTTTGATATACTCCTATCTGTGCACTTCCATATGCCATTTGGCAGAGGCACATGACTACAGAATTTATTGCATAGCTTATACTCAGCAAAGACTAGTGTAATAACACAATTTAAAGTATACAATGATTACTAAAACACCTCCAACTTAAGATGAAATATGTCAAAGATAAACTCATTGGTTATTTTTAATAAAATATAATGAGTCACTGATTTATTACAATCTATTAAGTAGGTATGTAATATCAAGAAAACTTTCATTGCTTATTCAAGAACATTAGTTTACAAATAACTGTAACCAGAGGGGATTCAAGATGGCGGAAGAGTAAGACATAGAGATCACCTTCCTCCTCACAAATACATCAGAAATACAACTACATGTGGAGCAACCCCTACAGAACACCAACTGAACGCTGGCAGAAGACCTCAGACCTCCCAAAATGCAAGAAACTCCCCACGCATCTGGGTAGGGCAAAAGAAAAAGGAAAAAACAGAGACAAAAGAATAAGGACAGGACCTGCACCAGTGGGAGGGAGCTGTAAAGGAGGACAGATTTCCACACACTAGGAAGACCCTTCATGGGTGGAGACTGTGGGTGGCAGAGGGGGGAAGCTTCAGAGCCACAGAGGAGAGAACAGCAACAGGGGTGTAGAGGGCAAAGTGGAGAGATTCCCACACAGAGGGCCGGTGCTGACCAGCACTCACCAGCCTGAGCCGCTTGTCTGCTCACCCACCGGGGCAGGTGAGGGCTGGAAGCTGAGGCTCCAGCTTCGGTCAGATCCCAGATGACAGGGGTTGGCTGCGTTAACACAGCCTGAAGGGGGCTAGTGCGCCACAGCTAGCCAGGAGGGAGTCTGGGAAAAGGTGTGGAGCTACCGAAGAGGCAAGAAACTTTTTTTTGCCTCTTTGTTTTGTGGTGCGTGAGGAGAGGGAATTAAGAGCAATGCTTAAAGGAGCTCCAGAGATGGGCATGAGCCACAGCTATCAGCACAGACCCCAGAGATGGGCAGGAGACGTTAAGGCTGCTGCTGCAGCCACCAAGAAGCCTGTGTGCAAGCACAGGTCAGATCACTCTCCACACCTCCCGTCCCGGGAGCCTGTGCAGCCCGCCACTGTCAGGGTCCTGTGATTCAGGGACAACTTCCCCGGGAGAACACATGGCATGCCTCAGGCTATTGCAACGTCATGTCAGCCTCTGCTGCCACAGGCTCACCCCACATTCCGTACCCCTCCCTCCCACGGCCTGAGTGAGCCAGAGCCTCCGAATCAGCTGCTCCTTTAACCCTGCCCTGTCTGTGCAAAGAAGAGATGCCCTAAGGTGACCTAAACTCAGAAGCAGGTCCAAATCCAAAGCCAAACACGAGGAGCTGTGTGAACAAAGAAGAGAAAGGGAAATCTCTCCCAGGAGCATCAGAAGCAGCAGATTAAATCCCAACAGTCAACTTGATGTAACCTGCATCTGTGGCATACCTGAATAGACAATGAATAACAGCAAATTGAGGAGGTGGAAATTGGGAGAAACAATATATATATATTTTTTTTTCCTTCCGTTTTTCACTTCTTCTGAGTGTCTAGGTGTATGCTTCTGTGTGTGATTTTGTCTGTATTGCTCTGCTTTTACCATAAGTCCTAGGATTCTGTCTGTCCATTTTTCTTTTTCTTTTTTTTAGTATAGTTTTTAGTGCTTGCTATCACTGGTGGATTTGTTTTTGGGTTTGGTTGCTCTCTTCTTTATTTTTTATTACTTTTTAATTTTTAAAAATATTTTTTTATTTTAATAACTTTTATTTCATTTTGTTTCATTTTATTTGACATCTTTCTTTTCTTTCTTTCTTTCTTGCTTGCTTGCTTGCTTGCTTTCTCCTTCCTCCCTTCCTTCCTCCCTCCCTCCCTCCCCCTCTCTCTCTCTCTCTCTCACATGTGTGTGTTCTTTCTTTCTTTTCTTTCTCCCTTTTATTCTCAGCTGTGTGGATAACAAGCTCTTGGTGCCCCGGACAGGCATCAGGGCTGTGCCTCTGAGGTGGGAGAGCCAAGTTCAGGACATTGGTCCACCAGAGGCCACACAGCTACAAGTAATATCAAACGGGGAAAATCTCCCAGAGATCTCCATCTCAACGCCACAAAACAGCTCGACTCAACCATCAGCAAGCTACAGTGCTGGACACACTATGCCAAACAACTAGCAAGACAGGAAGAGAATGCCACCCATTAGCAGAGAGGTTGCCTAAAATCATAATAAGGTCAGACATCCCAAAACACACCACCACACATGGACCTGCCCACCAGAAAGACAGGATCCAGCATCATCCACCAGAACACAGGCACTAGTCCCCTCCACTAAGAACTCTACACAACCCACTGAACAAACTTTAGACACTTGGGGCAGACACCAAAAACAATGGGAACTATGAACCTGCAGCCTACGAAAAGGAGACCACAAACACAGTAACTTAAGCAAAATGGGAAGACAGAGAAACACACAGCAGATGAAGGAGCAAGGTATAAACCCAGCAGACCTAACAAATGAAGAAGAAATAGGCAGTCTACCTGAAAAAGAATGCAGAATAATGATAGTAAAGATGATCCAAAATCTTGGAAATACAATGGAGAAAATACAAGAAACGTTTAACAAGGACCTAGAAGAACTAAAGACCAAACAAACAATGATGAACTACACAATAAATGAAATTTAAGATTCTCTAGAAGGGATTAACAGCAGAATAACTGAGGCAGAAGAACGGATAAGTAAACTGGAAGATAAAAAAGTAGAAATAACTACTGCAGAGCAGAATAAAGGAAAAAAAAGGAAAATAACTGAGGATGGCCTCAGAGCCCTCTGGATAACATTAAATGCACCAACATTCGAATTTTAGGGGTCTCAGAAGAAGAAGTGAAAAAGAAAGGGACTGAGAAAATATTTGAAGAGATTATAGTTGAAAACTTCCCTAATATGGGAAATGAAATAGTCATTCAAGTACAGGAAGCACAGAGAGTCCCATAGAGGATAAATCCAAGGAGAAAGACACCAAGACAGATATTATTCAAACAATCAAAAATTAAATTCACAGAAAAAAGATTAAAACCAGCAAAGGAAAAACAAGGGAATCCCCATAAGGTTGACAGCTGATTTTTCAGCAGAAACTCTGCAAGCCAGAAGGGAGTAGCAGGACATATTTAAAGTGATGAAAGGGAAAAATGTACAGCTAAGATTACTCTATACAGCAAGGATCTCATTCAGATTTGATGGAGAAATTAAAACCTTTACAAACAAGCAAAAGCTAAGAGAATTCAGCACCACCAAACCAGCTTTACACCAAATGCTAAAGGAACTTCTCTAGGCAGGAGACACAAGAGAAGGAAAAGACCTACAGTAACAAACCCAAAACAATTAAGAAAATGGTAATAGGAACATACACATTGATAATTGCCTTAAATGTAAATGTATTAAATGCTCCCACCAAGAGAAATAGACTGGATGAATAGATTAAAAAACAAGACCCACATATATGCTGTCTACAAGAGACCCAATTAAGACTTAAGGACACATACAGACTGAAAGTGAGGGGTTGGAGAAAGATATTCCATGCAAATGGAAATCAAAACAAAGCTGGAGTAGCACTTCTCATATCAGACAAAATAGACTTTAAAATAAAGACTATTATAAGAGACAAAGAAGAACACTACATAATGATCAAGGGATCAATCCAAGAATAAGATATAACAATTGTAAATATTTATGCACCCAACATAGGAGCACCTCAATACATAAGGCAAAGGCTAACAGCCATAGAAGGGGAAATCGACAGTAACACAATATACTTGGGGACTTTAACACCCCACTTTCACCATTGGACAGATCATCCAAAATGTAAATAAATAAGGAAACACAAGCTTTAAATGAGACATTAGACAAGATGGACTTAACTGCTACTTTTAAGACATTCTCTCCAAAAGAACAGAATACACTTTCTTCTCAAGTGCTCATGGAACATGCTCCAGGATAGATCATATCTTGGGTGACAAATTAAGCCTTGGTAAATTTAAGAAAATTGAAATCATATCAAGTTTCTTTTCTGACCACAACGCTATGAGACTAGATATCAATTACAGAAAAATATCTGTAAAAAATACAAACACATGGAGGCTAAACTATACACTACTTCATAACCAAGAGATCACTGAAGAAATCAAAGAGGAAATCAAAAATATGTAGAAACAAATGACAATGAAACCACGACTAGCCAAAGCCTATAGGATGGAGCAAAAGCAGTTCTAAGAGGGAAGTTTATAACAATACAATCCTGGCTTAAGAAACAAGAAATGTCTCAAATAAACAACCTAACCTTACACCTAGAACAATTAGAGAAAGAAGAACAAAAAAACCCAAAAGTTAGCAGAAGGCAAGAAATCATAAAGATCAGATCACAAATAAATGAAAAAGAAATGAAGGAAATGATAGCAAATATCAATAAAACTAAAATCTGGTTCTTTGAGAAGATAAACAAAATTGACAAACCATTAGCCAGGCTCATCAAGAATAAAAGGGAGAAGACTCAACTCAAAAGAATTACCAATCAAAAAGGAGAAGTAACAACTGACACAGTAGAAGTACAAAGGATCATGAGAGATTACTGCAAGCAACTATATGCCAATGAAATGGACAACCTGGAAGAAATAGAAAACTTCTTAGAAATGCACAAACTTCCGAGACTGAATCAGGAAGAAATAGAAAATATGAACAGACCAATCACAAGCACTGAATTGACACTGTGATTAAAAATCTTCCAATAGGGCTTCCCTGGTGGTGCAGTGGTTGAGAATCTGCCTGCTAATGCAGGGGACACAGGTTCGAGCCCTGGTCTGGGAAGATCCCACATGCCGTGGTGCAACTAGGCCCGTGAGCCACAACTACTGAGCCTGCGTGTCTGGAGCCTGTGCTCTGCAACAAGAGAGGCCGTGATAGTGAGAGACCTGCACACTGTGATGAAGAGTGGTCTCCACTTGCCACAAGTAGAGAAAGCTCTCACAGAGAAATGAAGACCCAACACAGCAAAAATAAATAATAAATAAAATTAATAAACTCCTACCCTGAACATCTTCTTTAAAAAAAAAAAAAAATCTTCCAGTAAACAAAAGCCCAGGGCCAGATGACTTCACAGACGAATTCTATCAAAGATTTAGAGAAGAGTTTACACCTATTTTTCTCAAACTCTTCCAAAATATAGCAGAGGGAGGAACACCCCGAAACTCATTGTACGAAGCCACCATCACACTGATACCAAAACCAGACAAAGATGTCACAAATAAAGGAAACTACAGGCCAATATCACTGATGAACATAGATGCAAAACTCCTCAACAACATACTAGCAAACAGAATCCAGCAGCACATTAAAAGGATCATACAACATGATCAAGTGAGGTTTATGCCAGGAATTCAAGGATTCTTCAATATACGCAAATCAATCAACGTGATACACCATATTAACAAATTGAAGGGAAAAAAACATATGACCATTTCAATAGATGCAGAGAAAGCTTTTGACAAAATTCAACACTCGTTTATGATAGAAACCCTCCTGAAAGTAGGCATAGAGAGAACTTACCTCAACATAATAAAGGCCATATATGACAAACCCACAGCCAACATCGTCCTCAGTGGTGAAAAACTGAAACCATATCCACTAAGGTCAGGAACAAGACAAGGTTGCCCACTCTCATCACTCTTATTCAACCTAGTTTTGGAAGTTCTAGCCACAGCAATCAGAGAAGAAAAAGAAATAAAAGGAATCCAAATCGGAAAAGAAGTAAAGCTGTCACTTTGCAGATGACATGACACTAAACATACAGAATCCTAAAGATGCTAACATGAAAGTATTAGAGCTAATCAATGAATTCGGTAAAGTAGCAGGATACAAAATTACTGCACAAAAATCTCTTGCATTCGTATACATTAATGATGAAAAATCTGAAAGTGAAATTAAGAAAACACTCCCATTTACCACTGCAAAAAAAGAATAAAATACCTAGGAATAAACCTACCTAAGGAGACAAAAGCCTGTATGCAGAAAATTATAAGAAACTGATGAAAGAAATTAAAGATGATACAAACAGATGGAGAGATATACCATATTCTTGGATTGTAAGAAACAACATTGTGAAAATGACTCTACTACCCAAAGCAATCTACAGATTCAGTGCAATCCCTATCAAACTACCACTGGCATTTTTCACAGAACTGGAAGAAAAAAATTCACAATTTGTATGGAAACACAAAAGACCCCGAATAGCCAAAGCAATCTTGAGAAAAAAAAAAAAACGGAGCTGGAGGAATTAGGCGCCCTGACTTCAGACTATACTACAAAGCTACAGCAATCAAGACAGTATGGTACTGGTACAAAAACAGAAATATAGATCAATGGAACAGAATAGAAAGCCCAGAGATAAACCCACACACATATGGTCACCTTATCTTTGATAAAGGAGGCAAGAATATACAGTGAAGAATAGACCCTCTCTTTAATAAATGGTGCTGGGAAAACTGGACAGGTACATGTAAAAGAATGAAATTAGAACACTCCCTAACACCATACACAAAGTAAACTCAAAATGGATTAAAGACCTAAATGTAAGGCCAGACACTATCAAACTCTCAGAGGAAAACATAGGCAGAACACTCTATGACATAAATCACAGCAAGATCCTTTTTGACCCACCTCCTAGAAAAATGGAAATAAAAAGAAAAATAAACAAATGGGACCTACTGAAACTTAAAAGCTTTTGCACAGAAAAGGAAACAATAAACAAGACAAAAAGACAACCCTCAGAATGGGAGAAAATATTTGCAAATGAAGCAACTGACAAAGGATTAGTCTCTAAAATTTAAGAGCAGCTCATGCAGCTCAATATCAGAAAAACAAACAACCCAATACAAAAATGGGCAGAAGACCTAAGCAGACATTTCTCCAAAGAAGACATACAGATTGCCAACAAACACATGAAAGAATGCTCAACATCATTAATCATTAGAGAAATACAAATCAAAACTATAATGAGATATCATCTCACACCGGTCAGAATGGCCATCATCAAAAAATCTGCAAACAATAAATGCTGGAGAGGGTATGGAGAAAAGGGAAGCCTCTTACACTGTTGGTGGGAATGTAAATTGAGACAGCCACTATGGAGAACAGTATGGACGTTCCTTAAAAAACTAAGAATAGAACTCCCATATTACCCAGCAATCCCCCTACTGGACATATACCCTGAGAAAACCATAATTCAAAAAGAGACATGTACCACAATGTACATTGCAGGTCTATTTACAATAGCCAGGACATAGAAGCAACCTAAGTGTCCATCAACAGATGAATGGGTAAAGAAGATGTGGCACATATATAAAATGGAATATTACTCAGCTGTAAAAAGAAACAAAATTGAGTTATTTATAGTGAGGTGGATGGACCTAGAATCTGTCATACAGAGTGAAGTAAGTCAGAAAGAGAAAAACAAATACTATATGCTAACACATGTATATGGAATCTAAGAAAAAAATAAAAGGTCATGAAGAACCTAGGAGCAAGATGGGAATAGATGCAGACCTACTAGAGAATGGACTTGAGGACATGGGGAGGGTGAAGGGTAAGCTGGGACAAAGTGAAAGAATGGCATGGACATATACACACTACCAAGTGTAAAATAGATAGCTAGTGGGAAGCAGCCACATAGCACAGGGATCCCGATCAGCTCTGTGCTTTGTGACCACCTAGAGGGGTGGGATAGGGAGGGTGGGAGGGATGCAGATGCAAGAGTGAAGAGATATGGGAATATATGTATATGTATAGCTGATTCACTTTGTTATAAAGGAGAAACTAACAAACCATTGTAAAGCAATTATACTCCAACAAAGATGTTCAAAAAAACAAAAAGAAGGAAAGAAGAAAAAGATAAATGGACAGAAACAGAGTAAGTAAAATACGAAAAAATCTGAGTGCACTGCATATAGCAAATGTAAATTTTCTTTGTGAAACTTTTGTTTCAAATATGAGTGTGTGTATGTATATGAACACATATGACTTTTGGGTTGTAAAATAAAATGTACTTTACACTTGGCATCACAGCCAAACGTTTAAAAAGTGTGAAGAGCACTGATTTGAACTATTTATTTTCTCTCTCAGAGCTTCAGATTTGTCAACTATAAGCTGGAAATAAAAATAACAGCAAATAAAAAAAAAAAAAAAACACCTGTAACCATTAATTTCAAACTAAGTAGTATTATTGCTTTAACAAAGAAAAAAATGCTGTAGGTCTTTGAGGAGAAAGACTGTTTAAAACAAAACCTGCCACATAATGAGTCTTTAATAAGTACTTGTTGAATGAACAAATGAATGAATGAATGAATCTTTATATCTTACCAGTTGGGTCTTGGACATCCTATTCGCCGTGATGTGTCCTTACAAATGAGGAGACAATTACAAGGGCATCTAACATACTTCTTCCCTGTTGGGGGGTTTTTGATTGGCTAGATAAGAGAAGAAAATATAAACACAGCAAATTAACCAAAGTACAGATTGCCAAAACTTGTTTGTATATAAAATGGAAATGATTCTTAAAATCTAAGGCTCCCCACAGTGCTACCAAAGTACACATTAAGGAAAAGTGCATCGTAAGTGATTTTTAAAATTTTATTGAAATATAGTTGATTTATAATGCCATGTTAATTTCTGCTGTACAGCAAAATGACTCAGTTATACATATACATATTCTTTTTCATATTCTTTTCCATTATGGTTTATCACAGGATATTGAATATAGTTCCCTGTGCTATAAAATAGGACCTTGTTGTTTATCCATCCTATATATAATAGTTTGCATCTGCTAGTCCCAACCTCCTAATCCTTCCCTCCCCAGTCCCTCTGCCGCTTGGCAGCCACAAGTCTGTTCTCTATGTCTGTGAGTCTGTTTCTGTTTCATAGGTAGTATCATATTTTAGATTCCACATGTAAGTGATATCATATGGTATTTGTCTTTCTCTTTCTGACTTACTTCACTTAGTATGATAATCTCTAGTTGCATCCATATTGCTACAAATGGCATTATTTCATTCTTTTCAATGGCTGAGTAATATTCCATTGTATATACATATATATTTTGTATATATATCACATATTCTTTATCCATTCATCTGTCAATGGACACTTACGTTGTTTCTGTGTCTTGGCTATTGTAAATAGTGCTGCTATGAACATAGAGGTGCATGTACCTTTTCGAACTAAAGTCTTGTCTGGGTATATGCCCAAGAGTAGTATTGCTGGATCATATGGCAACCCTGTTTTCAGTTTTTTGGGGAACCTCCATACTGTTTTCCATAGTGGCTGCACCAATTTACATTCCCACCAACAGTGTACGAGGCTTCCTTTTCCTCCACACTCTCTGTAGCATTTATTATTTGTAGACTTTTTAATGATGGCCATCCTGACCAGTGTGAGGCGATACCTCATTGTAGTTTAGATTTGCATTTCTCTAATAATTAATGATGAATCATAGGTGATTTTAAATAGCTCAAATGTTGGTAAACACTCTATAAAATTTGGGGAACTGTAGAGATTTAATTATGAAGGGCATATTTCAAAATTAGTTTGTATTGGCCTGGAGTTGTTTTCCATTTAAAGTTCATAATACAAGGTCATTTATCTGCCTGGCCAGGGGCAAACATTCACTGAGGGTTCTTACACATGTCTGAGAAAAGCAAGCTCAAAAAGAATAGTAGGGAAAGAGGAGCATATGACAAATTTGAATTTTTCTTAAACTTTACTCACTAGAATACAAGTGATTAATTTTATGGCATCTTTTAGCTTTAAAAAATATATAGCTCCTAATACTAGCATTTCCTTTTTCCTTTAACTTTACAGTAAATTTAGAAGATAGAATAAATAACACCAAAGAAAACACTCCTCTCATTACTAGGACTTAAGCTTGTTAAAGCAAATAAGCTCTGATGCACAGAGAGGAATAGAACACCACTCCTGTGGCATGCTTGCCAAAATGTATAACCTGAATTTAATCACAAGATAACATCAGACAAACCCAAATGAGGAACATTCTACAAAATATCTTACCTGTACTCTTCAAAACTGTCAAGGCAATAGAAGAGAAAGACTAAATTTCAGATTAAGGGAGATTAAAAAAACGTGATCAAATGCAACATGTAATTCTAAATTGACTCCTGGACCAGATTTTTTTTAAATGGAACAATTGGGCAAACATGAATTAAGTCAAAAGATTAAATAACAGTATTGTATCAATGTTAATTTCCTGAATTTGATAACTGTACTGTGATTGTATAAGTGAATGTCCTCTTCTATTTTAGGAAAATTTACACTAAATTTTAGGAAATTTACACTAAAATATTTAGGGGTTGAAGAGCACCATGTCCACAATTACCTTAAAAGGTTTTGAAAAAAATATTTATTTATTTAGAGAGAGAAAGTTATTTTGGTAAAGTGACAATGTTTGTGGAATGTGAGTGAGGGGCCCACATGGGAATTCTCTATACTATGTACTACTATTTTTCTAACTTTCCATAAGTCTGCAACATATTTTTTTTTTACGATTTAAGAATTTTAAGTAAATAACCTTGGTAGCAATATATATATAAGTTAGCAATAAGCCATCTGCAATTTATTAAACTATATTATAGATAAGATCTGACAATCTAAAATTCACAAACATCCAGAATGTATTCCTATATAATCTAAAGTATAAAGAACCAGAATTTGTCTTAATTTCTCTGTATACATATTTTACCATTAAGTAAATGTGTGTTTGGCAAATAAAAAGATTTATTTTTATACAGACATACCTCATTTTACTGTTCTGTGCTTTATTGTGCTTTGCAGATATTGTGCTGTTTTACAAATTGAAGGTTTGTGGCAATCTTGCCTCAAGCAAGTCTATCAGCATCATTTTTCAAATAGCATTTGCTCACCTGTGTCTCTGTGTCACAATTTTGGTAATTCTCACAATTTTGGAATCTTTTTTCATTATTATAATATTTGTTATGTTGATCTGTGATCAGTGATCTTTGATGTTAGTACTGTGATTGTTTTGGAGTGCCACAAATTTTGCCCATATAAGACAGCAAACTTAATTGATGAATGTTGTATCTATTCCGACTGCTCCACCTAGTGACCCCTTCTCTCTCCCTCTCTTTGGGCCTCCCTATTCCCTGAGACACAATATTGAAATTAGGCCAGTTAATAACCCTACAGTAGCCTCTAAGTATTGAAGTGAAAGGAAGAGTCACACATCTGTCACTTTAAATCAAAAGCTAGAAATGATTAAACTTAGTGAGGAAGGCATGTCCAAAGCTGAGACAGGCCAAAGCTAAGCCTCTTGCACAAAACAGCCAAGTTGTAAATGCAAAGGAAAAGTTCCAAAGGAAAGTAAAAGTGCTACTCCAGTGAACATACAAATGATAAGAAAGCAAAACGGTCTTATTGCAGATATGGAGAAAGTTTTAGTGGTCTGGATAGATGATCAAACCAGATACAACATTCCCTTAAGCCAAAGCCTAATCCAGAGCAAGACCCTAACTCTATTCAATTCTATGAAGGCTAACAGGTGACAAAACTGTAGAAGAAAAGTTCGAAGCTAGCAAAGGTTAGTTCATGAAGTTTAAAGAAAGGAGCCATCTCCATAAAATAAAATTGCATGGTGAACTGTCAACGGCCCAGCTTGCAAATTCCAGATATCAGGAGCAGCTCTGAGCTGGGAACTCTAATCCAAACTAATCCAACTCATTACGTGCAAGTCCTCTGCACAAGGTTCCTGAAGCTAGACTGAGGGTGAAATAAGAGGTATAAATTCCATGAAGATAGAGACATTAGCTGTCAATCACATAGAGGGTAAAGGAAAGAAGCTGAATCTGAACCCCAGCAGTCTGCCTCCAGGGCTTGTGTGTTTAACTGCATAACCAACAGTATGTGTCATGCAAAACTGCAGAATTTTTCAATTCCTGTCCAAGATGGCAGCATAGAAGGGCCTTCAGCTTACTTCTCATGAGCAAAGCAAAATCACAACTAACTGTTGAACAACCATCGATTAAGAAGAGTGGAACCTACTAAAAAAGATATTTTACATCCAAAGATATAAGAAGAACCACAATAAGACAGTAGAAGGGGTGCACTCCTGATATAATGAAATTCCATACCCATCCAGGTGTGCGGCCCACCAACTGGAGAACAATTATATCTCAGAAGTTCTCCCATAGGAGTGACAGTTCTGAGCCCCACATCAGGCTCTGCAGCCTGGGGGTCTGGCATTGGAGGAGGAGCCCTCAGACCATTTGGCTTTGAAGGCCAGAAGGGCTTGATTGCAGGAGCTCCCTAGGACTCCTGCAGAGACTTTGAAGACTCAGAAAGAGACTCCACTATCCACCTTGGTAGCCAGGGTAAAAGCAATGACTTCATAGGAGCCTGGGGTAAACCCACCTGCTGGTCTTGAAGGGTATTCTGGGGAGGTGGGAGGGTGGCTGTGGCTCACTCTGGGGACAACAACACTGGTGACAGTGTTACCAGGGGGCATTCATTGGCATGAGCTCTCCTAGAGGCCAACATTTTGGCATCAAGTCCTGGTCCCACCCAACAGCCTGTAGGCTCCAGTGCTGGGATGTCTCAGGCCAAACAACCAACAGGGTGGGAACACAGCTTCACTCATCAGCAGACAGGCTGCCTAAAGAGTTCCTGAGCACACAGCTGTCTCTAGACACACCCCTTGATATGGCCCTGCCCATCAGAAAGCCAAGACCCAGCTCCACCCACCAGTGGGCAGACACTGGTCCCACCCACCAGGAAGCCTGCATAAGCCTCTAGACCAGCCTCACCCACAAGGAGGCAGACATCAGAAGCAAGAAACCAAAATCCAGCAGCCAGTGAAACAGAGTCTACAAACACAGGTCAGAATCTACCCTGGGACCAGCTGGTCCCTGGCCCTCGGTGATGAGAGGGGACTGTACTACTGGGACACACAGGAAATCCCCTACAGATGGCCACTTCTCCAAGGTTGAGAAACATAACTAACCTTCTATATACATAAAAATACAAATAGAATTTTAGACAAAATGAGAAGACAGAGGAATATGTTCCAGACGAAGGAACAAGATAAAACCCCAGAAGAACAACTAAGTGAAGTAGAGATAAGCAAACTACCCAAGAAAGAGTTCAGAGTAATGATAGTAAAGATGATCCAAGAACTCAAGAAAAGAATGGATGCTCAAGCAAGAACTTTTTAACAAAGAGTTAGAAAATATAAAGAACAACCAAACAGAGTTAAAGAATACAAAAATGAAAAACACACTAGAAAGAATCAATAGCAGAATAAATGAGACAGAAGAATAGACAATTGAGCTGGAAGACAGAATGGTGGAAATCACTGCTGTGGAACAGAATAAAGAAAATAGAATGAAAAGAAATAAAGACAGTTTAAGAGATCTCTGGGACAACATCAAATGTACCAACACTTGCAATATTGAGGTCCCAGAAGGAGGGCAGAGACAATGGGCCTGAGAAAATATTTGATGAGATAATAGCTGAAAAATTCCCTAACATTGGAAAGAAAACAGGAACCCAAGTCCATAAAACCACAGAGAGTCCCATACAGGATTAACCCAAGGAGGAACGTGTCAAGACACATAATAACTGAACTGACAAAAGTTACAGATAAAGAGAAAATATTAAAAGCAACAAGGGAAAAGCAATAAATAACATACAAGGGAATCCCCAAAAGACTATCAGCTGATTTTTCAGTGAAAACACTACAGGCCAGAAGGGAGAGGCATGATATATTTAAAGTGATGGAAGGGGAAAAATCTACAACCAAGACACTCTACCCAGCAAGGGTCTCATTCGGATTTGACAGATAAATCAAAAGCTTTACAGACAAGCAAAGTTAAAAGAATTCAGCACCACCACAACCAATTTTACAACAAAAGCTAAAGGAACTTCCCTAGGCAGAAAAGAAAAGCCCACAACTAGAAAAAAGAAAATGATGAAATGGGAAAGCTCACTGGTAAAGGCAAACATAAAGTAAAGGTAGAAAATTATCCACACACAAATATGATATCAAGACAATAATCATAAGAGTAGAGTACAAATGCAGGATATTTGTAATGCATTTAAAATTAAGAGACCAGCAACTTAAAACAATCATGTATATATAGAGAGACTGCAATATCAAAACCTCACAGTAACCACAAATCAAACAACTATAATAGATATACACACTGAAAAGAAAAAGAAATCCAACACTAAAGTTAGTCATCAAATCACAAAAGAAGAGAACAAAAGAGGAAAGGAAGAAAAAAGACCTAACAAAAACAAATCCAAAATAATGAACAAAATGGCAATAAGAACATATATATTGATAAATACCTCAAATGTAAACAGATTAAATGCTCCAACCAAAAGACATACACTGCCTGAATGGATAAAAAACATTGTCTACAACAGAGACCCATATATACATTGTCTACAACAAAGACCCACTTCAGATCTAGGGACATATATACATTGTCTACAACAGAGACCCACTTCAGATCTAGGGACAAATACAGACTGAAAGTGGGGGATGGCAAAAGGTATTCCATGTAAATGGAAGTCAAAAGAAAGATGTAATAGCAATACTCACATCAGACACAATTAGACTTTAAAATAAAGACTGCTACAAGAGACAAAGAAGGACACTACATAATGATCAAGGGATCATTGTAAGAAGAAGATATAACAATTTTAAATATATATTCACCTAACACAGGAGCACTTCAATATATAAGGCATATGCTAACAGCCATAAAAGGAGAAATTGACAGTAACACAATAATAGTGGGAGATTTTAACACCCCAGTTTCATCAATGGACAGATCATCCAGGAAGAAAATCAATAAGGAAGCACAGGCCTTAAATGACACATTAGACCAGATGCACTTAATTGATATCTATAGAGCATTCCATCCAAAAACAGCAGAATACATTATTTTCAAGTGCACATGGAACATTCCCCAGGATAGATCAAATGCTGGGCCACAAAGCAAGACTTGGTAAAGTTAAGAAAATTGAAATCATATCAAGACTCTTTTCCAATCACAACACTATGAGATTAGAAATCAACTACAAGAAAAATACTGCAGAAACCACATATACGTGGAGGCTAAACAATAGGCTACTAAACAACAAATGGATCACTGAAGAAAAAAAGAAGAAATAAAAAAATACCTAGAGATAAATGAAAACGAAGATGCAATGATCTAAAATATATGGGATGCAGCAAAAGCAATTCTAAGAGGGAAGTTTATAGAGATACAAGCTTATCTCAGGAAAAATCTCAAACAAACAACCTAACCTTACACTTAAAGCAACCAGAGAAAGAACAAACAAAACCTTAGTTAGTAGAGGAAAGAAATCAAAGAGATCAGAGCAGAAATAAATGAAATAGAGATGAAGAAACAATAGAAAAGATCAATGAAACTAAAATCTGATTCTTTGAAAAGATAAATAAAATTGATAAACCTTTAGCCAGACTCATCAAGAAAAGAAGGAAGGGGCTTCCCTGGTGGCGCAGTGGTTGAGAGTCCGCCTGCCAATGCAGGGGACACGGGTTCGTGCCCCGGTCCGGGAAGATCCCACATGCCATGGAGCGGCTGGGCCCATGAGCCGTGGCCACTGAGCCTGTGCATCCGGAGCCTGTGCTCCACAGCGGGAGAGGCCACAACAGTGAGAGGCCTGGGTACCGCAAAAAAAAAAAAAGAAAAGAAGGGAGAGAGACCAAATCAATAAAATTAGAAATGAAAAACAGAAGTTACAATGGACACCACAGAAATATAAAGGACCGTAAGAGACTAGTACAAGCAATTATATGCCAAGAAAATGGAAACTTACAAGAAATAGACACATTCTTAGAAAGGTAAAGACTGAACATGGAAGAAATAGAAAATATAAGCAGACCAATTACAACTACTGAAATTGAATCTGTGATTTAAAAACTCCCAACAGACAAAAGTCCAGGACCAGATGGCTTCACAGGCAAATTATATAAAACATTTACAGAAAAGTTAACACTATCCTTCTGAAACTATTCCAAAAAACTGCAGAGGAAAGAACACTTCCAAATATTCTATGAGGCCACCATCACCCTGATTCCAAAACCAGACAAGATACCACAAAAAAAGAAAATTACGTGCCAATATCACTGATGAACTTAGACACAAAAATTCTTAACAAAATATTAGCAAACTGAGTCCAACAATACATTAAAAGGATCATACCCCATGATCAAGTGGGATTTATCACAGGCATGCAGGGATTTTGAATACCCACAAATCAATCACTGTGATACACCTCATGAACAAACTGAAGAATAAAAACCATATGATCATCTCAATAGATGCAGAAAAAGCTTTAGACAAAATTCAACACTGAGTTATGATAAAAACTCTCCAGAAAGTGGGCATAGAGGAAACATACCTCAACATAATAAAGGCCATATATGACAAACGTACAGCTAACATCATACTCAACGGTGAATGCATTTCCTCTAAGACCAGGAACAAGACAAGGATGTCCACTCTCATCAGTTTTTTTTCAACATAGTTTTGGAAGTCCTAGCTGTGGCAATCAGAGAAGAAAAAGAAAGAAAAGGAATCCAAATTGGAAAGGAAGAAGTAAAACTGTTACTGCAGATGACATGATACTATACAAAGAAAATCCTAGATATGCTACCAAAAAACTATCAGAGCTTGTTAATGAATTCGGTGAAGTTGCAGGATACAGAATTAAAACACAGAAATCTGTTGAATTTTTATACACTAACAATGAAAAATCAGAAGAGAAATTAAGGAAACAATCCCATTTACCATTGAATCAAAAGGAATAAAATACCTAGGCATAAACCTATCTAAGGAGACCAAAGACCTGTACTCTGAAAACTCTAAGATACTAAGGAAAGAAATCAAAGATGACACAGACAGATGGAAAGATATACCATGTTCTTGGATTAGAAGAATTTATATTTTCAAAATGACTATACTGCCCAAGGCAATCTACAGGTTCAATGCAATCCCCATCAAATTACCAATGGCATTTTTCACAAAACTAGAACAAAACATTTTAAAATTTGTATGGAAACATAAAAGGCCCCAAATAGTCAAACAAATCTTGAGAAAGAAAAATAGAGCTGGAGGAATCAGGCTTCCTGAATTCAGAGTATACTACAAAGTTATGGTAATCAAGACAGTATGGTACTGGCACAGAAACAGAAATTTAGATCAATAGAACAGGATAGAAAGCACAGAAATAAACCCATGCACCTATGGTCAATTAATCTATGACAAAGGAGGCAAGAGTATACAACAGAGGAAAGACTGTCTCCTCAATAAATGGTGCTTGGAAAACTGGACAGCTACATGTAAAAAAAAAAAAAAAAAAAAATGAAATTAGGACATTCTTTAACACCATACAGAAAAATAAACTCAAAATGGATTAAAGATCTCAATGTAACAATAGATACTATAAAACTCTTAGAGGAAAACATAGGCAGCACACTCTGACATAAATTGCAGACATATCTTTTCTGAGCTGACTCTTAGAGTAATGGAAATAAAAACAAAAATAAACAAATGAGACCTAATTAAACTTAAAAACTTTTGCACAGCATAGGAAATCATAGACAAAATTAAAAGACAACCCACAGAATGGGAGATAATATTTGCAAATGATGAAACAGACAAGGGATTAGTCTCCAAAATTTATAAACAGCTCATGTGGCTCAATATCAAAAAACAAACAACCCAATTAAGAAATGGGCAAAAGACCTAAATAGACATTTCTCCACAAAAGACATACAGATGGCCAAGAGGCACATGAAAAGATGCTCAACATCACTAATTATTAGAGAAATGCAAGTCAAAACTACAATGAGATATCACCCCACACACATCAGAATGGCCATCATCAAAAAGACTACAAATAATAAATGCTGGCGAGGGTGTGGAGAAAAAACCCTTCTACACTGTTAATGGGAATGTAAATTGGTGCAGCCACTATGGAGAACAGTATGGAGATTCCCTTAAAACTAAAAGTAGAGCTACCACATGATCCTGCAATCCCACCCCTGGGCATATATCCAGAGGAAACTATAATTTGGAAAGATACTTGAACCCCAATGTTCATTTCAGCACTATTTACAACAGCCAAGACATGGAAGTAATCTAATTGTCCATCAGATGACAGATGAGTGGATAAAGAAGATGTGGTATATTGGAATGGAATGTTACTCAGCCATTAAAAAGAATGAAATAATGCCATTTGCAGCAACATGGATGGCCCTAGAGATTATCATACTAAAGTGAATGAGTCAGACAGAGAAAGACCCATAGCATATAATATTGCTTACATGTGGAATCTAAAAAAAAAAAGAACTTATATACAAAATATAATTAGACCCACAGACATAGAAAACAAACTTATGGTGTCCAAAGTGGAAGCGGGGATGAGGGATAAATGAGGAGTTTGGGATTAACATACACATACATACTAATCATAAAATAGATAACCAACCAGGACCAACTATATAGCACAGGAAACTATATTCAATATTTTGTAATAACCTATAAGGTAAATGAATCCAAAAAGGAATATATATGTGTGTGTGTGTGTGTGTGTACATATGAATCACTTTGCTGTACACCTGAAACTAACACAACATTGTAAATCAACTATACTTCAATTAAAAAAAATTGCAAGGTTGAATTGCAAGTTCTGATGTTGAAGCTGTAGCAAGTTATTCAGAAAATCTAGCTAAGCTAATTAAGAAAGGTGGCTACACTAAATATTTTCAATGTAGATGAAAAGCCTTTTAGTGGAAGAAAATGCCATCTAGGACCTTCATAGTTAAAGAGGAGAAGTCAATGTCTGGCTTCAAAGCTTCAAAGGACAGGCTGACTCCCTTGTTAGGGGCTGATGCAGCTGGTGACTTTAAGTTGAAGCTAATGTTCATTTACCATTCTGAAAATCCTAGGGCCCTTAAAGAATTATGCTAAACTACTCTGCCACTACACTATAAATAGAGAAACAAAGTCTGGATGACAGCACATCTGTTTACAATATGGTTTACTGAGCATTTTAAGGCCACTGTTGAGACCTACCACTGAGAAAAAAAAATTCCTTTCAAAATATTACTGCTCATTGATAACACATCTGATGACCAGGAGCTCTTATGGAGATATACAATGAGATTAATGTTTTCACGCCTGCTAATACAACATTCATTCTGCAGCCCATGGATCAAGGAGTAATTTTGACTTTCAGGTTGCATTTTTTATGAAATAGATTTCATAAGGCTGCCATAGATAGTGACCCCTCTGATAGATCTCTGCAAAGTAAACTGAAAACCTTCTGGAAAGGATTCACCATTCTAGATGCATTAAGAACATTCGTGATTCATGGGAAGAAGTCAAAATACCAAAATTAACAGGAGTTTGAAGAAGTTGATTCTAACCCTCACGGATGACTTTGAGGTGTTCAATTTCAGTGGAGGAAGAAAATGCAGAAGTGGTGGAAATAGCAGGAGAACTAGAATTAGAAGTGGAACCTGAAGATGTGATGGAATTGCTGCAATCTGATGATAAAACTTTAATGGATAAGGAGTTGTTTTTTATGGATAAGCAAAGAAAGTTGGTTTATTGACATGTAATCTATTCCTGGTGAAGATGCTGTGAAGATTGTTAAAACGACAACAAAGTATTTAGAATATTACATAAATTTAGTTGATAAAGCAGCCACAGGATTTGAAAGGATCGACTCCAATTTTGCAAGAAGTTCTACTGTGGGTAAAATGCTACCGAACTGCCTTGTGTGTTACAGAGAAATTGTTCATGAAAGGAAGAATTGATTGATGCAGTGAACTTCACTGTTGTCTTATTTTAAGTAATTACCACAGACACCCCAACCTTCAGCAAGCACCTCCATGATCAGTCAGCAGCCATCAAAAGGGAGTCAAGATGCTTCACCAGCAAAAAGATTATGACTTGCTGAAGGCTCAGATGATGGTTAGCATTTTTTAGCAATAAAGTATTTTTTAATTAAGATATATTCTCTTTTTAGATATAATGCTATTGCACACTTACAGAATAGCGTAAACATAACTTTTATTTGCAATGGAAAACAAAAAATTTGTGTGATTTGCTTTATTGCAATATTTGCTTTATTGCAGTAGTCTGGAACTGAACCTGTAATGTCTCTGAGGTAGCCTGTATTTTATTCCCACCATACTTCTAGACCTCAATTCTCTCATTTGTAAAACAAGATGATTGAACTGGAAGATTTCAAGCACTGGTCTTCAATGCCAGGCCACACCATGTCATGTCCAGTCTACAGTAAAACGATGGGGATGTGGGCAGCAGGGGAGATGACATTGTTTATATGCATAAGTTTTAATAGTCTTACTTGGTAAAATAAGCTTATATGTTCCAGGAACTGTGCCAGGCACTTTACCTCTGTATTCCCAACAGCAACCCTAAGAGGTAGGTATTATTACTATTATACCTCTTTACACGAAGAACCACAGTTTAGAGAAGTCGCCAAGGTTATATAGCTACTAAGTGGCAGATTCAAACCCCAATCTATTAGTCTCCAAATCTAAGACTCAATCAAGTATGCAGCCAACTAGCTCCAATCTTTCTCCATGACTTCTCAAATTTTCCATTAACTAGTCATAGATATTGCTTCTCCTTTTAACCTTAAATTCTGTGTCTTCCAAGCGTTGCTAATATTTGTCCATATTCTTTTTCTCTCTCTCTCATATACAGACACACACACACAGACACACAGACACACAACACACACCTTACTTCCCCTTCCTAATTCTATCTACTGAAGTAAAAAGGATATTTATTAACCTTGATTTTTTTGATTTGTTATGTTTTATTTCTTTCAATCTCCACAGGAATGTCCAGTTCCTGTTAAAGGTGGCTACCCAACAGAATAGATACACTGACATCCTGTTTTAGGTAACATGAGGAGAATGAGTAACAGTTAAATTGAGTAGGAAACAGTGATAGTGAACATAAGAGAACTGTTCTCTTGGGCCCTGGTCCACTATATCTGTCTATTATATCTGTTCTTTTCAACGTAGAATTTCTCCAAAGAAAGTGCCAGTTGCCTAACACCTACCTCTTCATTCATAAATTTAAGATCACATTACATTGTAAACATTAGCAGGTCATATGTTACAGCATTCCTCAAAGGCTTTTTTTTTCAATTTTTTCTTCCCTTGTTATGTTACTAATTCCATACAAGGCAATCTGATTAAATACTATTCATATTCTCTAGAATATTCACAATTATTTACATTTCTTTACTTAACAGAAGTAGTAATGATATAAAAATTTCAGTACTATTTTCTTTATGTCCAAAAGTAGCTAGCAATATTATTTGTAGCCAAATTTTATTGACCCTATATGAACTCATCACTTCTAAGTAACCAGCTTGAGGCTGCTGGCTAAATCCATAATGCCTTTGAGATTCTTGCATAATTGACCTACTCTGTTCTATTTATTTCCACATGTAAATATAAAGCTTTAAATCTCCTTTCTTTCTTCTCATTAAAGAACAAAGTTTGTATGGGTGAAGGAAGAGGTGAAAAAATTCAACACTAATGCCAAATCCAAGGAAGCCTTTAAGACACTGGTATTTTTTTTTTTAATTGCTATTTGTGTCTAACAATTCTTATTTGTTTGCCAACTCTAAAAGGAGCACTAAGGAAGTTGATATTAATTAAATTTACTATTTAAGTGTTCAACTGAAAAAGAAAATAGTTAGTTTTGTAGGTATCACCTATTTACACAATAAAGTTCTCTAAAAGATGTCCCTTATAGAAAAAGTATTTACAATGATATATATTGCTTCTTCATGACTTAAGGTTTTAGCTTATGACTTTTCCATAAAACATATAATAAAGCCCCCAGTAATCATCTTTCAGGGTTCTTAGAGATACAATAATAATTGGCTGACTTTTTTTTAGGCTTTTGCTAAAGAGGAAAAACTACAAATACCAAAAATTAAATTAATATTTAATTTCAAATTTTGAGACAGGTTGAAATTTTAAAAATAAAGCCTAACCATGAAAGTAGAAATATATTTCATTTAACCAGTATACTCTTTACCAGTTTATCACTTAAAACTGTAAAAATCTTACTTAAAATTTAGTTGCTCTTCCCAAAGTTCAGTAAAAAAATATGCCCTTCAAGCTTTTTTGAATATTTCACTGAATTAATATCAAATAAATGGAATAATATACCAAGCTGTTAATAAACACTTCGACACAAATGTCAATAATAAATGTACAATCACGAAAGCCAAAAAAAACTATACCAACATCCTACAGATATAAAACAAGTTTAAATAATTTTCCACATAATAAGTACAAAGTCCACATTTGTAGTGAACTTCAGTATATTTCATTTTAGTGAAAATCAGAATGGATTTCATTGAGATGTGGATAGACACTGAAGATAATTGTAAATAACTGTCCATGGTCAGTCTCATTTTAGAAAGTAAAGAGCCAAATGGCATTACATTTAAATTCATCATGAAATGTTCATAATGGAGTTAGCTTTAAACACCTGGAGGCATCCTTGTATGATAAAAGAGAAATAGCCAGAGGGAAGAAAGAAAGGATAAAAAAATGGCCATTTCGGTATCCAGCCCACATCTACTTGTAAGTAACATTATTGGAGTACTTTTTTAGGGAGAAAATGTCAGATAATAATTTCTGCTTTTATTAATGAAAATCTCCACTTACCGTAGCTTCATTGCAAACTGTGCACTTAACCACATGCTGGTGAAGCTTGCCATCCAAATTGATGAGAGACTGGCACACGCGGCAGTTTATTACTGGAATGCCACTGGCATCTGGACTGGCAATGGCTGTGTACGGAGGTGGGAGTTCCGCTGAAAAGATATTAGCCACTGAATCAGAGTTTCAGAGAATATTATGGCTGGTTTGAGCAAATAAGCAATAGAAGTAAAGTAGGAAAACCATCAAAATTTCTCCTGTTCTTTATGTTTTTAAAGCTGGCCAACATAATATAGTTTCAGAGCAGAAACACATATAGGACTATATTGTGAAGTAGAATAATTCTTAGCTCCTAAAATCCAAATCACACATGCCTAGGTTTACACCTTTTATTAACCTATCCTCAAAATATTCACTCCATTTCTACGTGCAAATTCATAGAGTTTGGAATAGGAAGGTGATAATTTATGCCTAAAGTAAAAATCTTACACTAATGATCTGACTCCCAAGAAACAGAAATAGTCAATGAGGACAAAGCTTTAAAATCACTTACATATATACACATACATAAATTGTGTAGTTGTCATGCTCTGTTTATACTACAACCAGTATAATAACTGCTGAGTATGACAAGTACAAAATAGGGTTTTGGTGGTAGTCAAGGAGAGACAAAAACAAACCCAGGAAAACTAAACTTATCAACATGGAACATGTTCTAATTATAATGGAATTATGCTAATTTCAGACAAAAAACAAGAATGAAGTAAATTTAACAATTTTTGTCTCAAACTTTCACCTAACATTAAAAATCTAGAAAATGTATCAAAGTATTTATGGTTATAAAATATATTGCCTGGGATTTAATATAAAAACTCCAAGAAAAAAATGGGTTAATAGATGCTACAAGAGTAGCAAAATATCTATATTTATGAATATAAAGACACAGAAGGTCATTTTGCTCTTACTACTTTTGTGTACATTTGAAAATTCTGAGAATACAAAGATACACACACACACACACACACACACACACACACACACACTGCTTTTTGAGAGTCCTTAAGTCAACTGATTGGGTGATTGGGTAGAGGGTAGAAGCCCAATTTCAGAATTGTGTTCATCTACCAGAAGTATATATTTGTTACAAAAGTTAGAGAAAAAGAATCTAGATATACTATTCCAGAATGGGACTTCTAAAGGGGACTGTCTAGCCTCATTTTGTAGATATCTTAATTACAGGAATAGGAGCTCCTTTCAAGGTAAGATTTTGTCATAGGCCATCTAGAAAAGGCTACACCTCAACACATGATTGAATCCCCACTAAAGAGAACTGAGAGTTCAAGGGGCTACTGTGACACTATAAAATACAATAACAATACCTAATCATTAAAAGAGCTATTTTTGAAATAGAGATTTTTCTATCCACTGGATTAGATTCTGAACTCTATGATAGTCTGAAATGAGTTAGAGCACAGCACATTATGGTATGTTTAAAATCCACATATTACCACTTGGCATCCTTGGGGTATATCATGTAGAGCTTTTAGACTTGCAAAGAATTAGCAATAGTGTTATCCATTCAAATATTCATAATAAACCAAATTTCTGCAGCAGTTAAGGCTCTGAAAGAGGCCACATTGAAATGACAATGTGCACACATCCCTGGAAGTCTTATACCAGAACACTGCCAAACACTGAATTTTAAAAGAAGCTATAGATGTCTAAATTATAAAAATAGTTTTATAATTTATAAAACTATAAATTAGGTACATGAAAAGCTGCTCAACATCACTAATTATTAGAGAAATACAAATCAAAACTACAATGAGATATCACCTCACACCAGTTAGAATGGGCATCATCAGAAAAATCTATAAACAACAAATACTGGAGAGGTTGTGGAGAAAAGGGAACCCTCTTGCACTGTTGGTGGGAATGTAAATTGATACAGCCACTATGGAGAACAGTATGGAGGTTCCTTAAAAAACTAAAAATAGAATTACCATATGACCCAGCAATCTCACTACTGGGCATATACCCAGAAAAAGCGATAATTCAAAAAGACACATGTGCCCCAATGTTCAATTGCAGCACTATTTACAATGGCCAGGTCATGGAGGCAACCTAAATGCCCATCGACAGACGAATGGATAAAGAAGATGTGATACATATATACAATGGAATATTACTCAGCCATAAAAAGGAATGAAACTGGGTCATTTGTAGAGCCATGGACGGCCATAGAGACTCTCATACAGAGTGAAGTAAGTCAAAAAAAGAGAAAAACAAATACCATATATTAACGCATATATGTGGAATCTAGAAAAATGGTACAGGTGAACCTGTTTGCAAGGCAGAAATAGAGAAACAGATGTAGAGAACAAATGTATGGACACCAAGGGTGGTGGGGGTGGGATGAATTGGGAGACTGGGATTGACATATATACACTAATATGTATAAAACAGATAAGTAATAAGAACGTGCTGTATAAAAAAATAATAAATAAAATTCAAAAAACCAAAAAAATAGTTTTAAATCCTTGAAAGAATTTAAGGTTGATGCAGAATGACCTGTAATGTATTAATCAAGAAGAAAAAACAGGTTAAAGGATCAATGTGTCAAAATACATTTGAGCCTGTGCAATTTGCAGATTACTTTATCAGATTTCAGTAAAGAAAGTATTGTTCTGGGAAAAAGCATATACTTTATCAGATCTCAGTAAAGAAGGTATTTTTCTGGGAAAAAGCATACACACGTCACTGGAAATTCAAGACACACTGCCTATTGTGTGTGATAATAAATATTTTTTTACATAATTATTAGCAATAGCATTATTAATAAAAGTTTCTTCTTTTGCCTTTTCCTTGAGTTATAAAGTAACATAAAGTAGGTCTCCCATTAATTCCAGGTTTCCACCTTACATAGTGTGATAGAAAAGAAATTTAAAGACAAGATAATTTCACAAAGAAAAGAACGGCATTGAGGGTGAGGGGAAGAGGCCACACATTGCAGCTACACTCCAACAGGCAAAAGTTTTGCTCAGTGGAATCTCCTAAAGATTTTAATGGTTGATCTTATTTGGTTCTGATACATTTGAAGTGTATCAGAACCAACAAAACCCTGTGAACTTTTCCTCTAAGATTTGTACTATATAATTTTTAACCTGTAAAAAAAGAAAAGCTTTCAATGAAAAAAATATGCCAGAATCTTCTGGAGGCTTGGGAAGTGGAAGGAGAGGGAAAGAATGAGTGAGGATTAGAAGTCTAAAATGGGAGAGACTATAAGCTCCATGAGGCCAAGGTCATGTTTTGTTTGTTCAGGACTGATACAGCACTTGTTATAGTGCTTGGTCTATGACAGGTGCTCACTAAATATTTATTGAATGGATGATGGATGAATAAATGAATGAATAATTGAATCACTGAAACTTATCAGGCTCATCTATTTCTCCTGGGAAAATGATACTAAGTATATTACCACTACTGTCCTTGAAGAGGAGCTAGGGTCCTAGCAGGTGAGTACAGCATGACTGAAAAAATGACTCTCTTCTATATATAGAATACCCTCTCCAAATCATGCACTGAGAGAGGGAAGTGGACAGGGGACACTGGCCTGGCCCACCAGATAAGTACAATCAATCCAAGAGATCAATAGAATGACAGATGTTGCAGCCTAACTGCTCAACTAAACAGTGCTTTCAGGACTATAATTTCAATTTTCTATCCATTAATTACTTTAGCACTAAACTGATTTAGAGATATTTCTTGTACTTTTATCCCAAGGAAACCTTGACTTACAACTCCATCTCCTCTTGTAAAGGACTTGTAATTCCATAAATTTATTTCACTGCCAGTAAACCTGCAATAATTAGCAACTTAGATTGTTCATTTTGTCTCTTTTCACTTTATAACAGTCAACAGATCATCACTATTATACCTATTTTAAATTTCTGCCCTGGATAAAAAGGCCACTGTAATCTCAGAACTTGGGATCACTGGATATTAAGAGTCACAAAAGTTCTTCATTTTGGAACAGTCTTACTTGTTATTTAAACAATGACCATTTTCTCTATGGGGTTTGCATAAGTGAAAAATCTTTTTTCTCCATGTGAGCAGCATTTGTTAGACCAGTAGTCCTCAAACCTGAAAAAACCCCTCAAAGTTCCAGAATTATACAGTGTTAGAAATTCAAGCAATCTTAGTCTAGTATTTAGTCTAATTTCTTCATTTTATGGAAGAGAAAACTGAAGACCAGAGATTCTGACTTCTTAGTAGACTTTTATACAGCACTTCAGCAAAGCCAAGAGCTGACTCTTCTCCCAGAGGTCACTCCATAATGACAGCTGCCTCTCTTAAGGAATAATTATTTAATATAGGGAAAAGATATAAGGACTAATGGGGATTCTGCAAAAACACTTAGATAAGAATCAGATCTGAGTTAAAGGGGACTAGGAGGAGGAGAAGGAAGAGTCAGGGAAAATGAAAATTAGAACATAATATGAAGAAAGAATTAGTTCATGATAAAAAATTCACAGAAAAACTGAGACTCGTAAAAGAGACAAGACAAAATAACAGATCACAAGGCATACATAATGGTCTTCCTTAAAACACTCAAAAGGAACCATTATTATTCTATAAACCCACAAGTGATCAAATTACACTTTCCCATCATAAACATCAACCTAATTTATCTATTTTATGCCCCAAAGCCCCTCTTTCCTGCTAATGCATCCTGGTGTAATAATCCATACTTCATTTTTTACCAGATATACCCAAATATAGCATTTTAAAGGTTGAAAATGTTTTGCTGGATAGCTCTGATCTTTATTATCTCACTTATTCCTTTATAAATCTCTGCAGTGACAATATTTTCCAGTTTAATTCACTTACTTCACTAATACAGTCTTATATGCAGTCCTTCTGGCCCTTGACAAAGATGTACCAAAACTGAAAAATGACATCAGATTAAAATGAGAGATAATTTAGAACACTATGATTATAGGATGAGCAAGAAAAGTATACAGGACCAGCCTGTGAGGAAAGCTCTGGCTTTTTCTCCTCCATAGGATTTTTGTGGAGAGTATGGTTAGGGACAGGTTGCGCTTGGCTTTTATGGGATATCTACTTCCTGTGTAAAACCTCTCCAGTCTAGTTCAACACAGAGAAAGGGAAGACCACCTTCTGTTCCTCCCCTCTCTGAAACCAAAGAAATAAAACTATTCCAGGAGACTCTTGGATTCTTCTAGAACCATTATACCCTCATAAGGAACCATCTGGCTAAAGTCAGTTTGGAAGGTAAATGTGCCAGCTACTAGGCTACTGACTCTCAGCTCCAAATCCACCTTTCTATGCTTTGTCATGCTGGAGCTAAAACTCTCCAAATCACATTTTTTCTTTGCCAGCTGGCTGCAGGTTATGTTTTGTTAATAGGAGGTGATAAACAGAACCTGCAAGGTTGAAAGAAGAAGAAGGGATTGTAGCCCTTTCTCCAGGTGTACAAAATCTTTCCCCAGGGCTCAGAGACATCATCACCAGTGGGCTGGTCCCTCTGAGAAGTCACGTTTCAGTTATGTTCCTCTAAATTACTAAATTTTAATAATTCCAATCTCTTCCCTTTGTTCTCACAGCCCTAGAGGTAATAGCTGCTTCCTGCATTTAATACCTATTTGATAAGTTAGAGTAATATCTTTACCTTTTAGTTACCTACTTAACAACTTTATACCAAATTAATTCTTTCTGTTATATTATATTGTTTTGTTTCTATCTTCAGGTCTTAACTGTTATAAAACTCATAGCAGGTGTAATCCCGGGAAACAGACCCTCAAAAATGGGACTGGAGGGCTTCCCTGGTGGCGCAGTGGTTGAGAATCCGCCTGCCGATGCAGGGGTCACGGGTTCGTGCCCTGGTCCGGGAAGATCCCACATGCCGCGGAGCAACTAAGCCCGTGAGCCATGGCCGCTAGGCCTGCGCGTCCGGAGCCTGTGCTCCGCAACCGGAGAGGCCACAGCAGTGAGAGGCCCGCATACCGCAAAAAAAAAAAAAAAAAAAGGGACTGGAGAAATGGGTTGGTCATGCCTTGGGCTTGAATGCAGTGCTGAGCTCCTTTACCAGTGAGACATGTTATGGTAGTGATTGATGGCATGCAGTGGCATCCTGGTGAATCAGATTATCTCCTATATATGATTGTGATATTTGAGGCTCCTTTACTTGACCATTATGGCAGTAATAATTACTGTGTGGATTGTGATATGGGGTAAAATGAGAAGCTCAGGTCTTTTTTTTTTTTTTTTTTTTTGCGGTATGCGGGCCTCTCACTGTTGTGGCCTCTCCCGTTGCGGAGCACAGGCTCCGGACGCGCAGGCCTAGCAGCCATGGCTCACGGGCTTAGTTGCTCCGCGGCATGTGGGATCTTCCCGGACCAGGGCACGAACCCCTGTCTCCTGCATCGGCAGGCGGACTCTCAACCACTGCGCCACCAGGGAAGCCCGAAGCTCAGGTCTTTAAACTCTCAGCAAAAGTCATGGTCAGAGAACTTCTATTGCAGCCCTAAAAATATTGCTTATTTCTAATTGTCACAGTGCTTATATTGCTGAAAATCAAACACAAAATTTAATTGTATAGATAGCTAAATTATAAGGTCAGGGAAACCACAGCCTTACCAAGTCTGCCATGTGAAACTTAGGACACTGATTGCAAAGAAGTGGAACTCTGAAACTTGGAATGGGGCCATCTAGTTGTACCCAAACAGAGCTGAGAATCTTACACTCCTGAGTCACTCTGAGCCTCCCCTGTGAGTGGAACACAACATTTCTTCTTATGTCTGAGAATATGAGCCTCCTTTTAATGGAAAACTGTAATAACCTCACCTGAAGTAGCTGTCTTACAAGGAGATGACCATTTTCCTTAAGACCCATCATCAAACTCCTTGTTGCCTCAAGACCCCTAAACTAGGATCAGATCTCAACAAGCTTTAGGAGGACAAGTACAAAGTGTGATTCAGAAAGAAACAACTAATACATAAAGAGAATTTCAATGTTTTGATTATATATACTGTCAGAAACCTGGAGAATATGTGTGGGAGTAAATCCTATGGGAGTTAAAGCAAAGAGGATGGAATATAACACTGAGTTGAGCCAAATTTAATAATCCAGGTGTACTTGACAAATGTTCTGGTTTCAATGTTTATTTTAAATCTGGAAGTGGCTCTATCAGTTTACTTGTTGGTTTGATGAGACTTGGCCTTACATTCAATGAGGTTGAAATGTCAAAACATCCCTAGCATGATGCAGAAGAAGCAATCAAAGGTTTAAGGAGTCAGGAATGTTAGAGTGAGTTTATCATAAGAAATCTGCATCCCACACCCCACTACATCCCCTGAGAGGACCCAGAGGATATGCCTTTAACTAACTAAGGCATTGATTTATACATTATTTAGGGGAACACAAGCATTCTGCTGTGGTGGCTCTCCTACATAGGCCAGGCATTACAGTGCAGGATGACTCCAATTGAGATCATGGAATCCCAGAGTAACAGAGGCCAAATGGCAGCACTTAAAAGTCAAAGACAAAGTGGGTACATTTAATGTAATGAGAAATAGTGGATATTAGAAAATTTTGATCTATAAGGACTTTTGACAGTGGCTTATTGAAATAAGCTTAAGAATGAAATGGATGGGTAACCTACACAAATGTTACTTCGTTATATATAATAGAAAAATCTAGGTCTTAAAACCAGCAACCTGACTTCAGTAACCACAGTGATGAGTCATAGTTTTTCAACCAGTTTCCAACAAAGCCAATTCACAGACCCAGAGCATCTTTATTGAGGGTTTGTTGATGCCTCTGACGAATGATTCAGCCACACTACTATAAGTATATATTATAAATCTCCAAGTCTCCCCCAAAGACCTGAGATCATTTACTAGAGTGACTATTCACTGGGGAAAAATAAAATACCCAGATATTTCACGTATCGCTAGAAACTGGCTCGTAAATGGTGCTAATTCCTCAAGACTCAAAACTCCAATGTGGGCAACCTGTCAGAGAGGTTATAGATGGCCATCAGTTTACAGATGGAGTCTTGCCCCAGATCCACCCATAGTGGTCCCAGTAAATCTGGGTACCCACGCTGAAGTTATTTTCCCAGTTTCTGAATATATTATTGGAACAGACATTCTTGTCAACCAGCAAATACCTAAATTGGTTCTCTGGCCCACAGATCAAGGTAGGAAGAGTCACACAGAGGGTCCCTGGATCTTCTACCAAGAGCAGCTCCACATTCCCTGGGAGGACTACAGAGGCAGTGCTACCATGAAAGATGCAGGAGTGGTAATAACTGTCACATCTTCATTCAACTCACTCATTTTCTAAGTTTGACTGCTGTTCCAGGGCAATTCTAGGTTTGTAACTGAGGAGATGTGATATAAGCCCCCTCTATGAGCTCTGATACCAGAGAAAGTCAAGAGGCCTTCAGCTATAGTTCGGCAAAAAGCAGCAGCCAGCCAGGCCCTCTATGGTGGATTTCCAAGAGTTAGTTAGCACTCAGTCACAAGTACTTAGCATCTGTTCTGTACCAGGGACTGTACTGGATGTATGTCAGAGATACTATGGAGAAGGAGGCATACCCCAGGGCTCAAAGAGCTCACATTCTTAACATGTAGAAAGACAGTAAAACTACAAGTACAACTTGGTGTGGTAAGTGCTCTAACAAGGATATGCACACATGGGAATTTGGGAGTATAGAAGAGGGCATATAAATCTGACTAAGGTGCAGCGTGTCAGGAGCGGGGAGGAGGGGAGGGAAGAGAAGAGTCACTCTAGCACAATTTAGCATTCAAGTACTGCAATCTTTCTATATATTTTAACCATTAACTCCTTTCTCCAAACTGTAGCTCTAGAAAAACAGCTATACCTTATTAAGTTTGGTCGTGAAATCAGCTTGGCACCAATACCAATCTACATCCTAGTGACTCTAGTATTGCTTGTAGGAGCTTATGTGCGTCTATGGTAGACCCCAAGGCAACAACAAACTAGGTATTCTTATACAGCTGGTGATGATGAGTACTGAATTCCACTATGGGTAGTTTATCTGCTATTTTTCCCTCCCTTAGTGGTCTTAGGCATTTGGGTTGTATCAAAATGCTTCCATATAACTGGAGATACTGGCAAGAAATGCCCAGTGACCTGCCAATGACAAATTCCTGGATGACAAAAACTTATGCCCTGTCTTTTCTATTTCTCATCAGGCAATATTTTTACCTCATTCTAGTGCATTTCATTTGTGGTACTAGTACTTCCTTCCAGTATTGGCAGTTAATAATTTACATATTCTTCTCTCATTTTATCAACTACTGTGTTTATTTTTATTGAAAAAAATACAACTTTTTCTGATGAATTATGTGAAATCTTATTGTTTGTATATGCATGGTTCTATTCTTAATTTTTTATTTACAATATTGCTTCTAAGAAAGCATGTGTTTCAAGAAAAATATAGAGATACTAATTTTTAGTACAGAAAAACAAATTGTTTCCAAGGCAAAAAATGTACCTGCCTAGAAATTTAGAAACTCCTCCTATAGCCAGAGGAGGTAACAGATTCCTACTCTGTCACTCTTCCTAGATAGCTCGTTTTCACTCTTACAGACTTGCTTTTTCTAAGAGAAAGCAAGACACTCCTTTGAATATAACTAGGTATACACACTAAATGATAACTTGCAGGTTACAAGTATTCATGAATCACAGTTATAAAATATACTTAAATATAACTGAACCCCAAATTTGTTTTAAGACATTTTAGATGAGAAAATATGAGGGGGGAAATTACCTCAATATATGGGGAAGGGAAAAAGTTCAACTGGATTTGTAATGTTTTATTTGCTTGACTACATGAAACAGTACGGCATAATGTTAAGGTCTGATAGAATTAGATGATGATATATGAATGATTATATTATACTCAGTATTTTTCTATATTGAAATATTTCACTCATTTTTTTAATGACCTAGGGATTAATAGATTATAGATAAAAGTCACTAGTTTAGTAATTTTAGAATTTGGGACATATTCACCATATATCTAAGCAAAATCAGATACAATATATGGAGTGAACTGAAACTCTTAGAAACAATATTTATTTTTTAAGCATATTTAGTGAATAAATCCCTTAAATTCTAGTGCTTAGATATTTCTATTACATGGGTCAATTAAATTTTATTTTAAAATATAGCGATTAATAAAAAAAATCCAGAAGTTAATCCATAAGAGGAGAGTTCCTCATTGTAGCCAGCAGGAAGTATAGTGATGGAGATCCTTCCTTTGCTATGTGGACATTTCTAATGAAACACATGGATTCAGCTACATGCTCTGCTGGATCACTTCCATCTTTTGTTCTCGTGTTCTTCTGTAAACCTGTAAAACCTTCACACTCTAAGTGATTTCAAAATCACCATGATGGCATCCTTCTTTGTTTTCTCACTCATTCATTCATATGACTGATCCTTGTTGAGTACCTAGAAATATAAGTGCAAGAGACTATGTAGGACTCACAGATAAAAGAGACAAGAATCCTGTCTCCCTCCTTGTCTTCCTTGATAAGGTCATGTAAACAAATAAGTATTAAAATATATAGTAGAAATGTTGAGAGATATTGCTTTGGGAACATATATCGTCCAGTAACAGAGATTAGAAAGGATTACATGGAAAGAAAGGACTTTGACAAATGGATAGAATTTGAATGTTTCAGTTTCCAAAATTCCTTTCCTACTTATCTACCCATAGGAAGCAAAAAGTAAATCCTCATCTAGAGAAGACCAGAAGTGCCTAATAAATGATACTGGTATGAGGCAATGAGCATGGTCTTAGGAAAAAGCAGATACACATAGTGATACATTTCCCATATCAAAACAGGATTCTTCCTATTAAGATCTTGACAAGTGGGAGTAATGGACCAAATCAAACACAATGAAATATAAGGTTCCACTGCACGGACCTGTATAGAGATGTGGGAACATGGTCTA